>NC_056527.1:32610119-32764694 GCF_019175285.1 Sceloporus undulatus | reverse complement strand
TACTTGCATTTGCATGCTTTTGAACTGCTAGTTTTGCAGAAATTTCATAGGGTTACTCTGTGGATAAACTGGGGAAGAAGAGGATCTGCGTACACTCCTTTGAATTCACTAGTGAAAAGGCAGTACAGTATATAAACACAGCTATCATGTAAATGAAACCCACTGAGTGATCTTGAACAAGGTATACTCTCTCAGCCTCAGGGGAAGGCAATGGCAAACCTCCTCTGAACAAATCTTGCCAATGATAGGTTTGCCTTAGGGTCACCATATGTCAGAAATGACTTGCAGGCACACAGCAACAACAAATCATGTACATGATAAATAAGGCGGTGCCAACCAGATCCTTAAAATCAGGGCATGATTGCCTCCATCTCATTTATTTATCTATTTATTTATTTATTTTACTTACATGCTACCTTTCTCCCAAGCCGAGACCTAAGGGGGCTTCCATAAGATCATATTGAAAACATTTACAAAAAGTTTAAAACCAATTTTTAAAAACCACATTAAAACACTATAAAACTGATTTAAGAAGAATAAGATTTGCAAAAATCCTATTTGCATCCTACAAAACCCTCCTGGAATTATCTACTGAATGACAGAGACAAGTTGCGATATATTTGCATCAGGTGAATTGTGCTGGTGCCATACTGGGTAAACAAAGTCCTGGGGTCTCTCTCTCTCTCTCTCTTAAGCAGATAAGAGGCCAATGATATTTCCAATAACCAAGACACATTCTGGACACTAGAGTTCAGAAAAAGTATTGACAATAATGAAAAGGACACAGCAGAGAGTGAGGAAAATTGATTAAATAATGCAGTAGAACCTTAAAATATTTTCTACACTTCAGCAGTGTGTGTGTGAGAGAGAGAGTTTCAAAGAGGATTTTTCTTTTTTTAAAAAGACACCTTTTGCATTAGTACATTGAACACTGTTGAAAAGCAAGAATCCCTCAACCTCCACCCCACCCTCCCCTGCCCTTATTCCCCTTCCCTGCTGCAAAATGTTTTCTGTTGGAGCTATTTGAAGACAGAGAGGTAGATGTGCTTAGTTCACAGTGGGTGTCCAGCATCAAAGGTTTGGTGGAGTGAAGCATTAGCCCCGAGCAGGTGACCTGATAACTATCTATATGAGGATTTTAATGGGCACATACTCAGAGAGATAGCAGTGCTCCTCTGTTTCAGTATTAACAAGAAGGAAGGAGTATTGTGGCACCTTTAAAAGCAACTAATCTATTTCTTCATAAGCCTTCATAAACTTTTCTTTTTTATATAATGGAGAGGAATTCTACTATTTTCATTCCCTTTCCTTCTCATTTCACTTGGGATTTGTATTTTTTGGCCTGCTTTGTCTAACCCAAGTTAGGAGTTTATCACACTGGGGCTAATTTCGGCATTAAAGAGAGATTAAAGCGCATTTAAAGTGTCCCACAAATAAAGCAAAAATGGCGAGTAATTGAGCAAATTATTATCATATGCAATTGGGCAAATAAAGTGATGTCGGAAATGCATTGTCGCTGAAATCCCAAAAGTAAAAAGATGTGCGTTAATGCTTCTTTGTGACCATTTTAATGGCAGGTTTTGTGCAACGTCATGTGAAATTGTTTCACGTAATTACGTGATTTTTCTGGGATATTCACAGGATAAACTCATGATCTCCTTTATGTGATAAAATACTTAGATAAGTCCAGCCTCTCCCTCCTCTTGCAGTACATTTCTGTCTTGCAATGTTAATTCTCTCTTTTAGGTCAGCCAGCCTTGATACATTTTCTCCTGCTAGTGTGGAAGTTGTCTGGTAAAGGTGAGGCATGTGTGAACCTTTTACCTCCAACTTCTTTTGTATCACCTCCACAAAGCTCTGTATGGGGCCATTAAAGCTGAACAAAACCTCATTATGCAAATGTTTTGTAAAGGGCTGCCTTCTCCTCCTGACATTTGGGTTTTGTTGCAATAGGTGAATTGTGTGGAGAGTGAAAAGGTGAATTCTTCCATCCCTGGTCAGAGGTCACTACTATGCAGCCTCCATTCTTCCTCCCAAGCCTCCAGCGAGGGCTGAAAACAACTACAGGTACTGCTGGTTTCACATTTGCCTTGCCTAAAAGGTTGGGAACAAAGATCAGTTCTCCACCTCTAGTAGAGTGTTACCTGTTCAGTATGTTGGTATACCAGCCTCACAGCATGAACTGTCATGGTTCATGTTGTGGTATCAACAATACACCAGGAGCAGTGGCAGAGAAAAATGTATTAGTCCCAATATCTAGAATATTGTTGAATTTATATTAGAAACATATGACTAGTGGCCATCCTGTCTGGGAATTTTGGGAGCTGTAGTCCAAGCTCTGAATTCCCCCTACATTATGCCCTGCTGGCACAGAGAATTAGTTGTGTTTGATGCTCCAACCTTTGGAATGCTCTGACACCATCCATAACTTGCTCTGCCCATTGTAGAGGTGAAATCTGTATGGCTTTCTCTTGAATAACTTTTTCCAGTTTTGCCTTTTCCAGTATTGGCATATTTTTGCAAAGTATCAATAGAAAAGAAGGCAAGGTCTTTCATCTTCACAAACCTGTGCTTTATTTTAGGTGCTGCAGGTTTCCATCCTGGTGTTTGATAAAGGATGAGAACATGCTTGACTGTAGTAGTCAGATGGGAATACTGGCTCTTACCATAGTGTTAGTGAGAAATGTAAAGTGAAGATTAAGTCCAGTGGCATGGAAAGTGCATGTAGCAGAGGTTGCAGTCCTATACAGCCTATGGCAGAATTTAGTAGGATTTATTTCTGAGTAGATATTATTATATTGTATTGCTGTTTGTCCACCTAAATACCCTAGACACCAGCTTCCATCTGATCTTGGAAACTAAGTAGGATCAGCCCTGGTTAGTACTTGGATGGGAGACTGTCAACAACTGCCAGTTGCTGTAAGCTAGATTTCAGAGGAAGGAACTTGCAAAACCACAACTTAAAGGCACACACACACACACACACACTGCTACTTCCATTCTTTAGCCTCTTGTATCTTATGTCCCAACAGTCACTCTGTCAAAGAACTTCATTCCCACCATGATAGGAACAAAAAGATCACCAAGAAACACATTCCGATGTTTACCTTACTATATATCAATCATGTATATAAGTTTAAAGAACATTAAAAATTGTAATAGTATTGTTTGGAGTAAGCACAAGCAAAAATAATAATTCCATTAGTACTGTACAATTGTGGAAAATTGTAACAGTGCCGTGGAGAATAACATTTACTGCTATGGTAACTATAAAACACAAGGATATTAGAAAGAAAAAAACCCAGTAGTGTTATTGGGAATAGATTTTATCACTGTGTCTAAAAAACCTGTGTCCCATTGGACTATTTCTCAGTCTCGTGAGAGCATGTGTTGAGAACCACTGTTATAAACTATTGGAAATACGCAGGTACTGTACCCTGCTAAATGAAACATCTTTTCATTGACTTAAATCCAATTGCTATTTATTTATTTGATTTATATTGCATTTTTCTTTCAATGTGGGACCCAAAGTCAGTGCCACTAGAATAACTCTATTGAATCCACAGGAAGGTGATAAGTGATCTGATATGTAAGATTCATTGATCCAATGGGTCTACTCTAGTTAGGTGACACAATAGGATTTAAGCTATCATCTGTAAGAAGATTGGTTAATACACTAGGTCTAAATGTAGCACACAAGCATCAGATGAAGTGGGAGGTACTACAGAGCTCACATGCTTGGAATGTGTATTGTGTTCCATATTCCTCCACAGTCTGAGTTATCTTCATTTAAAGAGACATCTGGCAAACCTGAATGGAAGGCTGAGCTGCAGAAAGGCAAATGGCTGATGCAGTCAGTTGTAAGTATACCCAGGTGGTTGACCATCTCAATGCATAAGGGTCAGATAGGGATAAGACTTTAATCACTGACATAAACACAGCTGGGCATGCTAATCTACATTTGGTTCCAGAAACCACTGCTCACAATTTTGGTTGCACTTATTTCTTCTTGAAGCAGCTCCCTTTGAAGAATTCAATTAATACAGACAGAAACCGAACATATTTTTTTAAAATCACTTTCAGTTTTAGGATAAAAGTTAGCATTGCTTAGACTGTACACATTTGTTTCTTTTGCCTCCTGTCATCTCTGCTCAAACAGGTTTTGCGGGTTACTGTGGTGCTACAAAAACCTGTACCACTTGCTAAAGCAGAGACAATAGGGACCATGGACAATGATGACTCAACCATATCGTCCTGGGAAAAACCCTGTCTCCTACCTGTACATCTAGATAGCAATAGAACTCTCTAAGCAGTTTGCAGTGTCTAAGACAATTGCCCCCAACAAGCAGGATCCAGTCATGTGCTAATGAATATTCTTGATTCTTTCATTTAAAAAAAATACACCAGTAATAATATTTTGTCATTCCTATTATAGGGCTATAAAGGAAAACAATTTACACTGGAGGCTGAACCCTAAACCCAAGAAAATTACAACTTAATTTACCCATGTCCTTAAGACTGTGCAGCTTTTAAAATAGTCTTTTAGACTACATTTGAACGTGAATGGACACTGGTATATTTTTGTAGCTGTTAAACCTCTTGCTCAAAATTTTAAGCCCCTTTAAGTACATAGGTGCTAACTCCAGATAGGTGGGCATAGGACTACAGCCTTAGACACAGTTAATTTTGCCCCACTAATTTCAATGGGATACATTTGAATTATTTTCTGTACCCTGGGACCTTCAATAATGTTGCTATCGCTGCCACTGCTGGTATGTACCTTCAAGTCATTTTTTACGTATGTAGACCCTAAGGCATACCTATAACAGGGTTTTCTTGGCAAGATTTGTTCAGAGGGGGGTTGTCATTGCCATCCTCTGAGGCTGAGAGTGTATGACTTGCCCAAGGCCACCCAGTGGGTTTCCCTAGCCAAGCAGGAATTTGAATCCTGATCTCCCAGAGTCCTAGTCCAACACTCAAACTAATACACCATAGTGGCACTCAATTAATGGCACGCCCTTTGTTGTGGTATATAGAAATTACAATTTATGAGTAACATTAGTACAAAAACATTGCTAAAGATACTGTATAGTGTGGTATGGGAGGTTGTCAATGGGGGTGTGACACTATGAGCTACTGCACTGGGTGATGCCCACCCTAGTGATGCCACTGGAGTCACCAGTCAACATTATCATATTGATTCCCAATCTGTTCCAGGAGACAAAGCAAAGTACAGTACTGGTCTTAGCTTCTCAAGTCCTATATGGGTGAACTATGATTTCCAAGAACCCACTGAAGGTTATTGGCAGAAGAAGCCCTTCAGTGATACTGACAATATCCAAGTTCTGGAATGCCCTCTCCTAAGGATTCTTGCATTACGCATGAGAACTTTATTTGTGCATGTCCTTAAGACTGTGCAGCTTTTTATACAGTCTTTTAGACTACATTTTAACTTGAGTGGACACTGATACATTTTTGTAGCTGTCTGTATTGTTTTTAATGAGGAAGAGGAGGAAGAGGAGTAGTAGGAGTGAGGAACTTTGTTGTTTTTGTTGCATGCCTTCAAGTTTCTGACTTATGGCAAGCCTAAGCCGAACCTATCATAGGGTTTTCTTGGCACCTTTCTTCAGAGGTTTGTCATTGCCTTCTCCTGAGCCTGAGAGAGTGAGACTTGTCCAAGGTCACCCACTGTGTTTCCATGGCCAAGCTGGGATTTGAACCATGATTCCCAGAGTCTTAGTCCAGCACTGAAACCATTACATCACAAAGAACTAGTAATTTGTTTGTACAAAACCAATAGTATGTGCTGTAATGGTAAATCATGAAATGTAGGCCCTCATCATGGCAATCCCCATAGCAAAACTCCAAAATGAGTCCTAAATGCAAGTTCCTGTGTTGATCTTTCTCTGTCTTTCTCTCTCTCTCTCTAAATATTTTAGCAGTTTTCCAGTAGGAGATATTTTGCAAATGTCATTGATCTTAATGGTCCACATAAGACCAAGCCACCACAAAATTATTTGGATTACAGTCAGAATAATGCATAACATACTATTGCTGAAAGACCCATTCCCCACCCCCACAGCTACCATAGAGCTGTAAGCTAAACCCAAAGCAAAGTGGAATCCAAGAGGGGTATGTAGTATATACTATTATCATTCCTACTAATCAATATGGCCAAGAGCTCTGACCCTGTGAGCCTTGGGTCCACTAAAACACTGGCAACAATTAAGTGAAAATTCCCTTTGTTGTTTTGATTGCAAACACTTTAGAGAGATGGTAAATGAATAATCCTTTGACTCTCCCATAGTGATCCAGTCTTTTCTCTTCATTTTTGTTCATGTGTTGTTGATCTTTTTCTTTAAAATAAATAACTAGACAGGTATGACAGTTCCTCTCAAACAAATGGACCACATTTCTGAATGTGTCTTTATTTTTGTCCCATTTACACCAAGGAAGAAAAACATCGTATTGATCTCTGCAAAGAAATCAAGAAGGGCAACACTAAAGGGTGTCCAGTTACGGTGAAAAGCTTCAGACAGACCTGAAGTGACCCTTATTCATTCTTGAACAGAAAATAGTTTTTGTCTAAGTTGGACAGAAACCAGACAAACTTTTGCAAGGTTATTTGTAACAGAATTACCATATGCTGAGAATAGACCTGTTTGCCTATATAGGATGTGAGTCTGATAGACTTTGTTATGACTCGTATATTCAGCATATCTTAAGCTTATTTAGAACATCAACACCATCAATCACGCAAGTAGTAGTGGAGCAGCTGGATGAACCTTGGGTATCATGGAAAGCTATTTGTCATCTGGGCATTTCTGTCTGACTCTCAACCCTCTTCAGTCCCAGAACAATTTTCTCTCTCCAGAAATATTCTCCAATTCAGGAAACATGTGACTAATAAAAGGACAAGGGTTTGAAGATGGAGGTCAAGGCTAGAGTCTTAACCAAACAAGTGCACCACTTACTTATGTTTGCTTCATACATTCCAATGAATATCTCATTCGCTGGAAAAAAAATATACAAGACCCAGTCTGTTCTGAAATGTCTCAGGTTTCAAGAAATTCAAGTAATCACGTTCATAAAGTATCTTTCTTCTCTTCCAGTGGTTTTATTCTTAAAAACAACAATACATTTCTCTCAGAGGTAATGAACATGTGGCTCTCTCTAGATGTTGGAGTGCAATTCCCATCAGCCTTAGTGAGCACAGCAGTGATGAAGGATTCTGGGCACTGAGGTTTGGAAACATCTGGAAATCCAACCTTCTCTGTCCCTGTTTTAGTTGGACTATTATTCTATAGTTGTATAGCTAGCAGTTGTATAATGTGCAAATGACATCAGGGCCAAGATTTTACAGCGTTACAGTATAGCACAAATAACCCCTCGTGGAGTTAACTTCTGCTTGCATTGTGCCATCCTAATATTGTATCTCATGCTAGTGTGACAGATGTCGTATATAGGTTGCTGGGAAATGCAGATGTCTGGTATCTTGTACAATTACTGTGTGCCTTGAGTCCCCACAAGCTCCACAGTGGCCACAGGCCCCAGTACAAAATGATAAAAGGCGCATTGCAGATAACATACTCTGTTCCTAGTGTTCATTGATATAGGTTCCTCATCCACTCTTCCCCTTCTGTCTCCATCATCAGGATATAGCTCATAGAATCATAGAGTTGGAAGAGACCACAAGGACCATCCAGTCCAACCCCATTCTGCCATGTAGGAAATCACAATCAAAGCATCCCTGACAGATGGCCATCCAGCCTCTGTTTAAAGACCTCCAAAAGGAAGGAGACTCTACTACACTCCGAGGAAGGATTGTTTCCACTGTCAAACAGCCCTTAATGTCAGGAACTTCCTCCTAATGTTGAGCTGGAATCCACCAATGTAACATTTCTGAGGTACCACTGGTAGACTCTTATTTAAACATATAAAGCTACTTAACACCAGATAGTCCAGTTAGATTAATATCTGAATGTTTTCTCTATTAGATTAGTATTGTGAGAATTCTCCAGTTAGTATGACATACTAACATTCAGAATACATTCAGAGGGAAAGACAGAAAATGCATCCCCCCTACGAGCTTAGAAGTAATGATTTACAAGTAAGGTAGTTAACCAATACCATAACTGACTTTTTGTAATGTATCGTAAGTACAGCAGCATTACATATCAAAAATTACACAGTGAGAAAGAGTGAAGCAACTTTATTGGCGTAATGAGAAATGGTTTCTAGTTACAACATAATTCATTAACAGCTTTAAAAAGGTGTTTTGACTGGAATCGATTTAAAAAAAATAATAATCATTCTAAAGTTGATATGATTGATCAGTGTTAAAAACAAGTATGTGTTAGTCTGACTAAATAGGAAAAGGATAGACAAAAAGCCTAAAGAGAATAATGTAAAATATCCCATACATAATATTAGTATGAAGTCATGGGTGCTTAGTTTTAGGTGAATCTCAGTTCCCAGCTTCCTTTTCAAACACTTTAAATGAGTAATGGGAATGAATTACTTCCCAAAAAGTAATTTGGATTTCCAGGTCCTGCCTACCTCTCTCTACTGCTGAAAGCATGTACTGAATACTCTCCAACAGTCCCAGTTTGGCAGGGACAATCCCAATTAATCCTCTGTTGTTCCAATTTTTTAGCTGCTTTAAAATGTTCCAGTTTCTCTTTCCTCCTCCCACTTTCTCCCTTTCAAAGTGCAAAAGTACTCAATTTACTCAGTAGTGGGGAGCGGAGAGAAGCTTTCCCTTCCCAGTAGGCTCAAGCAAAAGCAAACTGCTATAGCCTCTCCTAGATTGCTCCTTCTCAATACCTCTTGCCAACTTGGTCAAGCATTGCTTTGCTTGACTATATCAGTGGCATCATTAGGGGGGATGCAGAACACATTCAGTGACATCCTAAGGTGAGGTGACACACTGCTCCCGAAATATCTGCCTTTTGGCAAAAATGGGCTATGGTGTTTGCCTGATTCCCTTTAAAATGTTGAAGAGATGGCGTGAATGGGACAAGGCTCAGTGGGAAGAGAAAGGAGAGTCCCCAGATATGTGTGTGTGTGTTTGTAATTCTTTTAAAATGTTATTTAAAAACATCTCCTCTTACCAAATTTTCATTTTAACCACACCAAAGTATTAGCAGGTAAATACATTTAGGCTATGTGCATGGTACTGTACGTTAAAGGTATAATTTTAATTTTGCTAGTTGTTTAATGTCACAACTATCATCATTATAATCAGTGATATATGGAAGTTATGATTTATGAGTAACATTAGTACAAAAACATTACTAAGGATTCTGCATGGTGTGATATGAGAGGAAGAGGTCGGGGGGGGGGGGTGAGGTCACACCATGAATTACCACACTATGTGATGCCAACCCTAGTAATGCCACTGGACCACATGTGTCACATTTATCATCTGTGAAAGGTTGGAAAGTATCGCACTGACAGAAGCTCTTAGGCATAGAGGCCCTTCCTACCCACTGCTTGGGTCTTTTTATCTGAATTTAGTGGTGAATACAAGGTACTGGCGCCTTCCACAAACCATCTGCTTTATCACTGAATTTCCCATTGGGAGGCAACCAGATCCAAATCATATGGGAGTTTCTGACACTTGGACCAACACCAATACAGTCTCAGTCATTTGAGGGGCTGAGTTTAAATCCCAGTAATCTGGACAACCATGAAGCCAAAGAACACAGTAGGGAAACACTTTTCTCTCTCCCCAGGTTTAATCTTTGAATCTCATTGTTGAGAAGCATGATCCTGTTGGTGTATGAAGAAATGTTAGTTCTTAACAATGTCACATTACCTTGTACATCTCATTCTGACTCTCCTTCAGGGCTCTCCATTATGAATCATATGAAATTGCTTCCATATGTGGAGGCTTGCATTTGCACCTGTGTTAAATTCATGTCAAAAGCAAAGCCGCATCAGTAACCATCAGCAAACCAAGAGGATCATGAGCCCAGCTTGTAACTTTCAAGAAGTCTGGCACGATAGCCTCCACGTATTTTATTTTTAATTGCATTTTTGTGGTACAACTGCAAGGAGAGGGGGACACATCAGAGGTATCTTATGTGATCCCTGCTGGGAAAACAAAACTACAAGACAAATGGTTTGCCATCTTTTTCCAATCATGCCAGTCCTTCAAACTTGTTGACTATATTTAACACTGTCTGAAAATTAGGACAGATAACATCTTCACTTGTGAATTGGTTTATATTATTTAAAGTCCAGGGTTCTGACTTCTTTGAAGAACAGGTCCTTATAGCATATCTGTCAAGCCAGGTTGTCAGTCCAAGGGGAAGGGGAAGACAGGAGCCAACAGATTGTTCCAAAACTGAGAAGGATGAATTTCAGAGCAGCATCTAATATGCTAGAGGCAAGAATTCAGAGAGAGCCAGTGTGGTGTAGTTGTTTGAGAGTTGGATCCATCAGGTAACCTTGGGCAAGTCACATGCTCTCAGCCTCAGGGGTAGGCAATGGAAAACATCCTTTGAAGAAATGTTGCCAAGAAAACCCTATGATAGGGTTGCCTTATGGTCACCAGAAGTTGGAAATGAAGGCCAACAGCAACAAAATACAATTTTAAGCATTTATCTTGCTCAGAGTTTGATAACTGTATTGCAAACCAAGAAGGCACGCAAAAACAGCATCCAGAATGTTGAGTGTCAAAACAGGCAAAGAGAAGAGGACCCAGAGTCATGAAGATCACCAAGATCAGGTGTGTGTGTGTGTGTGTGCAGGGGGGGGGGTTCCATATGTGAAGCAGCATCTGATAGTGAGGGAAAGGCCTCAAGTGTTTACAACAATAAAGTCATGATCTGAGGCAGCAACCAAGAAAAGGAAGCAGGAATGTAAGGAGAATTCAATGACTGGGCTTGCCATTAGGTAGAATGAAGTACAGTAGCTGCCTCAGGCATCAGCTGCAGGAAGATCAACATATGCACTAAAGGAGAGAGTCAGGTATGATGCAGTGTGCCGTGTCCCATGCTTCATAAGTCACTCTGCTGCCTTCAGTTTTGGTGGAATATGCTTTCCCGTCAACAGTGTTGAAGAAAGATTCAACTACCAACCCAGTCAGTTTTCATACAGGGAATAGAAGGGGACACCTTCCTGCTGTTTGCCTCGAGTAGGAAAATGTCTTGGGCCAACCCAGGAGTGTAGTGACAGGAGAACAAGCAAATGGGGATTTTGTCTTTTCAGCAATAATTTTTCCACCTAAGTGAAATATCTCTTCACTCCGCAAAAAATTTTGCTTTGTAGTTGAGCAGTTAGGAATGTAGATTAGTTGTCCAAGAAAAGGATATGGTAGAATCCTCCAACACCTTAATATTAACATAAGCTTACCTTTAAAAATGCAAATGCACAAGGAAGCCTTTCAATGCATGTAAACTTTGTATGCTGCAGGAGTCAACTTTTGTGCATCTATAGTCATGAATGAAAATCCATTCTCGACTTTGACACATGTGCTGCCACCATGCTGACATTTGGTGTTTCACCAGAGGCAAGCCAATTTAGAAATTTTGGCATTTGGAAAGTAAGCTAGGAATTTAAAATAGTTTCATTATAAGAGAAATAACCACAAATTGGACTTTATTAACAGATCTTATTGTAGGATGACTTGCACAAAAAGCAGTCGCTTCCCAGTCAACGTTATTTAGTTGACAAAGCTATTTTGCATGTGGAAAATACTGTATTTTAAATCTATTTGTTTTTTTGGGAAGTTTCCCAACATACTTTCTACAGAGGGGTGGTATTATTCTTATTACTTATGAAAACATTTTTCTACAGAAATCTCTCTTATTGTGACAAATGCCAAAACCCTTCTGCTCCCCCATTTGTCTCGCTACACCCCTGGGCCAGCCCTGTAGAGTCCTCACACTCAGAAGAAAACAAAAGTAAAACCCCTCTGGACAGATCTTGGCAACAAAACCTCTTGATTGGTTTGCCTTAGGGTCACCATAAGTCAGAAATGACTTGAAGGCACACAAGAACAACAAAATGACAATATAATGTGTTATTTTTTTAAAAGTAAGTTTCTGAGCTGTGGCAATTCATCTTGAGTGTGCGGACTCTACAGGACTGGCCTGGACATAAACCCTATGGAATTCATGGGGTAACCATAAGTTGACAAGTAACTTCAAGGCACATAAACACACAAGGTAATGGCATCTATGCATACAGTAATGGCAGTGAGTCCCCCCCCAAAGGAATTCAGTGCCATTGCTGTGTGCATGTATGTCTTTACCTTGTGTGTTTGTGTGTCTTTAAGTTACTTGTCAACTTATGGCTACCCCATGAATTATAAAGAGATGAATAAGGGCTGTCCAGTAAGTCAGATGGTTTTTTGCTTCAGATCACACCACCTTGAGGTTGCTTTTCCTTCTGATAACCATCTGGCAAGGACTGGCTAACTGAGATCGGACATGTAATTCCACCTTAAGTGGCATAGAATGTGCTGGCCTCATATAAGATCTGCGTACAGCCTAGTGGCTGTTTCTTTTTCTATAGCAAATTCACAGAAGAAATTCTCAGCAGCTTTTGCCTAATGGTATTTTAAAGTAGAGCTTCTGAAGACATCTGATATGGGAAAGTAGCATTTTCCCCTCTTTATGTTCCATGGACGGTATCACATTTGGGTCTATTGGTCATAACTGTTTCTACCCTGGAAACATGCTGTGGATCAGCAGCTGATGGTTTGTGGACTGGCATCTTGCTGTGGACCAACAACAAATGGTTCATGGACTGGCATCAGTCCATGGACCACCACTTTGAATACCATTGCCCTAAAGAACCCACTATTCTTCCATTCACTCTTATTTTTGATGCTACTGCTTCTTAACTCCAAGTTGCTTCTTTCTTTGCATGCATCCCATATTTGAATTATCAAGACAAAGGGGGGGGAGCACTTTGCTACTGACTTCTGTATATTTTGCTTTTGAGAAGATGGACGTGTTGGCAACAACATTCAGAACTGTTCAAACTAAGACTGTAGCATGGGCTTATTCTGCTTTATGTGGTCTGCACCATCTGATACTTTTGATATATGAGAAAGCAAAGGAATATGTCTAGAAGCCATGGAAAGAAGCATCTTTTCATAAGATGAATGAAATATACGCTAGGATGAAATATGACTTGCATATTACCACCAAAGCCAGTTAAAATCCAGTCAATTACCTCCAGATGTTGGTTTTTGCTACAACTTGAAACTTAGCACTACTGTAACTAGGTGTGATGCCAAGGCAAACTCCTTTGGTGCTTTATGATACTTGGAAGGGCCACTCGTTAAATGAAAATATGTGTTAAAAGAATTTGATTTCTTTAAGCTTAGCAAGAGGAAGGAATTAATATGGGCTCTAACCCATCTTCATGGTTATGTGGCTGGGAGAGGAACCTATGAACTATTATTTGTCTCGGCCCAATTATGTGCACACATTTCTAAACTGGAGGCCAAATGCTATACTGTGATATACCAACCACTTATTTGCATATACATAATCTGAAGCCACTTATTTGCATATAAATTATCTGAAGCACTATTCTGGACAATATAAGTAAGCTGCTTCTAGAAAATAAAAGTGCCAACTGAAGTGGCCTGGGGTTTGTAGCGATGATATTTTGTGATTTTCAGTCTCTTCCTGGAGGGGACAGATGGAATGAAATATTTCCATTTTGTTTATCCCTGCTCCCCTAGTGTTTCCTATTCTTGATTTAGCTTCTTTTTGCTCTTGTTCTTGTTTAAGAGTAGATCAACACTAATGCTGTTTGGTGGAAAAGTACAAATGCTCAAAATTAAATTCTGAAACAGAGAAGAATTTTTTGAAAAGACATGCTAGAAATGTCAACACTCACAAAAAAAGCTTGTTTCTATTTCAGGATTTTGTTGCTCCACGGCTTGAACTGTATCATTAGGCTAAGCCTGTCACTACATCACTGATGTATTGGCAGAGTGTCAGAAACAGGCCTAAAAAAATCCATTTTGGGGTTCAGCTTTAAAATGACAATGGTTCCTAAATACACCATAAATACCAAAGCTTGTTTTTCTCTGCGTTTTGAGAGCAGGATAATTGCAATGGCTTTTCCCTTCCGACTTGAAGTCAAATGTATCCTTCCTCAATTGGATGTCCTAAGAGAGTTGCTTCTGCCATCCCAAACTTGACCTTTCTCCTGACCTCTTCACTTCCTCTACGTGGTTAACATATGCCACTTGGGTTAAAAATAGTGGTACGAGCAACAAAGTGATTTCACCGCATCAGAAGAGTGTGTAGCCTCTCTCATGCCTTTCATAGAAAGACTGTCTGTTAAAGTGGGGAATGATTCAACCATGTCCACTGTCTCTATTCTGTTGTGAGACTGTTGCCATCAGAAATTAGGATTTCTTCTAATATAGCTCCTTTTTCTTCAGAGCCTGAAAAAGTTAATGTCCTGGACTACAATTCTCAGCATCACCATCCAGCCAAATGCTGGATGGGGACTCTGGGAAATGTAGTTCAAAGAAGTAACATGGCCCAGTTGTTTGTTGTTGTTTTTTAAATGGTTGTTGTTGTATGCCTTCAAGTTGTTCTGAGTCCACTTTATGGCAACCCCAGGCAAACTTTAGCAGGTTTCTTGGCAAGTTTCTTCAAAGGGTGTGTGTGTGTGTGTGTGTGTCATTGTCGTCCTCTGAGGCTGAGAAAGTGTATTTTGCCCAACGTCACCCAGTGGGTTTCCATGGCAAAGTGGGATTGAAACCCTGATCTCCCAGTGTCCTAGTCCAACACCCAAACCATTATACCACATTTTAAAATGTACATAGGTCTATATTTTAAAATTGGCATTTATTTTTTTTAGAAAGGGTACACCTGGAAGGCATCCAAAGCAAATCAAACAGAAGCAAGCTGGAGAGCAAAATAGTTATTCTTCCTGCAAAATTCTAGTTTGTTTCTTGGTCATGTTGGCTTTACAATAAATTATGGCAGTAAATAGCAATGGTGATGGCAGCATTCGTCTAGCAAGCAGCATCTCCTAAACAGCCATGTTAATCTTATACTTTCTCCGCTCAATAAAAATGCAATCTTTTTCAGAAGAGCTCCTGTTAGTGCTTCTAATGCTTTGTTGATAATTATATGAATTAGTAAACCAGCAATCATCTTCAAGTATTTTGTCCAATTAATTATCTTTGTTGTTTGTTTGCTCCAGCATGCCAGTGCATGCTGGCATGTTGGACAAGAAAACTGTGACACCAGGATTTGAATCCCCACTTGACTGTGGAAACCCAATGGGTGACATTGGGCAAGTCACACTGTCTCAGCCTTTGAGGAAAGCAAAAGCAAAAGCCCTCTGAACAAATCTTGCCATGAAAACCCCATGATAGGTTCACCATAAGTCAGAAATGACTTGTAGGCACACAACAAAAATGAATGCGTCTAAATTACCAAATCTTGATATTAAAGTTATAGACCCTCACATATTCCTGTTGACAAAATCTAAAGACTGTCATTAGAAGATACAAAATATAAGAGGAATCTACTATAAACATTCAAGGAGGGATTTCCCCTCATTACTTTTTTTTTAAAAATCTAATTCATAAATGGAGAGAGTTTGAATGAAATGACTCTCCGTTTAGTAACAGGGGAGGAAAAGTTATGATTTGTGCTAGTTTTAGGTTTTCCATCATGGATTAATTGGTTCATTCTTGCCTTTGAATTGCAATTTCACTTAATCACATCAAGGAGCAGTATAATTAATTGCCAAAACTAAAGGCGGATTTCGAAGAGAATGCATCCTTTCATTTCACTTAGCAAAATACAATTAGTAATTATTACCGATTTCCTGGAGATAGTCCAGAGCAGAATTTAAAATATCTTCCATCAATGGGAAATTCATTTGTCCCCAGGGACACAAATGCTTTGCTGCATGGTACTTTACTTACTTTTTCCATAAGCAAAGTGATACACTTGTGTTACTCTAGAGTAGTCATGTTTGGCACTGATTCTCACTCTGGATTATTTTCGGCTACGATGTGACAACAGGAACAAGGTTGAAATAACCCAGTCTGTCTGTATGTTTGTACCACCGGTTTAAAGATGAGAGATGTTAGCACACTCTTATGTTATCCCAAGACTGTCAATCAGTTAAAGTTTTCTTGTCCAATTAACTGTCTTCATTATTCATGCCCTGGCAAGGATATTCCTCCCTTTGCACTAAGACAAACTAATGACCTAATCCGTCTTTTACATTTCAAATCTTTACAGCTGATTATATGATTCATGCTAATTGTTCATGGGGAATCACTTAGTGTCAGTAATTATTGTGACACACACACACACACCCCACACACACTTCCTTTTAAGCTCAGCACATGTTATTCTGTCCGAGGTAAAAGAAACCATTTCTTTTTGTTTCCAGAGGCATGTTTGAATTTCATGAATAAATTGACTGTCTCCTTGTAATCTAATCCACATGACTATAGGAAACTGTATGTGTCTGTTAAAGCCTTGAGTCCCAAATGAAAAAAAAAAATGCCCCCACTTGGTTTCTTGAGTATGCATACAGTGCTACACATCAGTAACACCTATTAGGCATCTCAAGATATTTTGCCACCCAAAGTGAAACAGAAAATGACCACATCTACCAACTAAAGTGGTGGTGCACAGTAGGAAGGAAGAGCAACAATAACCAATTAAACAGCCAATTGTTCCACTGTACAGTGCTCCCTCGGGTTACGAAATTAATTCGTTCTGCCGCCGCTATCGTAACCCGAAAAGCATTCGCAAGCCGAAATGCCATAGGCGCTAATGGGGAAAAGCCGCGATTTCGTGCGAAAAAGCGCCGAAAAGCACCAAAATTTTTTTCGTAACCCGAAATAACCTTCGTAACCCGGAACAATTATTTTCAATGGATTTTTTTCGTAACCCGGAAATTTCGTAACGTGGGTATTTCGTATCCCAGGGTACCACTGTACTTTTATTATGCCCTAACCAACTGCCTCATTCTGCCTAATGGCAGGGCCAGCTCTATAGCCACTCTTGACCCATTCCTGCTATCACAGTTGACACCATCTTCTAGGCATCACCTTCAGTTCTGAGGAAGAAACCATTAGCAGGAAAGACATACCCTCCAACTGTCCCAATCTGGCAGGGACAATCCTGATTCATCCTCTGTCATCCCATTTTCCCACCTGCTTTTAAAATGTCCCAGTTTCTCTCTCCTCCTCCCACTCTTTCCCTTTATCTTTTGCTGAATTCAGTGGCTGCAAACTGAGTTTAAAGTGCAAAAATTGTTTGAACTCCATTAACTCAACAGCGAGGAGAGGAGAGGGCAGAATTTTGCCCTTCACTGTAGATTCTGGCAAAAGCAAAATGCTGCAATGTGTTTACAATGTGCCACTCTCCTAGCTTGCATATTCTCTCTTATTAATAACTTTGCCTTCTTGACTACACTATGATGATGCTTGGCCTCATGTGTCCTGGGCCCTGTCCACACGGGGCAAATAAAATATCCCCCCACCCCCGTTCTTACAGTGGGTGGTCCTGACAACACATGGACCCAGACAGAAGATTCGGTGGCAAAATCCTTGTGATAATATCAGGATGCCACCAAATTTAAAATTTAAGCCAGAAGAGGTAAGTTGCTTTAAGAAGCAATGTGATAAGCTCCTTACTTTTGCACTTTGAACTCTGTTTGCAGCCACTGAAGTAAGTTGAGGACAAAAGGGGAAAGTAGGAGGAAGAGAGAGACACTTTAAAAGCAAGTGAAAAAGTGGGGTGGCAGAGGATTAATTAGGATTGTCCCTGTCAAATTGGGACAGTGGGAGGGTATGGCATTGTATGGCATTATGGACTACAGATAGCCACTAGGGTTGTTGACAAGTACACCTAACCATACTAGTAGAAAATGGTTAAGGAAATTCATTCATCCTCAGGACTAAATTCCATTTTAGACAATTCTCAGGAGCTGCACTCCCGGGACAAAAGAATGGGACCAAAAACTACCAGCATATTTTAGTTGAAATCTCTTACTGCCAGTAACTTAGAAAGCGGGAGGTGGGGACCTCCTATAAAAGCTTGGAAACCATTCAATTCAAACCATAGGACAGCCAGATTCTTCCCTAAGACCTGAGGTTCCCCACCTCAGTTTGTTAAAAGACAACAACTCCCTACCCTTTGATTTTAATATAATCCACACATTCTAAAGAGAGAGAGGAAGAGAAAGTGAAGGTTAAGTGCTATACTTCAAATAGTTCTGTAATATGGAAGTTAATCCTTTAAAAAGTGGCTGAAATGCTTCAGTAGGAGGCAAGTGTACTTCTACTGTCTCTTTAACCTGACATTCATTTCTAATTGTTCAATCTTGTGCAATTTTTTTTTTACTAAAAAAGGGAAAAGCATTATCTATGTGTGATGTCAATTTGTTTCTTAAGGCAAAGAAGGAGCATGGTGCAAAAGACAGGAAAAATACTTCAAAATCTTTTGCCTTAAGATCACTTCGGTGGCAGAAGTAATGCAACTCTTCCCTAGTCCTTGCCCCCTGATATGCAATAGGCAGTCTTATTCCATAATCTCCCAAAGGTGTCTGCTAAGAGCCAGTGCATATTTTGCTTTTTCCAATACAAAAGTTTCTTAATTTGAATAGTAAACTCTGTGAGTAGAGCTGCCCATGGGAAGAGTATAAAAGCATATTTAAATAATTTGTGTTTCCCCCATGTAAACACAAAATGGGGATGGGTAATTCTTCCAAAATGGCTGCTTCTGTATTTATTGCAGGAAATCCTGGCTGTTGAAACACACAAGAGCCATTTAACACTATGGACACTGCTATTATCATTTGTCACTTTGTTTATTTATTTACTGAGCTAGGTATGTGTGTGTGTGTGTGTGTATATATATATATATATATATATATATATATATATATATATATAAGAATCAAAGATTCAACTTATTGCAACCATTGAAGATATCAGGACATTCTCATGGATTTGGAAATAGTAGCCATGATGTTGTTAGACAGTGTAAATACAGGCAAGTGATGATGGCAGTGGCAAAGGAGGCAACATAGCGGTAAGAGTAAAATGTCTGCAATAGAAGAGAGAGGGCAGAAGAGTTTTCTTTGGAGGCAGAGACACCTTGGCTTCCCATTCCCTTGCACCCACTTCACACTTCTCCCAAAAGGGCCCTATACTGGTAGTTGTTGTTGACTGCCTTTGAGTCAATCTTGACCCATGGCGACCCTGTGGATGAGACTCCCTATCCTTCACTGCTTTGCTTAGTTTCTGCAACAGAGTATTATTCTGATGTAAGTCACCTAACAGATTCCATCTGGTATTTAAACATTACATGGGAACTGTAGTAATCTCAACATTTCCTATTAACCCCATACCTTCCAACTGTTCAGACTGGACAGAGATCATCCTGATTAATATTCTGCCTTACCACTTTTTCTGGTTTTAAAATGTCCCAGTTTCTCTCTCCTTCTCCCACTCTCCCTCTTCATCTTCAGCTAATTCAATTGCTGTAAACCGAGTTCAAAATGTACTTTGTAGCAAAGGAGAGAGGAGGGAAGGTGGTGAAATCTTGCTCTTCCCAGTAGGCAAAATCAAAAGTCTGCATCCTTGCAGATAAGTGCATAAATATACACAAGCCATTACTCTGAGTGTGGCATTTGTATAAGGCTCAGGGCATAAGATCCAAGGGCACCAAGGGCCTATTTTCTGTTTCATGAAACCAACTTACTCATAACTCTAACAAAAGTTTGCTGGCACCCATTTATACTACACAATTATAGTGTTGCATTCCACTTTAACTGCCATGGCAACATCCCATGGAATCCTGGGATTTGTCACTTCAGGAGGAGCATTCAGAATTCTCACCCAGAGCTTTCTAGTGCCTCACCAAACTACAAACACCAGGATTCCATAGGATGTTGACATGGCAGTTAAAGTGGAATGGTAGTACTGTCTGGGTTTTAATTGAACTGTTTTAAGAGCTTTTGAAAAGCTTTTTAATTGTATTTTATTCTTTAATGGAATGACTGGTTATAATACTCCAAAGAGTTTAATTCAATTTTAATGATCTCTTTTAATATGTTTTTAATTGTATTAAGGGATCTTCTAGCACCTTTGAGACTAACTGAAAGAAAGAACCTGGTAGCATGAGCTTTCATTTACAAAAGAAAGCTTCTTTCTTCCAGTGCAACTCAAAAGTGCTACAATATTCTTTTCAGACTGATCTTTCAGACTGACATGGCTGTGTCCCTGAATTTTTAATTATATGGAAGACCCAGCATAGCATAGTGGTTTGAGCATTGGACTATGACTGTGGAGACCAAGGAGGGATTCCCAGCTCGGCCATAAAACCCAGTTGGGTTACGTTGGACAGGTCACACTCTCTCAGGGGAAGGCAATGGCAAACTGCCTCTGAACAAATCTTGCCAAGAAAATCCCGTAATAGGTTCACCTTAGGGTCACCATATGTCAGAAAAGATTTGAAGGCACACAAAAACAACAACAACAAATTATTCTTTTAAATTGTGAGCTGTTTTGAGTCCCAATTATTTGGGAAAGTGGATTATTATTGTTGTTGTTGTTGTTGTTATTATTTAGTGTGAATAGGCCTTTAGAATAAGAGCTATAATGCTACCATCTTTAGCAAACAGTGCGCCCGGCCACTTTCTGTAAATCCCATGGCTTGGCCCAACACTAACATTTTAATCTGGAGTGCTTTAGCTGTGGATTCCTGCCCTGGCAGAGAGTTGGCTAGTAAGGTTCTTTTCAACGCAATGATTCTAATTCTTGTTTCTTCCCCATAAATCTTCTATGTCCTTCAGTGATAACATCACAGTTAATTTAGCTCTCTCCTGAATTATTGTCAACTGGTGCCTTTATGTGTATGCTTTTACATCACATTTCCATATCCTTTCCTCAAAAGAGAGAGAGAAAAAATATTTTTATTGTGACTAATATGCTTTATTCATTTCCTTTGGAAGAGTAAAATTGGAGAGAAAAGCTGTTTTGATAATTTTCTCAAACAGAATCCTATCCAATGTTCTTTCTTTAAATCTAACACACAGTTGACAAGGTATGTTGAAAGACATCAATAAATGTACTGATTAGGAGTGGGAGACAACTTGCTTTAAAAATCTGGAGCAAAGGAAGACTATTCTAATTATCTGAGACATGTGAAGTCAATTGTCCTTAATACTTTAAGAATGACAGATTACAAATGAATAGATATTAGGACTTTCTGCTCTGTTGCTCGCTGAAGAATTGATGAAGGACAAGCACTTGGATATGTCACCTTGTGTCTTGGGGGGGAGAGAAGAATGAAAGGATGATGATGGGGGAAAAATACAGATTATCTCTCTGTGTTGTATTCTTTACTGAGTCAAGTGAGTGAAGTGATTCTCCAAAAGAAAACAATGTGGTTTGAATTAAAAAAACAAAAACAAACCTCAAGCCAATGTATAAGAACTTAAGCCCTGCAATGACTGGCATCCTTTAGAATTCAGTTTGCTCCTTGGTGAGACTCTGTTAGGCAATAAGCAGGGGCCATTGGATTCCACTTCCAATGCCTTAGCATTGCATCCCAGATTATCCAGGGACTTCCAGTTTGGTGTGGCACTAGAACTCTCTGGCTGCGAATTCTAAATGCCGTTCACTAAACTGCTAATTGCAAGATTCCATAGTTGTCATGCCACTTAAAATAAAATCATAGACTGCATCCACGCTGCAGAAATACTTCAGTTTGACATCACTTTAACTGCCGTGGCTCAATGCTATGGAATTCTGGGAATTGTAGTTTGTTGTGGCACCAATGCATTCTGATAGCGAAGAGCTAAATGTCTCACAAAATTACAGTTCCCAAAATTGTATTGAGCATTGAGCCATGACAGTTAAAGGGGTGCCAAACTGGATTATTTCTGCAGTGTGGATGCAGCCATAGTGCTATAACTGTGTAATGTGAAAGGGCCCCAGAAGTGGGCAGATTTTGCAGATAACCTGCCAAGGCTAATTTTTTCATCTCCTCCTAAGGATCCCTGTCATCTTCCTCAATGCCAAAGACAAGTGGACGGACAGGAAATCTACCACAAATGGCCAACAGAACTTCCTGATGCTCTGTGTGTGTGTCATCCAGTGTGTTGTCCAACCCCATATTAAGAGCTCTTTTGGTTTGTTTTTAGGCCTTGTTTTAAAATGGGATGCAACTACCCAGTCACTTGTGGTTTTGGAAGAAGGCTCATACGAGGTTTCAATCAGGTGGAGATTCCCTGAAAATAGGGCAAAATGGGCAACCGTGGGCCCTAGAGGATTACACGAGACACAATCACCCATTTTTGAGTTTTAAAAATTTCAGTGAAAAAAAATCCAGTGAAAAATATGGATGTTTGGCTCTTTGATGTGATCCTCAATGCACAAAAGTTACTCACCCCTCCTTTAAACTAATTATTTTTGCCTCTCCATTTATATAATATTACTTCCTTTAATGGTGAACTCAGCTGGTGGGTGCCAACAAGACTGTCAACAAAGGTTGGCTCATGGAGAAGCTTGGAACCAAGATTCTAGGAGGAACTCTGTATATTTATAAATTTAAAAAATAGGAAGGGGGAATATTAAAAAATTACAATAAATAATTTATCAGTGACCTTAAACTGTTGAAATTTATTTGCAAAGGAGAGAATTGAAAAGCAGGAGAGAAAGGAAACAGAAGATCTGGCTGGGTGACTGGAATCCTGAACAGGAATGCAGCTAGATTTTGTTGCAGGCTTGGCTTTTATTACAGTAGTGGTTTGATTTGTTTTGTCTCAGCTACAAGTAGATGTTTTCTGTATAAATCTGCAACCCTGCCCTTTGGTTCCAAGCCTCTGGTCCTCTAGATGTTTTTGACTTCATCTCCCAGAATTCCTCATAGTTGGCCATATTGGCAAAGGCTTCTGGGTTCTGAAGTCCAAAACAGCTGGAGGATCAAAGGCTGAGAATCTCTGCGTTTATACTGTTAGGAGTAAAACCTGCTGAATTCAGTAACACCTGCTGAACAATGGCCATATGTTACTTATGCTGTCATTGTATTTTCTGGTCTTCCATAAGATATTGTACTTAGATGTAATAGAGGTCAAAGTTATATCTGCCAACATTTTACAGGTGACAACTAGGACACATGTGTATCATGATGACAAAAGTTATCAAATGAGGAAGAATAGACAAGTTAGGAGATGCTGCAGCAGTTTGCTTTTGCCTGCGTATACAGGGAAAGGCAAGACTTTCTCTTCTCCCTGCTGCTGAGTTAATGAAGTGCAAACTATTTTTGCACTTTGAACTGTTTGCACAAGTTGAAGTAGGCTGAGGACAAGGTGGAAAGTGAAAGGAGGAGAATGAAACTGGGATACTGTAAAAGCAATTGAAAAAGTGGGTTGATAAAGGATTAATCAGGATTGCTTCTGCCAAATCTGGACAGTTCAAAGGTATGGTTAGAATACTGAACAAAGTCTTTAGACATCCACTAAGCCATGCAACGAAAGAAGTAGCCACAAATGAAGCCTTGGGATTATTAGAGGAAAGGCAAGGTACAAATGTAAATAATAAATACAGTAATATTTAAATATCTCAGTAGCTCAAGCTGCAGTTGATTTACCTGATTTTCCAGCCACTTTGAAATGAGTGTCACAAAGCAGATAAGGGTTAGAATCTGGCTGCTCCTCTGCTTTGATTCCTTAAATGCTTTTCTAAAAATAAATGTCTGAGTGACTCAAAAGCTTGCAAAAATAAACAATTGGATTTGATCCAATAAAGTTGTCATGTACTATTTACAGACAATTGAAGGCAATGATGCGATCATTACCTATTTTAATGGAGTCAGATTGCACCTGTAGCCTCTGCATATTGTAAAAAATCAATACCATTAATCCATCCCTATAGCTTTCTGTTGTAACACTGGCATGGAAAGTTTTGGGTTTGGGTTTTTGGGGGGATTTTTGCTGACTTCACAACAAGGGAGAAAAAAACTTTGCAGGAAAATATCTGAGAATCAATACAAAAGAGCTGACTAAAATGCAGTTAATATCCTACAAACAGCAATTGACCCAATTCTAGAGGGCAACCAAGTATAATATGTGGTACGCTTGGAAAGATTATATAAAAATACACTAGAATCCAATTGCTGTATCCACTTCTTCTCAAGATACACAGTGCATGTTCACAAGAGATGTGTGCATAGAATACACGAGCATCTATGGCAACTACAGTGTATTAGTTAAAATGATAAAAAAAAACAAGAAAGAACTGGATAGTTAAATTATATTTAAGGGAATTTAAACTGGAAGAAATTGCAAGATCAAAATTATTCGTATATGAAGAAATAATAATTTTGACTCACAAAATTTTTTTAGGGAAATCACATTTCACAATGAATATATTGGACAGGATCTAGGTTCAGTCATAAATGGAATGGATCCATTGCAACTAACTGCTCACTGAAGTTCCACTGATTTTGGTGCATCTATTCACAGTGTTGGTATATCTGAACTCAATCCATATGGCCGGGGTGTATAACTATTTTATCTTTGGGGATTGCATCTGATCACATACACATATATCTTAACATACATGGACGGGAATGTCCATACCTCCTTTCCTTGCTTGTTGAGACAGGATTTGCTGATGGGTGTGGGGAGGTAAACACTTCTTCCATTACCAAACAATTTGAGACTGGTTTCCTACCACTAGCAGAACCCAGAAAGGAGGTCCTCAGAAGCCCAAGATGGCAGCATTCCACTTGGAGCCTAGAAGATTAATTGGATTGGGGAGGGGGATATTTGGACTCCCTGAAGGTTTAGGCACTGCACAGAGTGGATAACAGTCACATGTGGCTGCAGGGCTATGGGTTGTATATCCATGCACAAGGAGCATTTGGAAATCTGAAGGGTTCTCTGCTTCCGACTCTGCAATCTGTGCCCTACAGCTACTCTTCAAAGAATTCCATCCATTTTCATCCTATGGACTAAAATGCAGAACAGCTAGCCGTACGGAGGATGGAGGCAAGGGACAAAACAAACCTGCCATAATGCCCGTCTTGCAAAGCATGGAGTAACTGCCTCAATGCAGGAAACTGGGGGGACATTTGGAGGAGCATGTTTTTTAGGATGGAGATATTCACAAAGTACAATTTACATGGGCCTGAAGCAGAGGATGTGTCACTGGACAACAATACACATTGTTTGGGGATGTGTGTGATCCAGACTTTGATTCGGAGAGATTAGTATTTATTTATTTATTTATTTGTTACTGAATTTATATCCCACTTTTCTCCCAAGATGGGATTCAAGGCAGCTTACAAAGTGAGAATAATATCAATTGCAGGAGCATTAAAAATATTCTTATCCAAAGATAGAAACTAGTTTCTTGAAATATCCCATCAATCTGGATGGTTGAGTACCAAAATGTTATATAAATATTTGTTCCTGGTTTCCTTCAGTCTTTCCATTATGGTGGTGTGTTGTGTGCCTTCAAGTCATGTCTGGCCTCTGCTGACCCTAAGGCAAACGTAGGGTTTTCTGGAGTTGGCTACCATCAGGCTAATACCATCAGAGCCCCCGAGATTTCAGAATCAAAACTTGAGAGCAAGTGACAGTCCCTGGTGATGTCACAGATGATGGGCCTTGATGATGTCATTAAGCATGATACATCGAGCAACAGCCACCATTGCTCAGAGTATGCTATCCAAATAATAAAACATGAGCACACACAGACTCTTTCTCTCTCTCTCTCTCTCTCTCACACACACACACACATACACACACACACACTTTTCTAGGTAGTGCTCTTACTCTACTCCCTTGCCCTGAGAACCAGAGAATGATCAGGCCCTGAGAGCTGGGAACCCCACTACCCAGCATTCCTTAGTCTAGATCCTTCCTATAGCTCTGGAAAGAATGAAATGATAGGAACTGTATGCCAGAACACTTGAAGGGACCCTTCTTGGAGAAAGCTGGCACTCCAAACCAGTTTCCCATCCCTGTTTGTTATTACTGTGTCCTAGAGCTGAGGGAAAGTGTAGTACCTGTACCTGGTTTCTTTGCCTCTGTTCTACAGCAGGTTGTTTTTATACTAAAGATGGGCTCAAGTACTTTGTATGATTTTAGGTTATGTTTCAGTGAAAGAAAACTGCAAACCACTTCTGAGTATTCTTTGCTTATGGAATTCATAGGGTTGCTATAAGTCAAACAGGTGTTTTGAAGGCACAGAGAAAGAGAGAGAGAGAGAGATTATGCCTATGCTTTGCTTCTTCTTGTATCTACATACCTTAGATGATCTATGCTATGATTGTGTCTCTGATAGTCAGTTGCCACCATGGTGATGTATGGCTCCCTTTCTTCTCGACAGATGGCTGAGTTATAATGGCTGATTTCATTTTTCCTCTGCATTGGTTCAGCTCCACTGATGCATTTTCTTCTTTGCTATGGAACATTCCCTAATCATGAGTCCAACCAAGAAACCCTATTCTCCTGTTGAGTCCACTCTGGACATAGTTTAGGTGCATCAGATTGCAACTTGTGCCATCCCAGTTCAGCCCAAGTGATAAGAAAATCCCTTTGCCCGCCTCATTGACTCTATTAACCCTAAATACAAACAGAGGCCTGTGGCGAACTGCTAGACAAGTGTTTTTGTTTTTTTGGCTACAGGAGTTTCTACCCGTAAAGTGGCAAGCCACATACATTTTAAGGCCCTTTCTCTTTGAGAGTAAGTAGGAGCTACTATGGTCAAATGAGTGACCACAGCACTCCTCACAGAAATATTTCTCTATTTACCTGCCAGTCCTTTCTTGGGAGCATTTGCTAGGATCTAAGTAATTAGACTATCAAAACGGCTGTAGGCAGTCTGTCTAACACTAAGAAAAAATTGTGAAGCATAATAAATCACGATTATTGTCTCTCATTGGATCAAAACTAGGATTTTTATCTCTGACAGATTTTCCATCCCACTCCCTTCTCTCTCTCTCTCTTTTAATTATTTCAGAGGAAGAGTAAAGATAAACAGCAAGGGGGGGAGACATATTCATATCACAGTGGTTTCTTTAAAGGAAAAAATGCAAATAGGTATGGAAAGCTGATGGAAAGAGACAAACAATTTTCTGCAAAGAAGCACCCTTCAGGTAATGGTTTTCATGGCATACCACTGCATAGAGATCCCTAATCCTTAAGACACATGCCTAGTAGTCTAGATTTGGTGATGACCAGTATAGTGGGACACAATCCTTTCAAGAAATGCTTTCCTCCAAAATTAACAATACCATACATATTTTGTGGGGTTGAGCTAGTGCACTGTTTTGATTGATTTTTTTTTTAAACTAAGAAATGATTTATTCCCCCCAGAGCAATCTCCCAGTTAACTGATTTTGTAGACTCATCCTCCTAAGCTGCTTTCTTCTTTGTCAGGTCAAAGACCAGGTGGCTGGAATAAAAGATTGGTGTTTATCTCTGGAAAGATCAGAGCTGATTCTTTCTCATTAAGGCTGCTGCAGGCTCACCTGTGTGGCTTTGCAGACGCCTAGGGGAAAGCTCAGCAGGGGCTAACTTCTTGATGGATAAGAAAGCACAGGGCCGAGCCTGCATTTTTAATTGGCATAAATGGAAATCCCTTTTCTTTTATATGGGTGGCTAAGAGAGCAGGGTGGAGGAAGAACCCATAGATCATCATCACCACCCCTCTTGTTGAAATTAGTTACATTATATACCTTTATGCCTTTCCAGGTCAACTAGTGGGTGAAGGGATTTGGGGGAAGGTTTCTCTATTGCAGCTTCCTCTGAATAGGCTACAATAAACACTGAAAGACATGATCATATACAGGTGTGTGTGTATAATGAATGAGATAATATACCAGTGGTGGGCTTTAATCTATTTCATACAACTCAATGTGTTTCCAATTCAATATATCAATTTTCTTTTTAAAAAAAATAGGTAAGACTTTCCTAGAACTTAAAAGCTGATAGATATAAATAAACAATTCAGGGTTTTAATTTATTCAGTTTTATTTTTGCACCTGTAAATTTGCTTAGTGATTCTAGAACAAAAGTTTTGTGATAAATAGGAACCTGGTATCAGTTTAGTCATCTAAAGGAAGAGTTCAGGCATGATTTGTTCTGGAGTCCATTTACTTGTCATTTTAGTAGTCCATGGTATCTATAGAACATTCCCCCAGCACTACATTTCCAAAGAGTTGATTCTCTCCCTATCCACTTTCTTCACTTTTCAGCTTTCACAAGCATACATAGAAATTGGAAATAGATGGCATGAACCATTCTAACTTCAGTATGCAATTGTACATCTTGACATTTCATATCTTGTCTAGTTCTTTCAGCTGCCCAACCCCCAAGGCCTAGTCATTTTTTGATGTCTGGACTACAATATCCATTATGATTAATGACTGGGCCAAGGTATAGAACATCTTCACCATCTACTTTAAAGCCATGTAAATCATCTGTGATCATTGTTTTTCTTAATGTTCATCTATAAACCTGCCTTTGTACTTTCTTCCTTGACTTTCTTTAGTAATTATATCAAGTTTTTACCATTTTCTGCTAGGCGCATGGTGCCATCTGCATATCTTAAATTGTTGTCTTCCTTCAGGATTGAGGCCTCTTTCCTCCAAATCTAATCCTACTTTATGTAATGCTATCTCATTATTTGATTTCATTGTATATCACAGATTCTAATTTTGCAGTATTTTCATGTGTTTGGAGATTTTCAAAATAAATAGTATAGAAATGCCTAATTTTATCATTAAGTAAATGAACTAACCAGACTGTGGAGGGGTGCCTATTTTCAAATGCTTCTCTGTGTATCTCACTTAACATATCACAGAGAGGATACACTAAAATTTTATCCCTGATACCAGAAACTGAGCTTGAGCCTTGGTGCATGCAAAGCATTTTCTTTGCTTGTGTGGTCTGGGCCTCCCCAACTGCATACATTCCAACTGTCCCAATTTGGCAGAGACAGTCCCATTTAATCCTCTGTCATCCCACTTTTTCAATTGCTTTCAAAATGTCCCTTCCTATCACTTTCTCCTCTTGTTCTTGGTCTTTGTTCAAATTCAAAGTACAAAAGTAGTTTGAACTCCATTAACCCAGAGAGGGAGAGGACAGGAAGGAGCACAACATTTCCCTTCCCTGTAGACTCAGGCAAAAGTAAAGTGCTGCAGCTTATGTGTCTTTGCTCATTAATAACTTTTCCCATCTTGACCACATTCTGATATTACTTCGCCACATGCATCCCAATTTTCACCCAATAAATATTGGAGGATATGCAGCTGGAAGTACTATGATTAAAATGGGGAGAGGAGAGGAAGAATCCCTCTGGTTGTTTGCCTCCTAATTGTAGTTACACCACCTACTCTCCAAATCAATTGAATGAACTTGTAAAAGTGGCTATTAGTTTCTGATCTAGTAAAATTTATAACAGAGCTTGGAAAGGTTACTGTTTTGGACTACAGCTCCCAGAATGGTGAGCAGGAAACTCAGCTTGGTTTTCCAGATACCCCCTCCTGCTACACAACGTATAGCAGCATGACTCCACTTTAATTGCCATGAGTTCTTGCTATGGAATCCTGGAGTGTGTAAATTTGGTGTAGCACTAGAGCTCTCTGGCTGACAACTATATATGCTCCTCTGGTGATAGTTAATGTGTAGCAGAATGGAAGGTGAAACACTGTAAATTTTCAGGACATAACGCTGTAATTGTGTAGCATGAAAGGGCCTTAGAAACTATAATCCAAAAACTAAAGTACAAGTTGTAGGCCAATCAACAGACCAAAAAGTAATTATAATTGTTTTCAAGGCACACTGGTTTCTTTATTCGGCAAAGATGATTAAAAAAAAAAACCCATTCCACCAAAAAGTAACTTTTCCAAGCTTGTAAGAAAAAATATGTGTTTTTATATTACAGCCATGCATTTTTCTTGTTATAAGACTATATGTGTAAATATGTTCATAATTACTCAATAACGAAACCCACCTGGATATTTTTTGTCTTTATCTGGAAAGGTGTTGCTTGTACCCAGGCTGTTGCTGTTATGTGTCTTCTTGTCAACTCCAATTTATGGCAATCCTATCCTAGGGTTTTCTTGGCACAATTTATTCCAAGGGGGGGGGGGTGTTTGCCATTGCCTTCCTCTAAGGATGTGAGTGTGATTTGTGTGTTTCCATGGCCAAGTTCAGATTTGAACCCTGATCAATCCAACACTTAAACTACTATACCATACTACACAACGACAGTGGCGTGGCATGGCATGGCATGGCATGGCATAGGACGAGCTTTGTAGGTAAGACTATAAGCCAGATCAATCCTTTTTTAAAAAAAATAAATAAAAAGTTTCCATAGTTTACAGAATATCAGCAAAATTTAACAATTAAAGGCCTGTAGATTTAATTCCTATTCGTGTGCTATAATTTAACAACTCCCTACTGTGTATTTAATTGTACACTTGCAGTTCATAAATAAATCCTTTCTCAATGAAATGAACCTGTAGCTTTTTTTCAGAGTGGATAGTTCAAACAGAGTAAATAAACACTGATTTAAACTGGATAGAAGGCTCAGGATAGAGCATTTATTGAGTTAGAAAAATGAGCGTTTAATTATAATTACCAAAGGAAGCAGAGCAATGTTGTGGTGCCCAGGGAAATATAAACACCACACATATTCCTTACTTGTCTCTTCAAAGAAGACTTGATTGACTGTGAATTGTACCAGACAGGTTTTTGGCCTTTCTGTGAGGACATATGTTTAAGAATTTGAACATACAATAACATCAGATCAAGTCCCATTTCAAACAAGGACTCCGTTCTACCAGAGCAAGGGCACCTAATCCTAAATCTAAAAGAATACTTCCAAAGTGGTTATAAGATTTACCAGTAGGTAAACTCATATATCATTCCAGCCAGAAGATGTAATGCTGGATGGAGTTTTTGGGAATTCCTGAGCGTGCTTAAAATCTATGCAGAATTTCCTGTGCCATAGTGATCTAAAGCCTTGTTTATACCTCATGTCTATTGCTAAGAAAAATTTTTTAGTCATTTGGCTTATTTTTCATGTGGCTGCAGCACAAGAATGCTGCAGACTTCAAACTGGCTTAGATAGCACTAAGCTATTTGGGGCAATGACATCTTCCAAACAGACTGCTGAAACCTCCAAAAGAATCCTGACAAAATGTACAAATGTGCAGCAGAATGGAAGATGAAACACTGTGTAAATTTCCAGGATGCAGTGCAAATGGGGCCAAAGAATCAGAACTCTGTATGCATCCGGACGTAGTCTCCATGCGCTACAGCCATCCAAGAAAAAGGGCAGGTAAAGACAGCAGGAAGGTCAAAGTCTCTGTCCTGTGCGGAAAGCATAGACAGATTTCTAGATTAGGAGGAAAGATGACTAAAGGTATACATGGCAGAGGTTTCTAAAATAATTAATGGTGTAGAAAGAGAAGGTTGATCTCTCCTTCCCTCCTCCCTGAACAGTTTTACTTGGAGTCATACAATACTTCTTACACAGAATCAGGAGAGATAAACGAAAACACTCCTTTACTTGATGCAATTAACTTTGGGCATCATATTTTAACTACAAAGCGTATACATGACTGTGTCTGTGAACAGAGCCAAGCTTTGAAACAATTAACTACAAATAATGGCCCCATACAAACTGCCAAAATAAAGCTGCTTTGGGTCACTTTGGAGGTATGCTGTTTAAATTATGCATGATCCTAAGAATCCAGAAGCTGCGCCAAAGCTGCACTCCAGTCCTTAGGACTGGATCGTGGCTTTGGCGTGGCTTCCGGACTCTTAGGACGCATGCACCACTGAAACAGCGTATCTCCAAAGTGACCTGAATCAGCTTTATTTTGGCCTGTCTGTATGGGGCCAATGAGTTACTTGTAATTAATCCCTTTCCCCTGTACTGGGAGGTGTATCTAAATTATACTGCAACATTATGAAGAAATAACTAGTCTCCTTTTGCAGCATAACTGTAACTTTTTCAGTACCTTTATCATTACATTTCCCAAGATTCATTTACTTCAGTGGAGCTTCCAAGAATTATAGCCTTGATTGCTAGCTGTAGGCAGGGGATATTATTTTATCTATGCAACTGTACAAATGAACGTTATTCATTCCTTTTGGGCAATTGTAGTCTTGCAACAGATAAGGTCCTCCTTGTGGGAAAACTGCATAATTGAAATATTATTTGATGTATACATTTTTTCATTAAAATGTGTTAATTTCATAAAACAGCCACAGTCAAGTTGTTTCCTAATTTCAAAATCAATTTCCAGTGGAAAAGGCTATTAGAAATGAAGGTAGATAATTGCTCTTTGCTTTAAGTGCAAGCTTCAAATTATGGAGACTAGCTGCAGACAGAACTATGCTGCTGCTGCTTCTTTCAGTTGATGCTACTATATTTTTTAAAGTTTAGGAACGAAGAATGAAAACACACACACACACACATACACACACCCCCCCTACTTACCTGCCTGTAGGCACTCAAATGCCAAGCATTGCAAATGTCACTTAACATTATGGTATAGTAGGAATTACATCTTTTTTCATTTTTACTCCTGGGATCAGGCAGAGTGAGGGAAACTGCCTTAGCCAGCAAATTTTGGGTGTCATAAAGTGGCAGTAATTTCTTAGCTATTTAATTTGTTATCATATTTTTAGTGCCAGAGAAGGGGAGAGGTGCTTGTGGGATTTTCAGATTCTTATGCCAAAATAACCTGGTTAGCTTTAAGTGCTGTATGTACTTTGACTTAGGTATGTTGCCAGCATTTCCTACTTTGATTCAGGCATCAAAATGTCTTAGGCCACACCTGCTCAATTCTCCTGTGCTGGTGGAAATGGCATCTAAGGGGACCATAGGTTGCCATTAATGCAGTTTGACACCACTTTGTCTGTCATGGCTCCATCCTCTGGAATCCTGTTTGTTGTGGCACCACAACACTCTGACATAGGAGGCTAAATATCTCACAAAACTACAAATCCCAGAATTCCATAGCATTGAGCCACATCAGTTAAAGTGGTGTCACACTGAATTAATCATGCAGTGTAGATGCAGCAGAAAGTCAATGAAGTTCATTAGGGCTGCATCCGCACTGCAGGGATAATGCAGTTTGGCACCGCTTTAACTTCCATGGCTCAGTGTTAAGGAATTCTCGGAATTATAGTTTTGTGAGACAGTTAGCCTTCTCTGGCAGAGAGCTCTGGGACCACAACAAACTAAGGTCCAAGATACACTGCACAAATAATCCACTTTGTGAAGTGCTTTAAGTGCCCTCGCTCCATTCTGGGAACTGTAGTTTTGTGAGATATTTAGCATTTAGTCTATCAGAGAGCTCTGGTACCACATTAAACTACAGTTCCCAAGATTCCCTAGCACTGAGCCATGGCAGTTAAAGTGGTGTCAAACTAGATAATTTCTTCAGTGCAGATGCAGTCTGGGACTTACATCGGAGGAGGCATATATAAGATTGTCCTGTGAGTGAAAGAACACCTGTGACAAAATCCATCTGTTAGTTGCAATTACAACAGATGCATGCAATCAGTAAATGAGTCAAATGGTTAGGTAAATTCCATTGAACTAGCAACTGGATTTAGGCATTCAATACAGAGATTATCACACATCTTTTTTTGCTCAGTCTGGACACGGGCTGGGCATGGGTGTAAACAGGTGAAAACAGATCTTATCATATACCTCCTTGCCCAACTCAGCTGCATCACATACCTGATCCAGACTCCTGGTGTATTTTTTGAAGAATGGAAAATTATCTTTCATCCGAAAAGTATGCCAGGAGTCTGGATCGGGTACATGATGCGGCTGAGTTGGGCAAGGAGGCATGTGATAAGGTCCATTTTCACCTGTTTAAGCCCATGCCCAGATCGTGCCCGGATTAGGCAAAAAAATGCATGTGATAATCTCTTTTGATGGACAAGATGAAAAAAATCATCATCCTCCCTCAAGAGTACTGGCCTGTATAGATAACATTACTACAATTACTTACTGTCCAAAGTTTCACAGATGAAACCCAAGATATATGTTGCCAAACAACATCAGAGTGTGGTCAAGACAGCAGAAGTTATTAATGAGGAAGAACAAAAAAGCTAGTAGAGGCTACAGTGGTTCACTTTTGCCTGAGCCTATTGGGAAGGGCAAGACTCTGCCACCTGCTGAGTTAATTGAGGGTGCATCTACACTGTGTAAATAATGCAGTTTGACACCATTTTAACCACCATGGTTCCATCCCATATAATCTTGAGATTTGTAGTTTTATGAGGCACCAGCACTCTTTGGAAGGGAAGGCTAAAGACTTTGTAAAACTACAAATTGCAGGATTCTGCAGGATGGAGCTACAGTACTAAAACTGGTGTCAAACTGCATTATTTATTTATTTCCACAGTGTAGATGCACTTTAAGTATAAACCACGTTTGCATTTTGAATTCATTTTGCAAAAACTGAAGTAACCTAAGAACAAAAATGGAAAGTAGGAGAAGGAGGAGAGAGAAACTGGGATGCGGCTGAAAAGAGGATGAAGTGGGATTGCCTTTGCCACAATGGGACAGTTGACAGGTATGTAATTAATATGAAATATAATATATATATATAAAGTATGTATACACACACACACACACACACACACACATGAAGGTCAGCATAGTGTAGTGATTTGGGCATTGGAGTGTTACAAATAATGATCTTCAGTGTTACTGTTGGGATAACAAGGACATAATAGAAGAACATAAGATTTTTTAAAAATAAAATTATTATTATTATTATTATTATTAAGCTTTATTTATATAGCGCTGTAAATTTACACAGCACTGTACATAAAATCATTTAATTAGACGGTTCCCTGCCTAATTAAAAAAATGTTAATTTTTTTAAAAAAATGTTAAAAATGCCTAATTAAAAGCAATGTTAATGGTGTATAGTTGCCAACATTTCACATATGAAAAGTGGGACACTTGTAGCCAAGCAATATTGGGGCACAGTCAAGATGGCCCAAATGATTAATGATAAGCTATGGTAGGAGAAGCTTCAACAGTTTATTTTTGCCTGATCCTACTGGGAAGGGCAAGAGAAAGAATGGTCCTTTCTGCATTAGCCTGGATACTCTGGGATCTGCCTCAACCCTTCATGATGGAGTGAATTTTTAAGTGTAGTACTCTCTTTAGGGAGCTGATGTTGTGATAATTGCCATGTGTGTGTGCCAGTTTGTATTTTAAGTACATTTATATTATTATTATTATTATTATTATTATTCATTAATAATGTGTTACTCTTCAAATAAAGAGTAACAAGTAACTAGAAAGTGTGTATCAAATTAGGTAGCAAGTAGCAAATTACTTTTTTTTAAAAAAAACCCACCATATTCAAAGCTCTGTGCAAACCTATCCATTGTGGTTTAAAACATTCAAATGTAAGTGAATGACAGCCAGGGTGAAGAGGCACTTGCAGATGAACTGTTTCATTTTAAATCTTGTTGTTCCTGTGTAGAGATCTCTTCTGTTCTTGGTCCTTATCAGCTGATGGTATTAATACTTCTTGCTGACACAGGTGGAGAGATACTTCTATTATCCATTACAAGTCTGCCAGGCAAACACAATTGCACACTCATGCATGCACACACACATACACAAACACATAGAAATAGAGAAAATATAGATCATACAGGATAGAAAGCTGTATTGTATCAAGACAATATATTTTTCCAACCAGTGCAACATTGTCTACTGGGACAGGTGGCGGCTCTCTGGTTTCTTGGCCACAGGTCTTTCCCCTCACTTGCACCATAATCTGTTGCAGTGGTTGAATCTGGAGATCCTGGAACCATCTGCATGCAATGCACATCAGGAACATAAAAGCTTTTTTAGACTTAGTGGGGGCAACTAGCCTAATGTGGTTACGGACTATATCACACACCAGCCTGCTGTCTAATTACAGAATGGAAGCATACCAGTTTGGCATAATTTCCTATTAGATTTTTCCCAACGATAGCAATTTTGTGATTCATGTCGTGTGATCTGTTTCCCACGCTACCAAACAGCACTTTCCAGGAAGGGGGGGGGCAAGCAATCATGGCTGCCAACCATCTCCCAAAACTGGCTGCTGTGTGAAACTGACCATCAATGAAATTGCCCATCAATGAAAAGGTACACAACAGTAACAAATGGAATACAAGGCAGCAGGAGGACAAACATGATTTTGTATACAGTAAGTACCAGCCAAATATACATTGATCCTGTTAAAATTCCATATTTTAGCAGAATATGTATTTATGTGATAAAGTCCTAAGTCTGTCTGTCTGTCTGACTGACTTCAGGGTGTCAGCTAAGATTCTTTCCTATCTCTGCCTGGAGATCCCCAGCCATTCCCTGATGGTCTTCCATCGTAATTCAACCAGCCTGACCTTGCTTAGTTTCCAAAATCAGGTATATTCAGGATAGTATGTTTTCTACCAGCAAGCTTCCCTAAACAGAAGTTTAACAGAGTTGCTATGATATAAACATCCATTAAAAATAAACCCAGCACTATTTCAGAATAGCATATAAATCACATTTTTCTTTCTTGTGCACTTCACAGAAACAAGAACTACATTTTAAAAGTTGCATTCCATGAAATCGTCCTTGCTTTCAAGAACTACACAATTTTCAAACCCCAATGACGTGTTTCAAACAGTTATTTCACTAACTTTAATATTATTCCATATATATTGTATTTTTTTAAAGTAAAAGAAACAAACTTAGGAAAAGAGCAAACATACTTTTCCCATACAGACACACTCACAAACACTTCTCTGTTTTCAGGCATCGCAATATGATGAGGTAGATAAGAAAAGAATATTAGCATTCTTGGTTTTTGTTCCTGGGAATATAGGCATTAAACTGTTTAATATGAATACCGTCTCTATAGAACATAGAAATGTCTCCAGCCAGGTCCAGTCTGGTAACAAGAGCTAAACTTGGCTGTATTTCATTTCATTCCTGCTGATAGTATTTATCAGCAAAATCTGGATAAAAACCTCCCGAAATATGCAACTTAAGCCTGATCATAACTAGGCTGCTGAGGAGGAAAGTGAGAGGATTATCTGGAGCCTGGAAGCACAAATATAAGATTGTATTGTCACTCTGGGCTATAGGCCTCTTGGCAAAGTGTAGTGTAAGGCTCGGCTGACAGGCCTTTTGACAACTGACAGATGAAAATATGAAACTTAAATTCTTCTTGACAGATAACTTTGTTGAATGAAAAGACCAATAGAGCACCACTAGAGAGCATGGGTGGACGAGGAATGTGCATGTATCCACCATACTCATATAGGAATTGTATCTTTTCCGGAGCTATTCCATTAAATTTAGCTCTTCATTAACAGATGATATGTCTCATGCCTCATGTACTTTATCAGGATTCACAAATGCACAACACTTTTTCTCAGGGAGATTATTAAATCACAATCACCATCTGGTGCTTAAAGAAACAAAGTGTTAAAGAAAGGGGTCACACATGAAAAACAGTGTATAGGTAAAAATTTCTTTTTCCTTGGATGGTTCTACAATAACAATAACAATAACCATATAAGCAACAACATTAATGTGGCTTTATTGTGGATCATTGAAATGGGGGAAGGGGTCATAGTTGCTAAGTCTTTAAAGCTAAGCTGACATGCTGCAACCGTAGAACACCTATTAATTTGCTTATAACTGCTCGTAATCCTTGGAGGCTGCAATTTTTTTGCCAAATTAAAACTTTGCTACCATAAATAATTGTTCTCCTCTGACAAGAGGATTTCTCTCTTCCTCTCTCTCCACTCTCCTTTCTTTCCAAATCTGCTGGGGATGTAACAGGATACCTTACACAACCAAGTAAGATGAACCCATACAAGAACTGCTAGTCTTTCATGATTTTAGGCAGTAGATATCAATAATAATTACTGGTTTTATATGGCATTAAAACAGAATCCATCAGAGACACTGTAGTGCAGTTTATCAGTGGGTCAAGTGCATTTAAGGAGAAAGTGATAATGACCTTTTATGTCTTATCACTTCTCTCTCACCAAATTCAGTGCCCACAGAATAGTTTTTAGGCAAACATGGAAGGAGGAAACCTAAGAATGGATCTCCTGTATCTGTTTTGGCTACTGTAATACCTCAGCCAGGGACATCAAGGAGTTAATGACTCCCTATTGGTCTAGGGGAATCTGAGATGGGGAGCTGAAAGAGCTGTTCATCACCCCACATCCCGCAACAATCCCAGGGAGCACCTCTGTCCCCCAACTGCTGTTATCAGTCAAGCAATAGCACTCTTGACTGCATATACATTGCTAAGAGATGTTAAAGCTACCACTATTGCTCATTGGCACCAGCACACTGCATTCCTCTCTGAGCTAGTAGTGAAAACAGATGGGCCTTCTAAGTTGGTAGGACTCAACAGGATGGTTTGTGGACCAGTGCCACTGGCTATTGGCTGCCAGTCCAGGAAAAAAATTGTTCTAGTCAATGGGGACAAATGTAGTGTGTGTCCCTAACACAATGGAGAGATAATGTTGCCAGTCCCCACATCAGATATTATTATTATTATTATTATTATTATTATTATTATTATTATGTTTATTTATATCCCACCTTCCACCCAGTACAGGGACTCAGATAGCTTAAAAAGCACTGCTCAAAGTCACACAGAGATGATATATTCCAAGTGTTGTTATTTGACAGCTACAGCCCCAATTAATTCTTTGTCATTCCACATTTTCAGCTGCTTTTAAAATGTTCCAGTTTCTCTCTTCCTCCTTCTCACCTCCTTCTCAGTTTGAGTGTTGGACTACAACTCTGGATATCAGGGTTCGATTCCCGACTTGGCCTTGAAACCCACTGGGTGACCTTGGGCAAATCACATGCTCTCAGTCTCAGGGGAAGGTAATGGCAAATCTCCTCTGAACAAATCTTGCCAAGAAAACTCCATTATAGGGTCATCTTAGAGTTGCCATAAGTAGATAATGGCTTGAAGGCATACAAAAACAACATGAGAAAGGCTGTGGGGTGCATGTACCTTAATTAATTCCATAGAATTTACTAGAAAGACAACAGACAGACAGACTAGATGATATGCTTAACAACTTCAGAAGCCCATGGGGTTATCATGTGATTCTGACTAACTCTAGATCACTAGAAGTGGAGGTTAAATGCACTAATGCCCAGCAGCAGCAGAACAGCTTGATATCTGAGTAGCCTCCACTCCAGTGCATTCTGAACAGACAACCATGTTAGAGGCTTATACGTCAATCTGGCCTAGTTTGTAGAGTTACCAGGTCTCACATCATTGGCTGAAAGCTCAGGGAATGGCTTGCTTCCTTGGGTCTGCAAGGGGAGAAGGAGATCTCACAGTGAGTGGAATTTGGACAGGAAGAAGAAATTATCTTTTTGTGTACTGGTAGTTTTAAAGCTTGGATACCTCTTACTACCCATCTCTACCTGGCATCTGATCTAGCTGGCTCAGTGCAAAGATGTTTGTTTGCGTGTTGAATTTTCTAGAGAAATGTACCTATTGAGGGACTCAACATAAGAAACAGGATCGCTATGCAAAGGTAGAATTGGTAGAAGAGAGGGAAGGTGGCCTTTGGGTATGTCTGTCTCTGTATGAGTCCAAATGGAAGTAAGATTATATTATATAAAACAAAGAAGGGAGTCCTAGAATATGGTAAAAGAGCCCCCCCATGCAATTATTTATTTTTACCAATTAAGAGTCCCCATTTTTTATTAGCTTCAGGTTAAAATATGGGACTTTTGAAAGTTTGCAGTTCCTTGGAAATGCCAAATATGTCCTCAGATTGGGGAAATATTTGTGCACAAGCCATCATTGTCACCAGCGTCATTGCCATCACCAGCCATTTTTATTATTGTACTATTATTATTAGGCTCAATTTTCCTCTTAAAAAAATGAGGAATTTTCTCATCATCTTCTTCTTATTGTCTACAATTTCCCCCAATTGCAAATAAACAATTTTAGCATGCTTAACCTTTTTTTAAAAAACCTTGCCTTCCTTCTTCTTTTAGGAAATTGATAAATTCACAAATCCACTGAGTCCTTCTCTTAATTAAAGGAGTCTGGCAGGTCAAGTTGACAATTGTCTGTTGATGGAGCCAGAAGGGAAGGATCAAGCCTTACTGGGGTGGGGGCAGTGGTGCTGGGGTGGTAAAAGAAAAAGAATAGAAGGAAAGAAAGAAAAGGTATGCTCAGTTCACCCCTGTCACTTTCTCCAGTTGCTATGGCAATGTCTAATCTCAATCAGAAATCAAAGAAAGAGAGAGAGAGAGAGAGATAAAAGTGATGATGGTTGGTTTTTCTAAAGCCTTCAGGCCTGGGCCAGTATGTGATCATCACCCAGGTAGACAGACCTTGAATGCCAGACTGTAAGACTAGGCTGGGATCCCAGGAGCATGGGAAGGCTGGAATGAAGCTCCTATGAAAAGGCAAAGGAAAGATTTGTGGGGTAGAGTGAGGGAGGAGAAAGATGAGGGGGAGCCAGCCCTGTGTCTGAGAAAGAAGAATCCAGGCGCCACCAGTGTAACAGCTGCCTCAGGTATGTAGCCAGTTTCAGCTCGTTCCCAGCTTGCCAAGCCCTAAACATGTTCTTTCTTTCTTTCTTTCTTTCTCTCGCTCCTTCTCTCTCACACATATACACACAGTGCATACAGTGCTACCTGTACTGTTTTACTAGATACCATCTAATTCTCAAACCAAAAATGAGAGCCTTGACTTCTAGGCACTTTTCCCAACAATTGTTTGTGGTTAAATCATGTCAGATCTTTGTAAAAAAGCAATATGTATTATATCCTGAAGTCAAACATACACACACACACGATCTCAGGCTTTTATACTCTTGTGCCAATCTTGTCTGCCAGGACTGCCAGCTGAAAATGTGGAATATAAGGATCCTATCCTCATGGTGCTGATTTTGATGGAAAAGCAACCATAAATGGATGCCCAGGGTGCATTACTTTGACCCTGAAGTAGATGCAAGCAAAGCAAAAACATAAGTGTCTTTTTCCAACGTTCCCCCCAAGTTTATGATATTTAGCAAGAGGGGATGTGTGTCAGAGAGAGAGAGAGAGACTGCTGTCTGCAAGGGAAACATAGGCCCCAAGGGATTTGGAGGAGGAGGCTATTTTATTCAAGATTCATCCACCCCTGAGGCTCTTGACCAACAGCATCAGGTTTCATGCGTATCAGTCTTTCCCGAGGGCCCAATATGTTTCAAAGGACCCATGGGGAGGTAAGGCCAATGAATTCCCAAAAGCAGCAGGAGGGAGAAGGTGAGGAATTAGCAGGTGCCGCCATCATTGCTGGAAGGTAGATAGGAGTGTGTGTGTACAAATTAATAGAAAGATAAGGAGGAAAGGGCAGGAAAGGCTCTCTGAATACTAGGGGCTGTACTGTAGGCTATATTTCAAAGGAAGGAAATGGCAAACCTCATCTGAATATTCCTTGCCTAAGAAAACCCTATGAAATTCATGGGGTCTCCATACATCGACAGGAGACCTGAAGGCACATATACACATGCATCAATCATATCATTTCTCAGTCTTCCCTTCGCAGAGTTAAACATACCCAGTGTCTCCAGTCATTTCTTGTAACGCTTGGTTTCTATGTCCTTTTTCGAAATGCTAAGGTTTAGCTGCTGGCATGGAGAGTTTAAGCTAAAGTAGGCCAATGTTTTTGGACTCAAACTTTTTGTCCTTGCTCCTGTCTACAACCTGGAATTGGGTCCCCAAGAACTTCTCTAATTCAGTTCAGCTCTCAGTCTAAACTTCCCCAGCCCTCCTATAGCAAATGGTTTAGATGGACAGGAATTTCAGTTAGTCCTAGCTAGTATGACCAATGGTGAAGAATAACAGGTGCCTCATTCCAACAAAATCAAGAGGACTGCCTATATCCATTATTTTCTGACCTCTGAATCAATGTGTTTGTTTTTCAGACTCCAAAAGAGACTAGTTGTTTTGTCTCAAAGTGGGAATTCATGGCTGTGTATGTGTTACATCCTAACAGAGCCTTACATTCCATGACTCCCAGGTCAGGAAAGGAAAGGGGAAGGATGTTAACAGTGGTGGCAACCTGATCATTACAGAATTGGGCTGAATCTTAAATGGATCTCAGGCTAATTTATCATGGGCTGGAAGTACAGTCAGCCCTTCTTATACACAGATTTTTTATACATGGATTCAAGCATATATGGTTTGAAAACGTTCAAAAAAAAGTATACATTTCAAATATCAAACCTTGATTTTCCATTTTTTATAAGGGACACCATTTTGCTGTGTCATTATATTTAATGGGACTTGAGCATACGTGGATTTTGTTATCCACGGAGGATCTTGGAATCAAACCCCAGCGTATAACAAGCATCTGCTGTATATTTCTTATCTTTTTTGACCTCCTCCTCAGTGGCTCATTTTATTTATTTATTTCTCCACTGATTCAATTTATTGCTTGCCTTTTATATTAATTGCTGTTTCTATTTTTTAATTGCTTTTGACTTTTTAAAGTGTCTGCTTAAATTGTTTTAATACTGTGAATAGGTTAATTCCATTTTAAGGTTTACTTTTTGCATGCTTTTAGTTGTATCCTTGTTTTAAATTGTATGCCGCCTTGAGTCCCAATCTTGGGGAAAAGGGTGAATCATCATCACCATAATCCAAAAAAAAAAATATAGTAATCATCCAATATAACAACAACAACAACAACAACAACAACTTGCTCCTGATACAGGACCTAAGGTGGCTTACAGTACAGAGGAAAATAAAGTACAACTAAAACCCAATTTAAAAAAGTTTAAAAACAAATAAACAAACATATTCCTCCCTTGCCTGGCAGATAAGTTCATTGTCCAAAAAGTGAAAGCGGCAACAAGGAATCAGCTGGTTTAGATCTGATCCTTACCAACAGGGATGGCCTAGTTAATCGGATTCAAGATCCTTAGTGATCACATTCCCCTGGAGTTTGTTATACAGTGGGTATGTTTAGTCTGGAGAAGAGAAGGTTAAGATGTGATATGATAGCCCTATTTAAATATTTGAAGAGATGTCATACTGAACATGGGGCAAGTTTTTTTCCCTGCAGCTCCAGAGAATAGGACCCAGAGCAAGGATTCAAACTACAGAAAAAGAAATTCCACCTCAACATTAGGAAGAACTTCCTGACAGTAAGAGTTGCTCAACAGTGGAACACGCTCCCTTGGAGTATGGTCTATTCTCCTTCTTTGGAGGTTTCAAACAGAGGTTGGATCTGTTGGGGATACTTTGATTGTGCATTCCTGCATGGCAGAGTTGGATTGACAGGCCTTGAGGTTTCTTTCAACTTTGGCAATTGCAGTGTGAAGATTAGTTCCTTCAAGACTTTCAATAAAAGCTCTGCCTTCTAAATGTGGGGCTCTCCAAGGAAAAGGGGATCCACAGCTGTCTGCCAGTCACCCAGAAAACGCCTAGTACATCCTTAGAGAAGGAGCTAGGAATAATAATTAAGAGCATTTTCAAAAGACTTGTAAGGTTGCAACAGCTTCCACTGGTATGGAGGAGCTGATTCCCAACTAATGGATCTTGAAACATAAGGAATGAAAATTGGCAATATACCGTACTCGTCATAGAGTGATATATAACCAAGTTAAGTTACACTGTGGTAGTTTAATTTCAGGGTCTACTGTCCCATTTACACGCACCAGTGGAACTAAATTAGCTTAAATCCAAGAACTTCAACTTAAGTGTGTTGAGAATTGGGCTGCCCAGGTTATAATTTGCTTTTTCAACCAGCTCAAATACTACCAAAGTGAAACACCATCCTTCAGTGGTTGCAGAACATCCTGCTGTGTAATGTTTTCCGCCACAGTTGCTGTCTGGTAAGGAAACTACAAATATTTGGAATTAATGCCTGCCTCTGGTGCCAATTCTTTGATTGCTACCAAATATGTGCACAGTATAAACCAATCATTTGAACTTGAAATTCCAAGTCCAAACATTGCTGACCATCAATGATACAGCCAACTAGCTGCAGAATTTGCTTTCTTTACCTTGAAGCAAAAAGGGGGGAAATCATTTAATTCCCTAATATGGATAGAGTTGGGCAAGTAATAAAGTTATTGTTTCACATTTAAGGACTGCTTTTCTGCACTGCAGAGAAATTACTTGGGTAATATTTGTATGTTTTGTGGAAGGAAAGTAGGGGTGGGGGAAAGTGACATAGTATTTTCCACTGCTCTATAAGCTACATTACTGTGCTACTTACAAAAGGGATATTTCAGTTGAAAATATCAACCACTTGGTCAATCTTATAAGCACTATGCAAGCAATAAATACTACTCAGGAAATTGGTATGGTTCAAATAAAGACATAGAAAAAAATGTGGTCACTCACATGGTTTGCAATTATTCATTTTTAAAAATAAAGACCAATGTTAATGTGTAAATCTTAGGTATACTATAGCTATCCTCATGCAGTAGAAGCCTAGCAGGACTGGAGTGTCACAACAGACATTTACCCAAATACCTGGGGAAATGCAACGAAAAAAAGTGTTAGTGGAAAAATCATCTTTCAGCAAAATTACCTAATATATTTGCTAATGGTATCTGATTTAAAAGCCACAAAAATACTGGGATAAAAGCACATTCGACGAGGCGTTGTATTTATAAGTGTTTGTCACCTTGGCAACAAAAGCTATATTCGAAATCTAACACTAGCTATGATGGGCCAAGACCTTTTAAAATTGGTAAATACTTCTTTATAGCAATGATCTGCTTTCAGAAAAAGAACACAAGAGCTGTAAAAGGCAAGTTCTTCATTGCATAACAAGTTTTTTCTGGCTTTCAGTTCTGCCTCATGTTGTCTCCCTACTGTACTTGCAAGCTTTCTCTGTAACAAAGAAAAGATTGCATTTTCAAATACTGTGAAACACTGATTTCTTTCCTCTACTTCCAAGAAAAATAGTGCTCTAAGGTTTATTTTTGGTTTTTTGCATTGGCATTTTTATCAAAAGCACATTTATCGGAAATAATATACCCAGGGATATCAGCAAACCTTGTTCCTCATCACTGAGGACAAAATTATCCATACAACACTTATGTATTTAAGTGGATGCTACCATTATGCTATATGTCTATTTTATTTGAATATTGTACATACCACAAAAAATATGATTACATTACACTCATCCCTCCACATTGGCAGCTTTGGCTTATGCAGCTTTGACTATCTACGGATTTTGTTAATATGTTCTCTCTAGGAATATCTAGGTCCTCCGGTGCAACTCTATGGTTTATTTTAACCAAACGTCACACCGAAGGACCTAGAGATTCCTATTGAGAACACCACTAGGCATTTGTAGCTCCTCCAGCACAAGTCTATGGTCAATATGTGGCAGATGTTGACCACAGAGTTGCAGTGGAGGACATAGAGATTCCTAAAGAGGTGTTCTCTCAAATAAAAACATAGTGTTTTTGTTATTTGTTTTTCCCCCACATTCACAGGGGTCCTGTGCCCCTAACCTCAGTGAATGTGGAGGGACGAGTGTATATTAAATACCATAGAAAAAAGTGTAAGGGCACAGCAAATGAAAATCCAAGATAATACCTCCCCCAGACATCACTCCTATTCCACCAATATTATTTCACCTAACTGTAATTGGCTAAGAAAAAATGTGTACTAGTTGGGCTATTAAAATACTATAAACTAGCAGAATAATAATAATAATAATAGCAGGATGATGATGATGATGATGATGATGATGATGATGATAATGCCATCCCCAGTTGGACATTTTAGAAATTTTATTGCCTATATTCTGGTCTTAAAATTCAAATAGAAAGTGTGATTAAAAATAGATGGGAAGATGGAAGACTGAATAGAAATATCTTAATGAATAAGTTAATAAATATTTATCAGTAAATCACCCACAATCAGTGGCATTTACTTCCATACAGCTGCCCTGATCTAATATATAAAATCCACCTGTAGAAGCAGTTTTTCACATTGGACACTAAGATGGCTGAAAATGCATACTCTGATACATGTTACATATGTTGAAATTGTTATCTGGACCCCACAAATATGGCTGGATGTGTCTTGTCAGGAAGGTGTAAATTACCATCCAAAAGCACTACAGTTGTTACCAACACACGATTAGAATAGGACAGGTGCAGTTATATTTGTAAGGGGTGGTATTAGGCAGTAAAGTCCTAGAAGTCAGTCTTTATTTATTCATTTATTTAAATTTATTGCATTCTTATCCAAGATTAAACTACAGAGGAAGACTGTGCAAAGGGAAGCTCAGATGGTGGTGATTATTAAGATCCAAATCTAATTATTACTCTCAACTAGAGTAGACTGATTGAATCAATAGGGAACTTCATAAATCTACATTTATATCAGTTCAATTGATTCAGCAGATCAATTCAACCTGAGACTAAAATAATAACAACTGGATTTAGATGTGATATTTCAGCAATATTAATGTACAATATAAAAATGACAAAATAACTAAAATGATGTTCTCTTACTTTTGACATATTATGAGATGACAAGACTCAGTGGAAAAGAGAACAATGCTCAGTAAAGTAGGAAGCAGTAGGAAAAGAGGAAGACCACCCTACAGATGGATTTACACTAAAGGAAGGTATGGGGCCAAACTAGCAAGATCTTAACAGGGCTATTGCTGACTGGGGTTTTTGGAGGTCTCTCGTTCATGCGTATGTATGTGCCTTCAAGTCACCTTTCAACTTTCAACACCATGGAATTCATAGGGCTTTCTTAGGCAAGGAGGTGATTTTGTGAGTTTCTTCCTCTGAAATATAGCCCACAACCTTTAGGATATTCATATGATTTCCATAAATAAAAGCCAGCAAATAACAACAATGTATACACTTAACACTGTTAAAGAAGGAAGGAGGAAAGAATGAATGAAAGAGGGTCACAATAACCCAGTAAGTGCTTTTGGTATAGTGTGGTAGTTCCCAAATTTCAGCCTTCCTGATACAGTTAGACTTCAGCTCTCAGAAGTTTCAGCTAACGTGTCCAATGGTAAAGGATTGTGGTAGTAGTAATCCCACAACTTCTAAACCATGGGTCTAGAATCTTGGTTTAATAAAGCAAAAGGCTTTAGGTTAGATAGTGAATAACAGTAACAACAACAACAACAACATGATATCATCACTTATTTATATAGTTCAATCAGTGTACATGGCGCTTTACATAATTTGTGGTTTGTATCTTCCCCCTTGGGAAATTTCCCATGATTGTTTGTTGTTTTTGCCTCCCTTGTTTTCTGTAGCTCATTTTATCATATTTTAGGATGCAATGTAACCTGACCCAGATATACTTCTTCCAAGCTTACTGAGATAATTTATGCAACTTTTTAAATAGGCAGAAGAGTTTTATATCGGTGATTTCATTAAAAGATCCAAGAGGCAATGCTGGCCTGGACCTTTCGAAACAAGAACACTTACTTGACTGGACAGGGAGTTTTTTAACCAAATGCTTGTAGCAAAGCCTGCAAAAGTAGATAGCAACATACTGTGCACAGTTCAAGCTGCTTTGTTCAAGGGCTCATAACAGGATGGGAGAAAAGATTTCCAATTAACCCAGTCAGAAAGGATCACATGGTAGCCATGTGCTCTTATGCTCAAGTGCACAATTTTTACTTGATTGATAAACCTAACATGGCACTTGAGAATATATTCTGGTTACATCTTAACCATTAAAACTCTTCATTTACCCCAAAATGAATAGATTAATATTAAATAAACTGTACTGAAAAAAAATGTGTCCAATTCGGCCATGTATTAATACAAATTTGTAAGAGTCTTGAAAGAAAATTACATGATGAATTGTCTGGAGAATGCGAAAATATAAGATATACTGGTTTTATGTAATATATGCTCTTCTTCTGATCTGTGCAGGTTTAAGGAAGAATCCTGCTGTCACAGAGGATTGATCTGAATGAGCCACTTTCCGTTTCCAGCTAGGATTCCTTTATTCCTGCCAAATGGTGTAACCAAGAATCCTAGATCATCCCCACCAACCATCTAGCTATTGTGAGAAAAATTGTTGAGCTAAAAAGTATGGTTTGTACCATTTCTGTTTCCTGTCTGAACCATCAGGGCTGACTGTTCCAGGTATGCCCATATTCTCAGATGTTGAAATTTTAGTTGCAGTGCTGAGATTACAGAGGGAGGTAGGGAGGGTGTGAGTAATTACATAGGTAGTGCCCCTCTTAACTATTGTTTATAAAAGACCATCGGGGAAGGAGGTTGTATGATTTGACTGAAATTGAGAAATTCCTGACATTGGAACTACTGTATATACTCGACTATAAATTGACCTGATGTATAAGTTGAGGGTGGGTTTGAGGACCAAAATTAAGGATTTTGATATGATCCATGGATACGTCATGAGTAAAACACAGGGGCATATAACAAAGGATCTAAAGGATGAAGCAAAGGAAAACTATGCCAAGTAACTTACAAAATTGCAGGAGGCATAACTGTTTGTGTTCATACTGAAGGCTGGATGGATGAAAGAGTGTGGGGGGGTGGTGGTTAGTGCTTCCAGGACAGATTATGCTGTTGCTAAAGTAGAGTACTTACATTGACCTGTGAATAAGTCAACTCGGGTGTTTTTGGTCAGTTTTTTAAATTAAAATTTCTAGACTTATACAGTGGAGCCTCTCCTTTCACAGGGGACCCGTTCTGGACCCCCTCCCCGCATAAGGCAAATTCTGCATAAGCACAAGCCCCATTCAATAGATCTGTTGCATTCAATACATCTGTTGTGGTGTTGCACGTTCTATTCATTCAATTGCAGCATGGCTTCCGCATAAAGTGGAAGCCGTGTATGGTGCGCCCGCGTATGGAGCGGGCGCACTGTACATGAGTACATATATATACAGTAGTCAGGTTTTTTTAAAGGCCATTCTTTCTCTCTCCCATAATTTGAACACAGGACACCAAATTTGTCCCAAAGACAAAAAAACCAAGTTACTTATTTATCATTTGATTTACCGTATATACTTGACTATAAGTCGACCTCATGTACAAGTCGAGGGCAAGTTTTGGGAACAAAACTATGGATTTGATATGACCCATGGATAAGCCACAGCCCACTGCCAGTGAGAGGAAGGAGGTGGACAAGGAGGAGGAGGAGGAAGAGGCCATTGAAGTCCCATTGTCCCCAACGGTGACACAGCCACATGGCCTCACCACCATTGGGAACAATGGTACTTGAGCATACATGGATTTTGGTATCATGGAGGAGGGGGGGTTGGAATGGATCCCCAGCAGATACCAAGGGTCTATTGTATAGAGAAACAGAATGGTTCCCAATTGGTAAAGAGATAAGGCAAGGCTGCATGCTATCACCTTATTTGTTCAACTTGTAAACTGAAAATATCATAAGAAGAGCAGGTTTAGACTCAGAAAAAGGAGAAGAGTGCTAACTAAGGAGGAGTGAAGATATGAAGAAGGAATATCAATGATTTAAGATATGCAAATGACACCATACTACCAGCAGAAAACATTGCTGACTTGGAACAGTTATTAAGGAAGGTCAACGACAAACATGCAAAGGCAGGCTTACTGCTGAACATAAAGAAAACAAAAATAATGACATGGAGGATCTACACAAATTCAACCTAGATGGAGATTGAAATAGTAAAACAGTCCTCATACCTTGGGTCAAACATGATCAGAATGGAGACTGCAAGATCCTAAATAGATCCTAGTGAAGCTATACAACAAAGCACTGAAGTTAGAATAGTCCAGTTCATTGTATTCCCCATCACTATGTACAGATTTGAGAGCAAGACAGTGAAGAAAGTGTACAACAAGAAAATAAATTCATGTGAAATGTGGTGCTGGAGAAGAGTGCTGAGGATATTGAGGACAACCAAAAAGACTAGCAAATGGGTCTTTGAACAGATCAAGCCTGAAGTCTCCCTGGAACCAAGATGATCAAATTGGGGTTGTTGTATTTTGGACATGTCATGAGAAGGCATGACCCATTAGAAAATGCAATAATGCTAGGAAAGGTAGAAGGTTGTAGAAAGTGAGGAAGAGCACAGACTTAGATGGATAGACTCAATCAGGGAGGTTATGGGTCTGAATTTGCAGGACCTGAGCAGAGCAGTGGAGGAGAGGGGGTCTTGGAAATGTCACATCCACAGGATTGCCATGTGTTTGGGTCAATTTGAGAGCAGTTAATAATAACAACAACAACAGATAGCTGATGGATGGTGAATTGAGTAAGTATTCTCTTCTACTTTTGCCACTATGAATCACCCCCTCTAATGTATTTACGCACACATGTTGGACAGGTCCTAGGAAACATAAGCACATTGCATTGTTCACATGGCAGGTATGTCAATGGATATCTTTACCATGCCATAGTTCTATAATTATCATACCATGGGCCATCATACAGCAATGCAATTTATGTAAATCAATGTACACCCATACTGGCACAAACTAGCCAAAGGGATGCTTTGGATGGGGTGAGAAATTTAGTTGCAGGGCCAAAGGAGAGGCAATATGCTGTCCTAAAAGGGTTGCTCCAAGAGATATTTTCCACTCTTTTAAGGGTTGTTGGGGTACAAGATTGAGAATGCATGAACCTGGTTGTGGAGCTGAGAGTATGGTCCTACTCCTGTTGTATATGTAGAACCCCTTCATCAATGCAAGGTGGGAAGGGGACTACTGAGAAGAAGGTGTCAAATTTAAGAACAAACTGAGCTGAATTTAAGTTTCTCAGGTCAAGTCCAATGTTACTGAGTTGGGGCCATATTCTCAGAATCTAATAACTTGCCTTCATGTATTTGGTGTTAACCTTTTATTAAGCTGAAGCAGCAATAAAGTACATTCTTGTTTTTCATTTTATAAAATTAGCGCATGGTTGTTATTATTTCAAATCTTCCAGAGAAGGCAAAATTCAAATGGGCTTAATGGCCATATTTCCTTTTCCACCATTTTCTAACCACTGATCTTATGAGGAACATGCTGTAACAAGTCTGAAACAATCCCAGTGCTTATTCCCCCCTCCCTTTTAAATCTAGGACAGAGTACAAGCCAGCTGTGCAAGTCATTGGCTCATGAATCAGCTTCTCAGTGTTCAAGGAAAAGAACCAGCAAACTGGCAATGCTGTTATAAGGCAAGGAAAGTAACTGCCTAGTGAGAACACATCAGAGCCTCCACAGGCACAAACTTGTTCTGCCATGTACACGCTGAACTCTCTGTTACTCTGAATCACCAACAGAATACAAAATTCGCCTGAAAAATGTGATTTTACAGTTCTTTTTAAGTGCTGCACAGATATAACTCTTCTGTTTTACCAGATGAAACCATCTCTTTCCTTGCCAACATATTGTTCTGCTGTGAACCCAAATTAAGACTCCAGACTTGAACAGATATGCATTCAGTTTAGTGAATGAAACATAGCCTACATGAGAAACAAGAATGTCTACAGGCTCATTCTGTCCTATGCAGGAAAATGCAAACTTTATTTCTATATAAAACTCTGTGGACAGTGTCCCTCTTCTGCAGTAAATGTTAAGTTTAACCCCCTGCAAAATACTGAAAAAGATGATGTAAATTAAGGTTTCCCTCTTCGGTGCTAGACAGTGCTCCAATTCAACAAGCTCCTGCAGAATGCAACTTCATTTTAAAGTGATAAATCTCCCTCTCTGCAGGTACAACAAGCAGGTAGCTCACCAAACTCAATCAGTTACCCTCTGGGTTTGTAACTGTAGAATACATTTATGAAAAGCAAGAGTTGTACAGTTGAAAACTGATGGCATCTTATGTTTCTAACCTCTTGCATGGATTGAGGCTTCTCTACTAGTAGTTTGATTGCAAATAATAACAATAATAATAGGCATTGTTTAATGGCTTTTCCAATGCAGCAATGTCCAACAGCACATTAAAGCAAATGAGTTGGATCAGGACATAGCCATAAGTCATACTTTGGCTAGACCTATTGAAAAAAATTAGGTGTGACTAAGGCCTGTTACAGACAGGCCAAAATAAAGCTGCTTTGAGTCACTTTGGAGGTATGGTATTTCAATGATGCATGAAAGTCCAAAGCCACACCAAAGCCACGCTCCTGTCCTAAGGACTGGAGTGCAGCTTGGGTGTGGCTTTTGGACCCTTAGGACTCATGCATCATGAAATACCATACCTCCAAAAGTGACTCGAAGGCAAGCTTTATTTTTGGCCTGTCTGTAACAGGTCTAAGTTAGGTGTAATTGCATTCAGAGGGTCTGGAATGGCTATATCTAGAGCTGATCTACTACAGATATGGTGATTTTTAGAAATAGGACCTATGGTATCAGTTTCACTTTATGCAATGCCTGATCAGCATCTGATATCTTACATTTTTTACGAATGCATCTAAGTGGCTGTGGATGGTTCCTTAAATTCACCTGCAGCAATGGGACTTGAGAGAAATGCCTGGCAGGTTTGTCTATGAAGAAACAGAAGTTTGGTGAAGCAGAGAGCAAAAGAAGAGAGAGCAAGGAAGAGAGAGAAAGCGGAAGAATGAAAGCACATTGGGAAAGCAGAGGGAGAGAGAGAGACTGAAACCACCTCTAATAAGACAGCAAATGGAACTGACTTACCAGGAAACTACATCTTAGACTACCTGGAGAAAACAGATGAAAAATGTAGGACAGCAAAGCATGCAGCTTATAGGTGGCATGGATAAGGCCATGGGCCCCTGTCCTATGTCCCTGCCAAATTGAGCAATGAAGCAATTTGTGATCAAAGAACTCCTTGTTTTTGCTTTGAAACAAGGTTCATGCTTCATGCACACCACAGCACCTGCCTTGTTTTCAAAGACAATCCCCTCTCCCTGAAGCTCCTACAAAGTTCCATTCACTTTTAAAAGAAGGTGCATTCCCTGTGCATCTCTCCATTCATCTTTTAAAGCAAAGTGGGGAAGGCAATGCTCTGGGTGGGATAAAGTGGTTTTCCAATGTGTTAAAGTTGCCTACGTCACACCTAGGGCAACTGGCAGCAGCAAAAGATTAAGAGGTATGAGGCCACTTAAAGGTTTTTGATGATAAAATTACCCAGAAAATGATTATTGTTATCTTCTAAATGGAGGATAGGTTAGATGCCCACAGGAGCAAAACAAAGGTGACTTTAATACAAAAAACCAGATCCTATCAAGCTGGAAGCCTATGGGGTGGAGAAGGAACCATTATACAGACTGCTTCAATCTGAGCAACTAAGGTTACTTGAGTAGCAAATGTGAAGTTACTACAAAATAGTGGATACAAGATCAAGTATCATAATTCGATCCAATGTATCTCTGAACAAGGAAACGTCCAACTTAGGTGTTCTTGGAAGAAAGGAAAGGCTCAAGCTATGTTTCAAAAGGAAACCATTAACTGTTACATGTTACATGTACAGGTTAAAAAACAAGTGAAGTCCAATTCATTAAAAACTAAATATAGAATTTGTGAAGTCGATATTTACAATAAGTCTGGATTTTATTCTTGCTCATGATTGTCACCAATACTTTTAAAAAAATGAATTCTGCAAAGGGGATTTTTTTTAAAGTGCCTCTCAAATATGTCTCAAATGCAACTGATCAGTAAGGAAAATGCTGTTTTATTTTCAAGGCAGAAACCAAATTTATGACTGAATGTTCTGTACACTTCTCCATAAAGCAGGGCTTTGGAGATTGGTTGACATGTGTCTAGCTAGGCACAAAGGAGTGAGAGTTGCAGCTTAAGGTTTCTGGGCTTGAGACTAAATTTTAGTCACGCTCACATACAACATACCATATATGATTGGATTTCCTGCATGGCAGGGGGTTGGACTGGATGGCCCATGCGGTCTCTTCCAACTCTATGATTCTATGATTCTATAAGTCGACCTCATATATAATCCGAGAGCAGGTTTTGGAGCCATAATTATGGATTTTGATATGACCTGTGGATAAGTTGAGGGTAAAACCTAGGGGAATTTCATGAAGGATGTAAAGGATGAAGAATGGAAAACAATGCCAAAGAACTTACAAAATTGCAGCAAGCATAACTATTTGTGCTCATACTAAAGGCTAGATGGATGAGAAAATAGAAGAGGGTCAGTGCTTCCAGGGCAGATTAAACTCTTTTCTTTTACCATATATATGTATGTATGTATGTATGTATGTATATATGTGAGTTAAAATACATTACTTACATTGATCCAGGTTTTTTTGGTCAAATTTTAGACTTATACATGAATATATACAGTAAGTTCTTTCCAGACTGCATCTCAAAAGTGGATATTGGAAGTTGGGAACAGATTCAAAATATATAGAAAAGCTACAAGCCCATTGAGGCTGTAATTCTAAAGACATTTTCTGGCTATGCATTACCCTACACAAATTATCTCAGGACCAGAGAACTGGCGAATGTTGTTGGTTTCCCTGTTACCGAACAGTCACTGAAAACAATATTTTATTCTCAAACCTCTGCAACATGCATTTATTTTGGCATGGTCCCCTAGTACAGAGAATTAAGTTATGAAGAACGATGGGTAAGACTCCGTAAGAAAATTGTTTGCTTTGCTGCATTCTGTGTAATGGAGACATTGTTTTAATACATGTTTAATCATTAATTTTTAGTTCATAGTTCTTAAGCTGCTGTGTCAAAATCCACAACTTTGTGACACTCCGGCCTACAGGATCTTATAAAGGGCACCACTAATGATTTGTTGAAATGATTTAGATTTCTTTTTTTAAAAGAGAAAGAGGAAACAGGAGTGGGCAGCTGCAAAGTTTCCTTTATCTTATAGCTTCTACATGGTTTGTTTCACTTGTCAAAAGTTTCCTCTTCTACAGAACCATAAAGAATACACAAGTCCTGACATCCTTTAAAGAAAGAGAAATATGGGCTAATAAATAATGGAAAGAACTGGGTTCCTTCATTGGTTTACAGTTGAACCCAAGGCAAATGTGCTGGACTTTTTGGGCCTTATAAACATATATCAAGTACTAAAAAGTCTTCAGCATCTCTAGGACTTATGTATATTGAGCCACCATGGCATAGTTGTTGTGGCATAGCTGTGGCATAGTTGTGTCAGAGTTTGGAAAGCAGGGTTTGATTCCCAGCTCTGCCATAAGAACCCACTGAGCAACCTTGGGCAAGTCACACTCTCTCAGCCTCAGGGGAAGGCAATGAAAAACCTCCTCGGAAGAAATTTTGCCAAGAAAACCCCATGATAGGGTTGTCATAAGCTGGAAATGACTTGGAGGCACACACCAATTAGGTTGTATTATAATTATATTTAGAATATTCCTGGAGGCTGCCTTGTTAACCAGGTTAATGGATATTTGCAATAAATGTAGCGTACTAGTTAAAAGGGTGGTCAACTACAGTTGGAACAGAGTTCGAATCCCCTAAGGCACCAAAATTCACCTCCAAGCCTAACTAAACTCACAGGTAAATCAAGGAACAATCATGGTGCCTTTGAGAGACCATCATGTTTTATCTGGAATACGCTTTCCTGGACTGAAGCCCATTTAAAAACTCATGCCCAATAATAATACCTGTGAGTTTTCAAGCTACCAAAAATACTATTTGCTTATGCTGCAATAAACCAGTTAACCACCCTCAGGAAAAAAAACAAAACACCTCACATATTCCAACATTTGAAAAGCTCTTTGACCTAAATAGGAGAAAATTAAAGATTCAAAATACTTGTTACGGAGGGACGATAAATAACTTGCACATATTTTTATTTTTTTTAATTACCCTTTCTTAAAATTTAAAATATACCTTAAACTTTATTTCCACAATAGGATGCTAAGAAATGTATCTTTTACTGTATATATAATGTTTGCTTATTTTCTTCCCTTTAAGTTAGTTAAATTAAATTTCCTTTAAATTAATTTCCTTTAAATTTAATTAATTTTTAATTTCCTTTAAATTGATTAATAATTATTAATTATGTATTGTAATATACACGCAGGGATATTTAGTTGACGATACGTTAGAAACTAATTTCTCGTTGTGTTGGGGAGGGAAATCTCTTTGTGTTGAGACTGTGCTGTTAATTTTATCTCATATAGTGAGTTTAATGGTGTTATTATTGATGTATAAAAGAATGATAGATTAAAAAGAATGAGGGGAAAAATAAAATGAAAACACTTCACACAAAGGCGTCACTGAATGCCTATTTTATACTTTTATTGCCTTTTCCTTTTCATTCAATTCCCACAATTTTATTCCTCTCCAAAAAAATTTAGATTTAGATTGTAAAAAAAATTTTTACAAAAATTTTAGATTGAAAAAAAATTACCAAAATTTTAGATTGTAAACCTGAGGGCAGAGAACCGTCTAATTAATATTAATAATATTGATAATGATAATGGAGAGCCTTTAGGGCCGAAGGGTGGGGTATATATTGTAAATAATAAATAAATAAATAAATAAATAAGAGATGAGGTAACACTGAGGAAACACTTATCCTCTCAATCCACCCAAATAAAGAAAAGATTTTGATGGACATTTCTGGCTGCAAAAGCTATTTTATTATTGTTGTTATTATTACATTTATTTATTTTATTTTGGCTGCCTCTGCACTGCATAAATAATCCAGTTTGAGACCGCTTTAACTGCCTGGGCTGGCTGCTAGGGAATTATGGGAAATGTAGTTTTGTGAGGTATTTAGCCTTCTCTGTCAGAGAGAGCTGTGGTGCCACAATAAACTACACTTCCCAGGATTTCATTCCTGAAGCGCCCTTTCAGGTAAAAGAGCGCATGCGCGGGGCGTTCCCTCCCTCTCCTGTTTTGGCCGTTCCTTTTGTAAAGCCCGGTTCCGTCAGTATCCCGTCATCCTCAGCGGCGGGGAGCAGACGAGTGGGGCGGAGCTAGAGCGGCTAGAGCCGGATGATGTCGGAGAAGAAGCAGCCGGTAGATCTGGGGCTTCTGGAGGAGGACGACGAGTTCGAGGAGTTTCCGGCCGAAGGTAGGCCGAGAGAAGGAGGCCTCGGGGTGGGAAGGGAGAGGGAGAGAGGGAGGCTGCCTCGCGGGGGGAGGCTGACTTTAGTTGTGTCGCGGTGCTCTCGCAGTGAGCCCCAAACTGTGCTCTTTAATGGGGTTTTTTGGACTTCAGTTCCCAGAATCCCAGGCTATTGGCCCGCATGGCTGAGGCTTCTGGGAGATGAAGTCCAAAATCTCTCAAAAGGGACCACTGCGAGTGTGGAGGGACGACTAGGCCTCTGGCGAGGAGGACGCGCATGCGCACTGGCTCACTCGCGCCTTTCCACATGGGATGAGAGAGTGAGGAGGGAGAGGGCCCTTCAAGCAGAAGGCCCTGGCTTCCTCAGAATGGAAGGCCTTCCAAGAGAAATGGAGGACGTTATAAAAATAGAAAACAAAAAGACAACTCCACTCATGTATATGTAAACCTTAGTAATGCTCAATAATAGAGGACATTACCAAAATGAAAGCCAAACAACAACAACAACCCCACTCCTATAGATGTAAGCCCATGCTTAGTCATGCTCAAAGATGGAGGATATAACATATAAAAGCACAACAACCACCTCACTCTTATCAATGCAAACTCATGCTTAGTCATGCTCAGAAATGGAGGACATTTTGACACTCCTCTTGGACTGAAGGTGGGAGTGGAGGACGTTGTCCTGGAAAAGGAGGACTTTCTGGTCACCTGGCTGGCCTTGGCATTTTGAGGCATCTCAAAATGAAAGGCATGTTTTTGAATCCCTCCTGGACAGATGGTTGGAATGTAGGACATGTCCTGAAAAAGGAGGATGCCTGGTCACCCTGGATGCAACTTCAGGGCATGATTTCCCAGCACCTGTGGGAAGCCTGTGTAGGGTTCCCATAAGTCGTAAACTACTTGAAGGCACACAACAACAATGGTCTCTTTCCGGCCTGAATACCCAGAAAGCACAAGATCTTGTCTGATATTAGAAGTTCAGCAGGGTCAGCCCAGGTTAGTACTTGGATGGGAGCCTGCCAATGAATGCCAGGTGCTGCAGGCTACATTTCAGAGGAAGGAACTAGCAAACCACCTCTTAAGTGTTTCTTGCCTATGAAAACCGAAATTTGTGGGGTCACTGTAAGTTGACATTGTAAAGTGTACACATACATGCTCTCTTTCCACTTAAACTTGGCCTGTCATCTACTTGCACATGCCCATGAACAATCTTCCCCTATGTCAGAAGGTTGGCCCTGTCCTCCTTTCAAGAAGCCAGCTGTCCAGTTATAACAAATATAGGTCTGGCTGTAGGTTGAGATATGCTGATGGGAGCGTGGAAGGTGGTTTGGTTGCACTCATGCCAGAATGATGGTAAAATCTCTATGGGCCTGAACAGACAGGCCAAAATAAAGCTGCTTCGGGTCACATTGGAGGTATGGTGTTTAAATGATGCATGTGTCCTAAGAGGCCGAAGGCTGCGCCAAAGCCACACTCCAGACCAGCTTTATTTTGGCTTGTCTGTTGGGGCCCTATGTTTTGTTGTTTGCCAAGCACAGGTGTTTGGGAGACACAGTATCTTCCAACTTTTGCATAGCAAATGTGATGGAGTATAAGGAAGAGTATGCAGGGTGAGAATAGTGTCGTGGTTTCAGCGTTGGACTGTGACTCTGAAGAGCAGGGTGGGTTCAAATTCCTGCTCGGCCATAAAAATCCCACTGGGTGACCCTGGATATGCCACACACCCTCAGCCTCAGAAGATGGCAACGGTAAGCCCCCTCTGAAGAAACTTGCCAAGAAAACCCTACTTTGGGGTCACCACAAGTTGGAAACAACTTGAAGTCACACAACACCCAGACACACAGAGGAGCCACCCCAAGGAAAGTGAGCCAGCACAATCCTATACATACCTACTTAGGAGGAATCCTTTTCTGTGGAGCTTATTTTAAAGCAAATGTGGTTAGAACTGCGTGACCCAAAGACCTTGGTTTAAATACCGAAATACTGAGTAATTAATTTTTATTTTATTTGTATGATTTAGGATATTTCCATTACTGTGGGATTTGTTCTAATTACTATATTCATTTACATTCTGCCTTTCCCCCAATCCAAGATGTGAGGCAGCTCAGAAAAATTCACATTAACACAAAAGTTGAAAATACAACGAAACTATCAGTTAAAACAGTTAAAAGCATTACAATTTTAAAAAAGAACAAATACAGATAATACATCACATTATAAAAGGCCTTCCCCTATCAGCCCTCAAAGACTTGCTGAAACAAACAGGCTTCCCTTGTCTATGGAATGATAGCATAGAACAGGTGTATTTTATTAGTACAGGAGCATAATAATTTCTCATCAGTGAAACAGCATTTATATAAATGTGAATATTTCTGACTTGATTTATATGTCACAGTAACTGTCTCTAAGTGTAAGGCTATGGACTGGATAAAGTCTTTAAATGAGCTCTGGTTTGCATAACTTATTACTGTAGTATGAAAGTTCAAAACTATAGTTTGAATCTAACTTCACATTTTAAAAATGTATAGTTTTAAACAGTTGTAATGAATGAGAGCTCTTGTGCCTTCTGGATACCATTCTCAAGCTGTTTGTCATCTGAAGACTGGTTGAGAACACTTTGTTGTTGTTGTTGTTGTTGGTTGCCTTCAAGTTATTTCCAACTTAGGTGACCCTAAAGGCAACTCTACAGTATGTTTCTTCAGAAGAGGTTTGCCAGTGCCATCATCTGAGGCTGAGAGAATGTGACTTGCCCAAAGTCACTCAGAGGGTTTTGATGGACAAGCTCGGATTTGAGTCCAGTGCTCAAACCGCTACACCATGCTGGCTGTTACAAATGTTACTAGTGTGGGTATCAATGCAAGTCTTGCACTGTTACTTTAAGTGAGATCTTAATATAAATTTAATATCTAGTGAATCTTGCGGTTTCACTCTTAAAAAAGGTTCATTTTAATAAACACATAAATGTTATTGTCCAAAAGTTATGGTTCTTAGTTCTCTTGCAGTTCAGTGCAAAGTGATATCAACATATAAAGCAAAGCATGTTGTCCAAAGAATGATTTTATTAAAGTGTTGTACATTTCAGTGGTGGTTTTTTTTTTTTTTTTGCTTTCATCCATAGTCATCCATCTGAAGTGGATTTGTTCTGTTTTTATTAAGCATTCCACTGTAGCTGGCACATATGTATGAGAATTCATCATTTTCCAAATATCATGGGAAATCTTACACAGGTGTGAAATATAGGTTGCTTGGGTGAGCGCCATGTAATGGAAAATCATGTTTAAATGCTTATAAAAATGTTTTTCAAATTATTATAAGTTTGGTGTATTGCACTCAATTTACAAAAGTGTTACTGATATATCATTTCAAAGACCTGTATAATTTTTCATTTTACCTGTCAAACCAAAATAATGCAGTGCGTTCTTGCCTTACGCAAATAGCACGTATGCTTGAGCCCCATTGAAAATAATGGGGCTTGTGCATGATGTGCGGCGCGGCTGGGCACATACACCATTCCAATTGTGTTGTGTGGCTTTCAGTTAAGCTGAAAGCCACGTAAAAGGCACCTGTGTGTGGCGCGGGCACACTGTACAAGTGGATGGTGATCTTTATGTGTTATACCTCTGTGCAAATAATATAGATCAGTGGTTTCCAAACTTTGGACCTGCAGATGTTTTGAATGCCAGCTCCCATAATTCCTGGCTGCTGGCCAAATTGGCTAGGGATTTTGGGAGCTGAAGTCCAAAATACATGGAGGACCAACTGAGCTAAATAAATGGAGAACCAGCATGGTATAGTGCTTGACTCTGGAGATCCTGGACATGAAAACCCACTAGGCGAACCTGGAAGAGTGACACACTTTCAGCTCCAGAAAACCTTGTGATAGGTTCACTAGTCGCAATAAGTCATGGCTTGAAGGCGTGCAATGACAATCCAAATGAATAAGAATATAGTTGGTCTTTCTGTCTTCTTATTTTTGAGCAAGTTGCCTGAAAAAAAGAAGTCTCTTCCCTCTCCATTGAAAGCTTATGTTATCCCAAGCTTTTTTTTTTTTCAAACATCATGCTACTTCAGGGTGAGCTTTAAGTTTTACATTTGAAAAGTAATAATATTACTTGATATAAAACAGGAGTGGGCAACTTTAGTGGGGCTGGGAGCCCATTTTCTGCTCCTGGGATCTTCCAGGAGCTGCAAAGATAGCCAAAAATGCCAGAAAATGCGGATGAGGAAAATAGAAGTGGCTATAAGTGAATGTCTACACCTTGAAAAAATGGTGTTAATATTTTTACAAAAAGAAATTACAGAGGGGCCCTGTAACCTGTTTCAAAGGTGAATCATTGCTCCTGACCCCGCGGCAGGTATGGTCTTACAGAGAGGACAGGTTGCAAGTGAGCCCTGTTGAAAATCAATGGAATTACTTTGTTATAAGGATAATCACTCATCCCTTTAAATTTCAGTTACTGAATTAGTGTTACAAGCCTAATTGCTGACTTTTTCTGTACCTGGAATAAAAATATATTGTTTCATTATCTGTTATGTTTTTTGTTCTGTGCCTCAGTTAAAGCCTAGAGCATGTGCAACTCGTGGCCCTGTTAATGTATTGTAGTTCCCATCATCCTTCCCCCTAGGCTGTGCTGATGGGAGTTACAGCCTGTGACAAAGTGGTCTGTGACCCCAACATGGTTAAGAACCACTACCTTAAACCAGGATCTGTAACTTGAAATGAGTTCTAGATTCTGTTTACAAGAAACTTAGCTAACCATAGTTAATATAAATGCCAACAAATTCAATTGTGGTTAAGTAGGCTGGGAAATATTTGATCCAGGGAAGGGAGAGGCTGTGAGAGGGGAGTCTGTACAAGGGCTGGTTTACCAAATAGGATTAGCAAGATCTGTTGTCAGCATGTTGTTGTGTTTTGAGTGTTGGACTGTGACTCTGGAAAATAGGGTTTGATTCCTCACTTGAACATAAAAACCCACTGGGTGATCTTGGGCAAGTCACACTCTCTCAGCCTTAGAGGATGGCAATGGCAAACCCCCTTTGAAGAAACTCGCCAATAAAATCCTATGATAGAATCACCTTAGAGATGCCATAAGCCAAAAATGGCTAGAAGGCACACAAGTGTATAATTGGCTCTCTGTTTTCACAGAGGTTCACACATAGTCAAGCTCCATAGGCTTGAATGGGATGTGTGCCCGGTTGTGTGTGCCAGGTGTGCGCCACATTGAAAATAATGAAGGTTGCCCCTCCACGGATTTTCAAGGGCGTGGATCCGAGATCTGCAAGATAACAATAGCAAGTACATTTCTATACCGCTTATCACTTAGGCGCCCCCTAAGCAATTTAACAAAGTGTAAGCTAATTGCCCCCAACAATCTGGGTACTCAGTGACCTCAGAAGGATGCAAGCCTGAGTCAAGCTTGGGCCCTTTCGCTGGTATCGAACTCACAACCTTAAGGTTTGTGAGTGAGTGGCTGCAGTAGAGGCATTTAACCACTGTGCCACCAGGGCCCAGTTAGGAGGGGCGACTGTATTATATTTCTATTATCTCTGTGTATGTCTCAGTTTTATTCCCAATAACTCTTGGTTTAGACTCAGTTTTGTACATTAAGGCTTTATGAGCTAAATACGAAACTAAAATGTGTTTGCCCTGAAATATCTACAGGTTGTTCCTTTTGAGAAATGCTATCAAAATATTTCAGTTGAAAGGCTAGTCACTTAATCACAGTGTAATTACACATTTCCATCAAGAAAGTTTAATCACAAGTCTGGTTCACACTTCTTTCTGCCCTTATAGTGTGAAATACTAGATATAGAAAGCAAGTTTCTAGTTTAGCAGTCAGTAGGAAATCATTACCAGATTGGGTTGTGAAAGCCAGTTATCCCATTTTATGCCCTGCAGAAAATATTAGAAGAGATGTAGAGCAGGGCACTGTTTACTTAGCAGCCTCTGTCATTGCGCATCTCAAACCGTACATATTTGTGCCAGTAGTGTGAAAGCCTGTTGTGGGGTGGGGGTGGGCAAAAGCACATTATTTAATAGCCTAAGCTCCTACTTCGGTGATGAAAAATCTGATGTGCAACTTGTTCACATGTCAGTTTTAAAATTCCCTGATGTTATGGCCCCAACTGATATGAATCATTGGCTGTGGAGTTTGAAGGCACAAACAGCACCTCACCTCTCACTTCACCTCACTACCCAGCCAGAACTCTAGTTCTTTCTCATTCTTCAATTGGCTCCAACCTTATTTTTTGCTTCCTGAGCTAATACCTGATCTTTAGTCATATAGCCTCTGGTTTGCTGCACTCTTACCTCTTTGCCTTATTTCCTCACCCCATCATCTTGCCTGGGTTGCCCAGTACTGATTCACTCTGCTCATTTCAGTTCAGTCTGTCAGATTTAGAATATCTGTGGCCACAAATTATCAACCAGACCTTTAAGGATGTCAGTCTGTGAAATGCTTCTGTCATTTGACTCCAATCGTGCGTTTACAAACCATGTTTCTTGGCTCTGGGCCAGGCTGAGGCATTAAAATACCACTGCTCCCACTGATAAGGCTTTTATCATCTTATAAATGTGTAGATACATGAGAAATGTAGCATTTACAGTAGGGGTGGTCAAAATACAGGCCATGGGCCCCCAGCGGGCCATTTTTGTGGCACCCAGGGCTCCTTGGGGGTGGTCAAATTAACACAAAAATGGTAAAAAAAAGTTATCAATCATTTGGCTTCAAAATGCCCTCCAGTGCCCTCTTGGCAATGTGGAGGGCATTAACAGCAAGTGACTTCTGCTCACTTACTGTTGTTTAAAAAAAGCTTCATCTGAGCCTAAAATAGCTCAGGAATTCCCCCAAACGTGGCCAAGTCCCCTACACCCAAGAGAGTGTTTGGGGGCAGAAATACTTCTCAAAATGGGAGGCAGTACACTGGATGAATGCACCTTCCAAGGTTTCCTGGGGAGCTGAAGTGACCCCAGCACAGTTGCTCCTCCCTGATTTAGAGCAAGCACCAAAGTTTCAGTTCCTTTGCTTTTTACATTTTTAGTCCAGCTATTAATCAGTGAAATTAACTGTCCTTGAGATTACATTGTGTTTTTGATTTAAATGGAATCGAGGCATTTTATCCAAGGTTTGTTGAACTGTGTACAAAATTAGCATGTTCTGTATCTTGTTTTCAGACTGGGCTGGTTTAGATGAAGATGAAGATGCACATGTGTGGGAAGACAACTGGGATGATGACAATGTGGAAGATGATTTCTCCAATCAGTTAAGGTCATTTGAAAAAAAAAATCAATATATGGATATAAAGAAAAACATTTAGGCTGGGATGGGGAACATCTGGCTCTCCAGATGTTGATGAGCTATTACTTCACTCACTATTTTCCAGGCTTCATAGGAATTATGTGAATGGGAGTTCACCAACATCTGAAGTGTCACAGGTTCCCCAGTCCTTACCTAAACTGAGATCAGAGAGTATTGAAAAATACAGTGTATCTCCAAAACTCATTAGCTAAACATTTACCAGAGCAAATGTAGAACTATATTTTATTAGACATTTACTTTGTTCAGACCGACTTCCAAACCCATTCAGTTCAGTTATAAGGAGAAGACTGGAGGAGGGTTCTGCTTCTGTTCTAGAATAACTAAACTGACCATCTCCACTGAATTTGATACCAATCCCACTTATTGTCAGACTGAAAAAGCAGTTTGAAATCACTTACAGAACTTGGTTGTGTTGTTCTCCCACTCCACTGTAGAGTACATACTGGTCAGAATGCAAAAAGCATGGCAAATGCCTAAAGAGGAAGATAATCATGTTTAATGAGAACTCAGTTAATTACCAGATTTCATTTTTCATGTATTTGTGTTAACTTTATATTATTTAATTATTTACTTATTGCATTTCCATCCTGCTTTTCCCCCCAAAATGGGATCTAGACCAAGGCCTGAAAAACACGGCAGCTTCTGGCTGCTTCAGGGGCATGGGATTTAGATGACACAAGTGTGCCAGATATCGCTAAGGCAGCCCAAAACCAGCTCAAAAGGAGCAAATATTTCCACTCCTTTCCACTGTCCATTTCGGCCTGCAGTAGCAGGCACCTTTGGGACCACGCGTGTGATCACTGTCGTTCCGGGACAATGGGGCGGGAACGGCTCTGGCCAGTCCTTCCTGCCCATCTGTTTCATCCCTTAATTATTATTAACCTTTATTTATAAAGCGCTGTAAATTTACACAACGCTGTACATAAATTTTTTAGTCAGACGGTTCCTGCCCTCAGGCTTACAATCTAAAAGACACGACACAAAAGGAGAAGTGAGTGGTGGTGGGGATAGGATCAGGTCCAGCAGATTCTCCACCTCCGACCTGGACCAAGGCAGATAGGTTGCCATCCCTGGGGACCTCCAAATGGGGGAATGTAGGACAAGTTTTAAAATGTAGGTTTTTTTTTTGGTTTTTTTTTTTTTGGTTTCCTGGCCAGGAAATTTTTAAAAAAAGGTCCTACATTTTAAACCTTGTCCATCCAGGGCCTCGCGGGGGGGGAGAATCCCCCGCCTCCCCACACGCCTGCCCACCTTCCCCCGCCTCCTCCCCCTCCCGCGGTGGAGGATGCTGCCTCCTTCACCTTGCCTCCTCCGCGCAACCTGGGGGAGAGGGGGCGGCGGAGGAGGGTGGCCGGCGTGCGGGGAGGCACCGCCCCAGCTTCGCCCCTGCGCCCCAGGCAGCTCGCTGCCCCTCCTCTTCATCCCCGCCTCCCCCCGCGAGGAGGGCAGCGAGGCCTGCCAGGGGCGCAGCAACCCAGGCCGCAACTGGGGGGCTCCCGTTTTTGGGGCTGCACCCGTGCCAGGAGGGGCGCCCCAAACGTGGTTAATTGGCAAGCCTAAAGGCAGATGGACTGGAGGAAGGGCTTGGCTCTTGAACTTAACTAAGTTCAAACCATTAATTGAACTTAAGTCCCATTGAAATCAATGTAAAACTTCAGTCTGCACATGACTACTCAAAAGTAAGTCCCATAGAATTTAATGAGGTTGCCTCCTGGGTAGCCAGTGTTTCAAAACAAAACAAAATATTGGTTATATCTCATTACACCATTGTTTTTAGTGTAAAAAAACAAACAAAAAAAGGATAATGTCTAGAATTTTACATGATTTAAAATTTGACTGTGATGGTTTATCTTTACAGGGCAGAACTAGAAAAGATGGCAACAAGATGGAAAACTCATAGCTTCCAGTGATGTTGCCATGTGAGATTGGACTGTAAAGTGAATGCAAAGATGTGGAATGGCAGTATGGAAGAGAAGATACTAGACTGTCCATTATTATCCAAATGTTTTTCCTGTTTCCTATAAATAAAGAAAATTAATTTAAACAGGGATTGCTTAGTGTTTACCGATCTTGTTTACTCTGAATTACTAGATAGATTTTAAAATCATTTGCTAGCTTGTTCTAAGCAGGGATTCATCATAACGTTTCTTTTTTTTTTCTTTCTTTTTTTTTGCCCTTCAATATTGACCATGGCTGAAATCAGAGTAGAAAGAACTGAAAATAATTACCTTCTTGTAGCATTTCATCACTTCACGTCAGAACTAGGAAAAACTTTACAATGGTTTTCCTTTATAACTGCTTAATATATCTTAAACTGAAGAATCACAGCATCCAGCTTTCTTGGCTTACATAAGTGGAAAGTGCAGATTACAATATCTATAGATAATACCTAAAAAAAAGTCTAATTGTGGAAGCAAGCTACAGGAGGGGAATTGGAATAGAAAGGTTCCTACCGATCTACAGCTTCAAGCACACCATAGATGTATTGCTGAATATAACCTTACTTACTATGATATGCTGTAAAATGGGCAGCATTATGATGGTTGATTCCACATCGCCAGACTTCCAAGAAAAGAAGCAAAAGTATTTCTTGTACTTGGTTAACCTTGAAGTGAAATGAGTAAATACAAAAGTTCTTGCTGAATGAGTATGTCACTCAGCCTGTTTCTCACAAGTGTGAAAAAGGTAAAATCTTTTCATCTGGTCATATATAATGCGGCCAGTTTTGAAGAGTAGAATAGGAATATGTTGTGGATTAACCTAATATTAGTATGTAGAAACACTTTCTTTATACCCTTGTTTATCTAAATAAACTTGAATTACCATGCTGTATTTGTTACCAGCTTCTAGAAAGACACACGGGTGGGATGGTTGAATCACCCAATTGATGTTGAAACCTGGCAGAGTTGTTTGCAGGACATATATTACATCCTGTCCAAAGGCAACTGCTCTGAAAAGAAAATGCCCTTAAACCAAATCGGGTGCTTTGCAAAACTTGATAGCCAGCTTTAAGCAGCCTTATACCATTATCCAGGTTTGCACTGTTTTGGGAAAGAGTAAATACTACTTTTAGCAGTTTAGTCATGTATTATACAAGGTACATGAGTCATTTAATACGTCTGTAACACGTCTGTAACAACTCATCATCATAAGAAATGCACTTGAGAACCTACAAATGCTGTAAGAGTTTTTCATTCTTTTCCCCACACGGTATTTTAACATGTGCTCTGGGAGTTGCCAAAAAGGATAAAATGAAGTTAGAGTGAAAATCTTAGATGACCCTTTTCGGATTGATTAAGAGTAGCATAGCCAAGTGGAAGATATGGGATTATGGAAAACTCATTGAAAAGTGATTATGACCACAGTATGAAATAATTTGAGTTGATCAGCTGTTTGACTCATGTTACAGTGCATAGAAATTTGTGCTGGACATGAATTTACTATTAAAGATTTCAGATACATCTCTTTATATTTCTTTTTTTTTAAAAAATGAGTATTGCTCAATGATGTTCTTGCTGTCAAAGGAACAGAGCAAAATACTTATTTTGCCAATCCTCCATTCTATGTTCCCTGAAAGTCTCTCTAGAATATTGAGAGACCCTTTGTGCAATGAAGAATGTAAGAGGAGTAGCAAATATTGCCAGTGGGAATCTCATGAATTAGTGTCCCTGCCATGAATGGAAAAGTGACACAGAACCCAAGCTCAATTAAAAACTGCCGTCACAATAAAAATATTGCTCACTTTTGCCTCAGAGATCAATGAATTAAAACTTAAACTTTTAAAAAACTATTTATATACAGGTTGAGTTTCCCACTTACACAGAATTCCAAAATCATAGAATCGTAGAGTTGGAAGAGACCACAAGGGCATCATCCACCCAACCCCCTGCCATGGCAGGATCAAGGTTTGCTTTTCAGAATATGTGAATATTTTCAAGCCATGGATCTGTGGATAAAGAATTGTGCATAAGGAGCCGACTATTGGAGTTTTTGGATTACAACCCCACAGTTTCCCAACCAATACTGTCCATGAACATCATGGAGGCATACCATCCCGGCATGGCAATATATCTGTAGCAAAGACTTTAAGGCGCTGATAAGCTGCCAATGTAATCATAGTCTGTTTTCCCAGTGCAGATCAGTTAATCCTTTATATTGGTTTCAGAGAATAACTTGGGTTCTGTTTAATAAGCTCCAAAGCATACTAGGGACCTTATCACACAGGGGGGGGGGGGTTTGCAGCTCAGATCTGCAGTCACACTCCTAGCAATGCAAAGCGTGAAGTTTTTTCATCACCAGATCCAGAGTCACTCCTGTCTAGCAATGCAATTAAGGATTAAAACGATGTTTTACTACACCTGGTTGCCTTGTGTTGCCCTTCCGAAGTGAGGGGGAAGCAAAGTCAGTTCGATTCCAAGCCAAGTCATGTGATGTGGATTCAAGCAAAGCAGAGTGAGTGCACATTGTATTACCACACCAGATACATACTTTGAGGGTCAATCAAGGATTCAAAATCAGCCCCCCTTGCACATGCTCATGGGGCTCTGGACGCTGCCCTCCTTAGCTGTCATCCGTCATCGGGGTCTAGGAGAAGGCAGGGGATGATGGGATTGGGGCCAGGCTGAAGAGGGGAGCAGATGGGGTCTAGGAGAAGGCAGGGGATGATTGGATAGGCGGCAGGTTGAAGGAGGGGAGCAGATCGGGATCGAGGAGAAGGCAGGGGATGATGGGATAGGCAGCAGGGGTGAGGGAAGCAGATATAGGGGTGATAGGAGAAGGCAGGGGAGATGGGATAAGGCGGCAGGGTGAAGGAGGGAGCAGATCGGGTGTGAGAAGGCAGGGATGAGGGATAGGCCGGCAGGGTGAGAGGGAGTCAGATCGGTGTAGGAGCAAGGCACGGGATGATAGGGATAGGCGGCAGGTGAAGGAGGGAGCAGTTTGGGGTGTAGGAGAAGGCAGGGATGATGGGATAGGCGCAGAGGTGAAGGAGGGGAGCATCGGGGTCTAGGAGGAATGCAGGGGATGAGGGATATAGCGCAGGCGTGAAAGAAGCGAGCAGATTGGGGTGTAGGAGAAGGCAGGGTGATGGGATAGAGGCAGCAGGGTGAAGAGGGGAGCAGATCGGGGTCTAGGAGGATGCAGGGGATTGGGATTGGCTGGTTGGCAGAGAGAGGAGATGGCATGAAGCAGGAGGAGGGGGATAACAGAGCAGGACGCAATGGGCGCCAAATTGGTGATATCGAGTGGTTTTCCACACCAGACCAATTCGAGTGCAATCGAAGTGAGCCTGGAAGCAAATTCTGTGAAGTCACTTTTTTTCCTGATTTACCAAAATGAGGGGTCACTTTGGAATCACTGCAGAAGCACTTCGCAAAGAGCTCCCATAAAAGGAATGGTGTCTGATAACACATTCACGTTATGATGTGAATGTGCATCGTTGGAAGTGCAGTCCCATCGGAACTGAGACGGAAAATCTCCAAAAAGCTCCGTGTGATATATTCCTAGGAGAATGTGTAGCAATGTTTTACTTTGCAGTCAATCCTCTGTTTGAAGGGTTGTCTTTTATTTGAGGATATTCTCTGATTGTAGGTCAAAGTCCAGTCTGGTCAAATTCTAATTTAAAGATCAAGCACCACAAGAACAGACAGTACAGGCCTTTAACGTGTCCACCAACAGTCTAAAGTAGACCTATTCAATCAATTGTTGAATGATGAGTTAACAGGTAAATCCCATTTTTGATGAATTGGTCTGCTCCAGTAAAGATTAAGAACAGGATTTAGGCCAATACAGTAGCACTGCTGTGTGGTATGTGTAGTGGTTTGAGTGTTGGGCTATGACTTTGAAGACCAGGGTTAACTTACCATCTTGACCATGAAACCTACTGAGTGACCTTGTGCAAGTCACAGGCTTTCAGCCTTAGGGAAAGGCAATGGCAAAACTCATTGGAACAAATCTTACCAAGAAAACCTCAAAATAGGTTCCTCTTAGGGTCGCCATATGTCACAAATGACTTGAAGACACACAACACACAAGTGCATGTGTGCGTATGTAAACACACGGTGTGCTATTTAAAATATTTTAAAATATTTTTTATGTTTAAATTTGTGTGTCACATAGATGCATGAATGGTTTCTGAGCAAATTCATGCCCCTTTTGTCCTTGTTTGTGGCAATCATTTCCTGATTTTTGGCAACCACCATAGGGAGAAATTTTCATGGAGAGAACCCCATTGGGTTTTGGGGTTTTAATTTTCTGACCAGGGAACATTTCCTCATGCACAGTGGATAATTAGAGAGCCCTGATGGTTCAGTGGTTAAATGCCAGTATTGCAGCCACAACATTGTGAGTTCGATCCCAGTGCTCCAACATTGACTCAGCCTTCCATACTTTTATAGACTGGTAAAATGAGTACCCAGGTTGTTGGGAGCAATTGGCTTACAGATTGTAAACTGCTTAGAGAGGGCTTAGTTCACTGAAGCAGTATAGAAATGTAAATGTTAAATAATTCTAAATCTGTGTAGAGCCATTTCTGATATAGAAGTGAGCAGAAGAAAGCCCTTGCGTATACCTTGGGGTTGTGCATCTTTCCAGCAGTCCTTGATTCCACTCACTTGGAAATAAATCCCACTGAAGTCAAGCACATATGTGAAAGGGAAGACTGTTAAGAGGCAGAGCACAGGTTTTGAGTAAGGGCCCAAACAGATAGGCCAAAATAAAGCTGCTTCGGGTCACTTTGGAGGTATATTGTTTAAATGATGCATGCATCCTAAGAGGCCAGAAGCTGTGCCAAAGCCACGCTCCAGTCCTAAGGACTGGAGCACACCTTTGATGCAGTTTCTGGCCTCCTAAGATGCGTATGTCATTTTATCAGCATCCCTCCAAAGTGACCCAAAGCAGCTTTTATTTTGTCTGTTAGGGCCCAAATTTCTTTTCTCTGTGAAAGTCTAACCATTCAGAAGGCCTAAGTGTATTCATCTTCTTGCCCAAATTGTCCCTCTGAATTTGCCTAAATTCCCTCCAAAAGCCTCCTCCGATTGGGGAGGATATAGCTAAAATATACTGATTGACACATGATTTCAAAAAGAAACGCTGTTCATTTCATTTCCCTTCACCTCTCCCAACACACGCACATACACACATAGCCCTAAATAGGCCCCTTTAGACAATAACACTATGGCTTTTTATGTGAATATGTAAATAGGTTAAAAAGGGGATGCATCCTCTAGTGTAGAGAATATGAGAATATTATTCCAGTGTTACACTTAAGAGCCTTTCAGAACAATTTGCTAACACTTTGTGCTCTACTCGAAGTGCTGAAATTGCTCTGTTCATGCAATTTTTCAAATATTTCACCTGAGCAAGATAAAGGCGGCCGGGGGGGGGGGGGGGGCCGTCAGGGGGGAAGGCTTTTTGTTTTTTTTTTAGAATAAATGCAAAATTGCACACACACATACACAACCACTGTTTTTGAGAAAGAAGTGCATGTTGTACACTTCATTGTATGTTAAAATCTCACATAATTACATCACAGATTGACATGACAGCATGTTAATTGATTGTGGCTGCTTCACTATTCCCTTTAAACTGTTGTGTATCATAGAGAAACTGCTGGATATTATCATTTTATTGAAAGATTCACACTTCCTATTCACAGTAAGTTTCCAACAAGAACTGTGATTTTTATAGTTTCTTTGTGTATGTGTGTGTGCAGTTTTGAAGATAAAAGAATCGTGGCTGCAAACAGACAGAGTGATCTGCGACATGATCACAGAAATATTTGAAGCATTCAGATTACATCACAGGTATAATGTTTACAGCTACAAATTATACCAGATTCCTGATGATGCAGTAACATTTTGTTTAAGCTGTTCAATTTTTTTTTAATAGTTCTATTGAAAAGAAAGGAGGAAACATTTCTATTGAAGTTTCCACACCAGGTTATTTTGTAGTGGGAATGAGCCCCAAGTTTGCTTCCAGCAACCCAAATGGGGAAAGCCCCCTGCCTTATAAAGCTAGCCAACTCAGCCCCACCCAACTTGCAGACTGCATTTCAAGAGGGCATTTCCCCAATCCATGTGCACAATCTCTCACTTTGCCTGCTGGGGAACAACTGGGTTTGTGCCAAATGCTAAAACCTTCATCTTTTCCGAGGACTTGGAACTTTTTCTCCTATCTCTTGCTCCTCTGGAGAACCCAGGTGGATGTCAGACTGAACTGGAAGAGGACACGGCTGCTGTTTTGACTTCTGAAGTTGCACTCTCAAGGGAAGGGCATGACACCACATTAGTTTTGTGGTCCTTACTATGCTTGCCCCTGATGTAGACATTACTGTAGCACTTTTCATTTCAACCCCCAACCCCCAATTTACATTGCTATAGTATTAAAACCCTCAAAATGCAATGAAATGCAATAAAACAAGAAACTAATGCATTAAAATTTACTAAAATCTCTAACAGTGATCTCTAACCCATGTGGTTCCCCATAAAATGTTGGGGGGGGGTATTTGAAATGGATGCTGGTAATAAATAATAACCTTGCTAGCATTCAAGTGAATCTGGACATCAAAACCTTAACCTAGAGACTTTTCCCTTGATTATTTGATTTCCAAAGTGTAGGTGGCTCATGCTGGATAGAGAGGAGAGGTGAAGAAAAGGCAGATTGGACATGCTGAAAATTATTTTCCTCTTTTTTAAAAACTTTATCTATTCCAGAGCTGGCCCTGACACTATGGCAGATTTAGCATCTAAACTGGGTGGGTGGGAGAGTCATTTAATCTTTGTATATATCCTGTGTTTTACCATTCTGTAGTGCTGTTAATAGTTTTTGGGAAATCCCCTGAGGACAATGCTGTCTGCACAGCTCTGTGTTCTCTCAAGGCATTTGCTCTGACAACAGAAGCTGTGTAGTTTCCTGTTTTTATAGCATATTAAACCTCCCATGATATGTAGGCCTCAGAAGGAAGAAAAATTGTCTGGATATCTCTTGGTGGCACAGTGGCAGTAAGACATTTAACTGCCATAAAAGCCATCAGTCCCTTAAGTTAGACAGTGGTTACAATTTATGTTCCTCTGTGTCTGTAACACTCTCCTGAAACTTACATTAAGAGCTCCTATCATTGACCATATTCTTGACAATTGTCACCACAGAAAAGGACTTATGGGTGGTCTCCACAAATTTATATAGACATAGCAGCATTGGGATTGCAGTTAAACTTATAGCCTGCAGATTTCTAATGGTCTTAAGACTTTTGATGTTTATTTTTTAAAAGATTTTTCTCCTTATCATGAATTCACAAATTTATGGGACTTTGAGGAAATATATGATCTGCAATCTCTTAGGGACCTTACTTTCAGTAGGGTTTGTTTTGTTTCTTTAGAAATGTATTACTTTTATATCCCAACTTTTCCTACAAGAAGCTCCAAGTGGTATATCTGAACTTCCTCACCATTTTTATCCACACAACAACCCTGCAAGGTAAGTTAGAGGGAGAGATGGGCAGACGCCTAAGGCCACCCAGTGACTGACATGAATGTGGCAGGGTTTGAACCCATTTCTCCCAAGTCACAGTCCAACATTGATTACTCCACTAGATTTTTCTTTGTGCCGTGAGTTCAGAAAAGAAATGATAGCAGAAATAGAAAGCAGTTAGGTTTTATTTTCAATAGACATAACAGATAAATTTTGGTCAGTAATGGAATTTACTGCAGCACCTAACCTGGACACCTATATGATATGACGGTGACATCAGGTAGAATGGAAAAGTAGCTAACCTTTTCAATATGCATGCAGAGCAGTAGTTCATAATTTTAGGCCTTTTGATGTTTAGATTTCAGCTACCATAATAGCTGACCGATACCCTCCAACATTTCACAGGGGAAAACTGGGAAATGTGTGGTCATTGCCAAGCAACATCCAAGTATAGTCAAGATGGCCAAAGGGAAGAACACGCAAGCTAGGTGAAGCTGCACCACTTTGCTTTTGTCTGAGTCTACAGGGAAGGACAAGGTTCTGCCTGCTCCCCACCGAATTAATGAAGTGCAAACTACTTTTGTACTTTGAACACCATTTGCAGAAACTGAGGACCGAAGGCAAGTGGGTGGATGAGAGGAACAGGGACATCTTAAAAGCAGCTGAAAACCTGGGACAACAGAGGATTAATTTGGACTCTCCCTGCCAAACTGAGACAGTTGGAAGGTGTGCTGACCATTGTCTATGTTGACTTGAGCTTCTAGGAGCTGAAGTCCAAAACAGCTAGAGGATCAAAGGTGTAGCCACTGGTGTAGAGCATAGAAGATACCTCATTGTCCCTGTTAATCACACAGTGTATATCTCTCTATTTAAAAGAAATAGTCTCTTTTCAAAATGCCATGGATAACTTTGAATTCTGTTCAGTTTTTGACTGAGGTAACTGTGGGAAAATATTCTGAGAAGGACAAAGGATATGGGAGAAAGGATATGTTGGAGGAAGAAAAGGCACTGAAGGTACAGAAGGACACAGTCATGTTGAGTTATGCCAAACAGAAGACACAGGCAACAGAAGGGTGTGAACCAGCATGATAGTAGTAGTAATAGTAGTTGCTATTTTTTTATTATTATTATTATTATTATTATTACTTATCTGTCTCTCCCCAAGTCTTAAGGTGGGATATAACATAGAATATGTACAATCATTTAAAAAACAAACTTTGATTTTGCCATTTTATATAAAGGACACCATTTTACTATGCCATTGTATTTAATGGGGTTGAGCAGCCACAAATTTTGGAATCCACAGCAGGTCCTGGAACCAAACCTCAACAGATACCAAGTGCCCACTGTATATTTGTCAAAGAGCAAATTGGCAGATCATGGCCATGTTTTCTGGGGGGGTTCTGCCCCAAAATGTATCTTTTCCAAGCTCTGTAAATAGCTATATTTTGTTTTAAAAACTGGATTGGTTTCCTCTCAGCAATACTCATGCAGACTTTGTGAAGAGTTTGCACCCTGTGGAATCTGCAGCAAATGTTTCCTTTGGATGCTTGAATCACTCACAGAGCTCTCAAGCCTGTCTTTTTAGCAGAGAGAGCACCCACTCTGTATTTTTTGAGGATAACCTACATTTAGTATTGTCCAGTAAGCATCCCCTTAGGTTCCCCCCTGCCTTGTAAAACACCATGAACAGGGTGTGGGGGGAAGAAGAGAGATGAGGAGGTGTGTGGAGACTTTTTCACTTGGATGCTGTAACTCTAGGAACCACTTCCCTTGGTGTCACGATTAAGCTTATCTGTTCCTAGCCTTGCCTTCATACCAGGCAATTTTCTTATTTGTAACCATGGGAGGGAAGTGACAGCAACCTTGAAAATTGGCTGAGATGCAAGTGTAGATAGGCACCCAAACCTGAAGTGTTCAATATTTATTTCAAAAAACCTGGCTGCCTATCTGAGAAAATAGAGTATAGCCATTTGAGGGCACACACACACACAAAACCACAACAATAACCCAGGATCAATGTAGTATTAGCCTTTATCACATCACAGAAGTCACTGCATATAACTAAACAGGACCAGAGACATTGAAAAAGTAGGAGGCATATTTTTAGAAGACCACTTACATTGGAAAGGGCATGCATTTACAATTAAAACAGGGGAAATACATCACTGACAAAAGAGAAAAGGACACGCTTGTTTGCACAAAATCTGAGTGTTCAAATTTAGAAATACTGACAGTAATTTGAATAGAAATATAGTACATCTCAACAAATGGGGACAATTGGGACCAGGCAGCACCATCTGAGGTCCAACTTTATTTTGAAATGGACTCGTGTGGACAGTCTTTCAGAGTAGAAGATTTGGCTGTACAGACAGATTTAAAACTATTACATACCATGAGATCAGTTTAATCTTTATGAACTAATCTTCCCTCTAACTCCTATTTTACAGTTAGAACTTTGATTATAGAAAAACCTTCACAAAAGCCTGTTTGAACATATTAGCCCTTGCGGAATTAGAAGGCCATTATAATGTGATTTCCCACAATGAAAACATTTATCTTTGTGACTATAAGTCTATTGAAAACTAGCACATGTGATAATTTGGTGTCCTATAATTTTGGTGGAGCAATAAAACCTTCTGCAGTCTTTCTAGGAAGAACAGATCAGGACAAATTAATTATGCTATTACCGCATCTTGTATTTATTTTATTTATATCCTGCCTTTCTCCCCAGTGCAACCTGAGGTGGCTCGCAACATAAATTAAGGTAACATACATTAAAAATCTAAAAGATTTTTTTTTTTAAAAAGTAAACTACCACATTAAAACATCAAGGCTTTAAAATAATACAAAGCCATTTAAAAACATGACAAGAACAATTAAAATGCATCAAACACAACCCATTAAGGACCTTTTTGAATAGCCACTTAGTCACCAAATAGCTGTTCAAATAAAAAAGGTCTTTATCTGAGAATGATAAATTTGTGACATTTGGAAAGGCAAGCTTTACCACTTTGCTTAAGTCTAAGTTAAAATACAGTACAAAATTTCGGTGGCAAACAAAGCTATCAGTCAGATATTTCAATGGATTTCAATGGATTTTCTGGATTTTAATCAACTATTCGTTTTGAGTCAAATTTGTATTCTGGTGTTGTTGTCCTTTTACTGTTTTGTTTTAATAGATTGCATATGGATATGTGTTCGAAAGTCCTATGGACCCCCCCCCTCATGTTTTGTTGCATAGCAATTGGTGTAGTGTTTTGACCATTGGACTACAACTCTGGAGACTATGGTTTGAATCCTCACTCAGCTATGGAAACCCATTGGGTGGCCTTGGTCAAGTTACACTCTCTCAGCCTCAGAGGGAAGCAAAAGAGGAAAACCCCTCTGAACAAGTCTTGCCTAGAAAAACCCATGATAGATTTGCCTTGGGGTCATCATAAGTTGGAAATTACTTGAAGGCACACAACAATAATATTTGGTTGTTTGTTACATCTTGTGCCAAGGCAGAAGAATTGAACATTAAATTGAGAGCTCTTCACTCAGCTCTTCACTGTTGGATCTTAGACGGTGATACAATCCCAGCTTTACTTCCTTTCTTCCTTTCTGTTAAAAGGCTAAATGAACATCCATGTGGTTTTTTTAAAAAAAATAAAAGTTGTTGTGATAAGGATGATAAAGATACAAAAGTTTCATGCTTTACCTCCTACTTTAATCAGTTGCCAGGCACAAACTTTGAGACTAACTTTTGAAAATCCTTGCAGATTGGTTTTCAAATTGCTTTTTAAGTATTAAGAGAGCGTTGTGTTACACATATGCAGTTTTATCTGGTTCAATATATTATTTCTTAATGATTGTATTTTACATGCAATTTAATATGAGGCATATGTGCACCTATAAGTGGTTTTGAAAAATTGGTATTTTGGATGTTAAACAGAACAAAGAAAACCTATTTAAAAAGTGAGATGCAGCGCCTGGAGGCTTTCAGAAGAGGCAATTCAGCCTTTTCAGAATGTGGGTTTGGAAAAGGGCAGTCTGGGGAATCCAAAGCCATCAAAGACAACAAAAATAACCAGGGGACACTGCTTTCTTTAGGGCCACACTTTGCCCCTACCTGCATAAAAGGCTCTAAGGTGCCTTGCATACTGCTTTTAAACTTCAGGAAGCATTTTCGACATTCGTTTTAAAGCAATTGGTTGCTCGATACATCTCCTTCTTCTTGTTTTATGATTTTAAAAGGAGGTAGCTTGCCTAACCTCCAACTATCCTGATTTGGGAGGAATAGTCCCAATTAATCCTCTGTCACCCCACTTTTTCAGCTAAGTTTAAAATGTCCTAGGTGTTTTTGGAGCTTTTTGCAGGTCAGATCTGACATGACTGAGGGTCCAACGATGCGAATTCACATCATAATGTGAATGTGTTATCAGATGCAATTCCTTTCTATGGGAGCTCCTTCCGTGGCACTTCTGCAGTGATTCCAAAGTGACTCGCATTGCTAGACAGGAGTGACTCCAGATCTGGTGTGAAAAAAAACATCATGTTTCGCGTTGCTAGAACAGGAGTGACTGCGGATCTGAGCTGCAAACCCCCCACGTGTGATAAGGCCCCTAGTTTCTTTCTCCTTTCCCTTGTCCTCAGCTTACTTCAGTTGCTGCAAACTAAGTTCAAAGTGCAAAAGTAGTTTGCACTCAGTTAATTCAGCAGGGAGGAGGGGAGAGGAGGGAGGAGGATCTTGCTCTTTCCAGTAGGCTCAGGCAAAAGCAACCTCTCCTAGCTTGTGTATTCTTCCTCATTACTAACATTTACCATCTTCACCACACTCTGATGTTTCTTGGCCACATTATTTTTGTTTTCTTTACGTTCAGCAGCAAGCCTGCTTTTGCTAGAAAAGATGAGCCTTATTCTAAAATAGGTTCCACTCTGTGATGATTCCTCAAAAGTTCAGAGTGAAACCATGAGTGGAGGTCACTATGCCTCAAGCAAGTAGTGCTGAGAAATACTGAATGAAAAATGTTGTTGCTATCATAAAACCTCCATTTTGTCCCCCTCCAATACCCTAATGTCTTTACATTAGTGGAAGAGGTTGACTTGTCCTCAGTGTAAAAATATGACTCAACTGCCATCCAGGTCAGTCTTTGTACATCAAATGGAGGAGTTGCCATCTTGTCCTTTTCTTTGGGGCAGGCAGCAAAATATTTGGAGGTACCCCTGCTGGTAGCATAATTTCACCATGTCGTCTCAGAAGTAAGTCCCAAACAGAGTGCTTTGATTGTATATTTCTGTATGTCGGAGGTTGGATTGGATGGTCCTTGCGGTCTCTTCCAACTCTATGATTCTATTATTAGAATGAGTTCAATGGGGCTTACTCTTGGGTAAATGGTCAGGCTGGAAGGTTCTAAGAGTTGCAGTCAAAGAAGTAACTTTTACTTAGTTTGGAGTCAGAAAATGCATGTTATGCGATTCCCATTATCTGCCCTATGTCTTTTGTAATGGCTGGTTTTAGAGCCGCACCAAAATGAATGTTAAGAGCAGTAGGTTAAGCTAGGGAAAAAAATGAGAGAGAAACTTCGAAATTGCTCCCAAAACAAGGGGGTGTAAAATGGCAGCTCAAGAGACAAATAGTGGGGATAAATTACAAACAGTTTACAACAAATTACATCTTGATTATGATCAATTCTCTATGCTACAATTATGTTTGGCCTATTTGCACTTAGCAAGTACATTAAGTATTGTAACATATTCGTAACAAAATAGGCCACAGCAGCTCAAATTAATGATATTACCTTAAACAACCTTCTTTAAATGCACCACTTGATAAAAATTACACCAGTTTATGGTGAAAACATGAAATTCATGTCAAGTGACAGCAATGATTGCATTTTGGAAGATGATAATCCATTTAAAGAAGAAGGGATTAAGGTCACCAAAGTCACAAATAGTACCTGCAATTTGCCTGGCTCCCCCTTTTTTGTCATTCTTTAATGACACATATGCTATTTAATTTCTGCTGAAACTTTTGTAAGATTTCCATCTGTCTTTGTGAAGTTCACAGATCTTTGCCATGGTATGTCTATCTAAACTATCCCCTATCCCTGAGCTTCATAACAAGTTACTTTTGAAACTGAGTGGAATTTCAGAAGCAGTTTGTATATAAAGGAATCTTGCAGCACCTTTGACACTAACTGAGTGAAAGATGTTGTATCATAAACTTTTGTAAGACTTACCATAAGCTGCATCTGCACTGCAGAAATAAGAGAGTTTGACACCATTAAACTGACATTGTGTGATGCTATGAAATTCTGAGATTTGTAGTTTTGTGATATATTTCGCCTTCTCTGCCGAAGAGCTCTGATGCCACAGCAAACCACAAATCCCAGGATTTCATAGCACTGAGGCACGGCAGTTAAACTGTTGTCAAACTGCATCATTTCTGCAATGCAGATGCAACCTTAGACTACTTCCTCAGGTGCATGTGCAGTTTGTGCTATTGTTCAGAAGTAGGATGTTTTTAAAAGTGGCTCTTTGCATGAAGCTAAACTAGGATACCTGACATTATTTCACAGATGGAAACTAGAGCATATGTGGCCAAACAAAATCCAAGTGTGTTCAAGAGTCAAAAGTTATCAGCAGAACATATATGCAAGGAGAAGCTGCAGTAATTTGCTTTAGCCTGAGACTACTGGGAAAAGCAAGATTTTGCCTCCTTCTCTCATTTTCTTCCTTCTGTGTTGAGTGCAAACTACTTTTGCAATGCAAAACCAGTTTGCAGGGATTTACATAAGCTGAGAAAAAAAGGGGGAGAGTAGGATGAGAAAACAGAAACTGGGACATTTTAAAGCATGTTAAAATGTGGGGTAACAGAGGATTAATTGGGGCTGGCACTGCAAAATCAGGAGAGCTGGAAGGTATGAGCTAACATCTCAAAACTGGCACTTTTCAGATGGTTTGGACTGCAACTCCCATCTTTCCCAAACAAATCGTGCTGTCCATGGGGCAAAGGGAGTTGTAGTCTGACACATCTGTGGGTACCTGTTTGGAGAGAACCAATTGAGGTTCTTCTTTGGATATCAGTCCAAGGATGTATTTGGGTGTGTGTGAAGGCATTGCCCCACCAAAAAGATTTCTTCCCCCCTAAATTTTTCTTCGTTTCCCAAATTTCTAGCATTGCAGAGAGTGAGATATTAAAAATTACTTACGCATAGAATGCATCTACACTGCAGAAATAATGCAGTTTGACACTAAGTGCTGTACCTCTGTCCTATGGAATACTGGAATTGATAGTTTTACAAGGTCTTTAGCCTTCTCTGCCAAAGCATTTTGGTGCATCACAAAACTACAAATCCCAGGATTCTGTAGGATTGATCCATGGCAGTTAAAGTCAAACTGCTTTCTTTCTACAGTGTAGATGTACTCATAGCAGTCTAATATTTGCTGTTGTCACATTCCCTCCCTAACTTTGTCTACTCCTTTTCTTTGGATGCCCAAACCGTATTTTAAGAAGTTTTATGTTACTGCAATGCTAGAAGTTTGGGGACTGGAGGAAAACCTCATTTAGGGGCTAAATTTGTATTTGGAGGACAATGCCTTCACTTTGCACCCTTCCATATAGCTATACTGTATCAGTCCATGTTTTGAAATTTGTTAGCATTTTTAATTTCTTTCTCCTCCTCTTTCTGAAGTTTTAATCCAAATGTGTCTAAACTATGTTTTCTCCTGCCTTGGAGGCTGTCTCACTGCAGAATACTTATAACATTTATATGCTATTTTTCTATTGTGGGAATATACTTCTTTCTCCATTTTCATCATTTTATCTTCACCAAAATTCAGTGAGGTACTTTTTTCTAAAAAGACTGTAAGCCAATTCAATATCACCTTTCATGTCCAAGAGGGGATTTGAACCTTGGTCTCTATATCCATAGTCCACTACAAAAACCATCACACTAAACTAGATCTCTCCAAAACTCCAGCCTAGTAGCTCTTAATCTTTGGATGGTGGCATTGGTCATGGAGCCCATTAGGAGTCTGGTGAAAACTTCAGATCCTCCTCGCCCTTGAAAAATGTGTATAAACACAAACACAAAAAATCTGCATACAATTTATTTCACTGTCACATTTGGAACGGAATATAAAAACAATATTTATACAGAATGATGTCTCTTTCTCTCTGTCTTTTTTTAAAAATACAAACACGAATCACCAGTACCTGGAAAAAAATGAAACAAATCCCGTTTGAAGAAATATAACAAAACAAAAAAGTAAACTTTACTCCTGCTCAGAAGTAAATTTCAGTTACAAGGAAGCTATTTTCAAAGTTAAAGGAAAGATATCAAGGAAGAAATAGGCCCAATTAGCAACAATTCTGACTTCTTTCTGCCACAAAGTTAAAGGATATCTTAATTTGTTTTAAATTGTTCAGTAAGCTTTTAGACTGCTTAAATTATCCTTTACTATTTTAAAATTGTTTTAAACGGTTTTAACTTGATCTTGTTTGTTCGCCACTCTGAGAAGTTGTGATATAGGGAGTGATATAAATATTCAAATAAATACACATGTTTAATTTATCAAAGTGAAGTGAAGGTAAAATTGTAAAATAGAAAGGTGTATAATTCAGTAAACTAATATTTATCAAATAAAAATAAGCTATTTAAAATACATCAGGGTAATATATTAATTAAGTTTATATCAGCCAGGCCTTAAAAAAATAAAACTTCCATTTGTTAGAAAAATGGGAATAAACTCATCTTCTTCCCTGGAGCAAACAAATGATTCAAAGCAAAACCTGTTCTTCTCATGAGTAACTTCAACAAAAGAAGCATGTAGATTGACAAATGACTCTCAGATCCCTACATCAAGTATAATTTGGCACTAAGTACTAACATTTGAAGCCTGAATTCCTTGCAGTGGTGGCCTGTACAACAACAGACCTTGGCAGGTTTGAAACACTGCAGCGACCTTTAATTTAGAGAAATTATTACCAGTAAGAGAAAGCGGGTTGGTCATGTGCTTCAAACCAAAAGTAGGGGAAGGGGGTCAGGGAGAGGGGGAGGAAGAAAGAAAATAGAACTCAAAGTGCACATTCTCCAGACCTGGCTTTGCTCTGAAGTTGATTTGTACCTCTCTAGCAGCTGTTCAAATAAGTCACTGCCCAGAGGAAACATATGTATAATGCCTCTATAGCTTAATTTCTTTTTGCATCTCTCCACAGTCCAAATGCAGACTCTTAGTAGAAAGGACTGTTTTTATAATGAACGGAAAACAATTCTGAGATTCAGAAGATCCACAAAGCAAGGACATTACAGCAGTATTTGGAAATGCTGTGGTTGGGTCTCTGATGACTTAGAAGAATCTCCTAATTGACTATGATTTGTAGGCTCTCCTAAAATTTCACGGTTGCAGATCACGAAGAGTCTGCAGAATCTGGAAACTTATTAATTGCAAGAAATGCTGGCAATGAACCAACATTTCTTGCATCCTAATTTATATGGTGAAATTTAAACGATTTTAGAGTATGAGGGAATAGATTTTTGTGTACAAGGACACACAGTATGATCTACTTCTAGTATGGGCTCTGAATTCTGTAATTCTAAGTGTGTGCCTTTTACAGCTGGATCTTGTTGATTCATCACACAAACCTAAAGTCAGTACAGTACTAGACTAGACAACAAAAGGCTAAGTCCGGCATCTTATAACAGTGCTCTGTTTTCCATAATCAGTCCTACCATTATAGAGAGAGAGGAAGCCATCAGATGCTGGAGGGTTGCAGCCCCATGTTGAAGGACAGAATTATATGGGCCACGTAACTTGTCCTGTTGTCCCAAAATAGAGGGGCATTGTGGCATTACCATTTAAAAAAAAAAAACCCTCCCCAGGACACTGAACCTATTTGGAGGGATAGTTTTCTGCCCCTTGGACAGCATCTTTAAAGTTCAGACTAAATCCCAGAACAGATTTACCACTTCACAGACATGGAAACCACCAACAGCCACTGGTCAATATAATAAATTCTGTGATGGGGGGCACCATCAGCAGCCAAATGTCTTGGGATGGTCCTGCAATGCTCCCAGATCTCCCTTCATTCTATCCTCACATTGAGAAAATTGTTTTACAAAACCGTTGGTTTATTAGACCTTGTTGTGCTACTACCGGCAACATTGCTCATTTTCCTCTTATCCTAACCGTTAATGCATTCAATATTGTCACTTCCACTTAAGATATGTATCTTGCAGAACTGCCAAAACCTGCTGATACCTGAAATGAAACCTTCATGGGGAAGCTTATTAACTTCATTTGAAGGGGAATAGATATCTCAAGGCATTTTGGAAAGGATTTCAGATCCCTGGAAAGAAAGTGAATAACTTTAACCTCATCTTTTGGCTACATTTCTACGTGACTTTGCCTTCCAAATTAGTTGCTTCAGCTTCAAAGGTGCCTGTCTGCTTTAATTTTCTACCTTTGCCTGGGCTTTGCTGTGATCACATGATGTGCCAGTGTCAGTGGAGGCTGCACAGAGAAAAATACATTCTCTATGCCTGCAGAAGGGGAAAAAATCCCACCTGTATACATATTCTCAATAAACAAATAACAGTTGTCATATCCCAAATATGACAGTCTCCGGTTGCCTGTGCTTAAATTGAACGACATGTCATTTACCCTAATAGATGGGAATGCATGTACAGTCCGTGCAAGTCAGTTGCCTAATTCTTATTCAGCGCAGCTGTGATCTCCGTCAGGGAGCTGATGTTCTAACAGGGTTTGGATGGATCCAATCACTTTGGGGGTGAAAAAAAATATCTTGGTCAATTATAGAAGCCTCAGGCTGAAAGGGAGGTGCTTGGCTTTCTTGCTTGCTTTATGCCTCTTAAACTATACACACACAGAGAGAAAGAGAGACTTCACAAAACACTGAATGCACCTCCTATTCCTAAGCTTTCTGAAGAAGCAAATCAATCTCCCATCTGTGGAATTTCTGGGAATACCTCTTCCCACTCCCTGTAATTTAACATGACTCAATCCCCCCATCCTGATAATACAAGTGGTGAGAAAGGCTCTTAATCCTATCGGCATACCCCCTTGTCAGCACCTCTTTATTTCACTGCTTTAACGGCTCAACATGTTTTGATTTACAATAAGCACTAAGATAACTGCAGGTGCCCTCTAAAAGCAAGGTTAACTCACCTGAGATGAATGTCTTTTCTTCCGAACAAAGCCCATACAAGGGGCAGGAAATACAATTAATACAGGTGCTTCCCTGAAATGTAGGAAATGTCACTTACCCTTGATATGACACAAATCCTCATTAAATAAGCAGGTCCCAGTGCTTGGCTTTTATATTCTCCTCTGCAGAGAGGAAAGGATTTAGGTTCAAAAGCATGTGAGAAGGATGGGAAGCCTAATACTTAGGAGACTCATTTGTAATTTTTTTCAGTGCTCTCAAGTGAGATTACTTCTCTCATCTTCCAGGAGTGGAGCACACATGGAATGATTTTTCAGCAGTGGACTTTAGAAAACCTTGGACAACCAATGCTAGATAGTGTGTTTTTAAAAGATAAAATAGGAATTAACTAACCTCTTCCATAAACTAATTATATGCAAATTGAAATATCATATATCATTATATTTCAAACTAGAACTTGAACTTAGGAACATAGGGAGGTTCTTGAACAGAATCTTTGGTGCATTAACTCCCATGTTATCAACTCTGTCTGGCAAAAACTCTAGGTAGAATTCTTTTTTGTAGTCCTACCTGGAGGATTCCTGGCTTTCCCTGGTGATCCAGCTATTAACTAGGCCTCGTCACCAGACAGGTTAATTGCAGGGTGAAATGCTTATTTCTGTATAAGCTTACCCAGGCTTTAAGACTTGCAGAAGTCCTCCTTTGGGTTCCTTTACCATCTGAAATGTGTTGCACGGATACTGGAGACAGAGGTTTGTCAGTAGTAGCACTCCAACTCTGGAACTGTGTTTTGTTAGAGAGATCCACCTAGCATCTCTGTTGGTACCATTTTGATGCCTGCTACAGAAATTCCCAGCTTTATAACCTCAACTGTTTTAGATCTGCTTAGTGTTTCATACTGTCCATTTAAATTGCTTTTAGGCCATCTTTTTATGTTGTAACTGTGTATTTTATTTTGAAGTTTTGTAATCTGCCCTGGAAATATGCCAGTTAGAATGAACCCACTGAATCAATGGGAATTTGTTACTTTAATGCTTATGTAAGTTCCATTGATTCAATGAGTGTTGCCTAGCGGGGACTAACAATCGGTTTTAGCTCCAAGAATCTTCCGAACTATGTCCATTTTATTTCCTTATTATCCACCACTAGGAAAGGTTTTGTTTTCTATGCTCATCTGTTTTGTCCTTACATCTGCCTCCCAACATCTGCCTCTCTGGATGGACCCCTGTGGATTTGGCTACATTCTTATCAGAGTACGGTTTTTCTGACATATTGAGCTGTCTGAAGCTACTGCTCTAGAAAGACATCAGAGGGTATTTTGAAACTGATATTAAGCAAAGGTAACAGGAAGAGCAATGAATATGTATTTCAGCCTTGCCACACTTTTCTATTTCTTCTGGACTGAACGCCTGTCTTCTATCCTTTGTTACATCCCTAATGGCTGTGAAGTTTGGGTTCCAGAGCAGCATAGTGACTTACAGGTTTTCTAAAAACAAAAGGACATAAGAAAACCTAGACTTGTACAAATGTTGTATGTACTAATTTTTGCACATTTATATGCATACATGTAAAAAGAAATGTAATACATAATGGAGACGGCTGTATCTCTTCTGTTGGCAACACTCATTTCAGGTGTCCGCCACGGAAAAATAAATTAATCTCCTCTCCCTTCTTATGGTTCTTTAAACAAAATTTGGACAGGACATAGAAGCAACTTCTGGCAGACTTTCAAAGAGAGACTGGTGCACTGTAAAGTCAAACACATGGACAGACTAGGCTCACCAGAGCCTACATGGAACCCAGTGTCTAGTTGCTGTTGTTTTCCCATCTCTTCCTATCCTCTTCTGCCTTGAGGCCCTCAGCTTCACTACAAGACCCTGTCATTCAAATCAACATCTGAGGGAAGAGGGGGAAAACAGCAGTGGTTCCTGCGACAGCATTAGTATCATCTTAGCTGCCAAACTGAAAGTAGTAGACCAGGCTTCAAGCTTTTCATTCTGAATGGGTCATCTATTTCCTGTACTGGCAGTCTGAGGAACACAACATCTTGAGATGTGTAAATGAGAACACTAACCTTTTGTACAAGTAACCCCATTACTCTCTCCAGACAACAAAGGCTGAATCGGACTATAAAGAGATTCTGTAGTTTGTCATCCAAAAACAGGAACTTTGAAAGCAGACAACAAACCAGCCCATGCATCTGATCTACAGGTATACAAAGATCACAACATGTGCATGTGGCCCACACCCCAAAAATTGCCATGCAAATACTCATTCCTTAACAATCCTGAGCATATTCACCTGGATATAATTTCTTTGAGGCTAAGACTACAATATGAAGGAAAGCAAGAAGGACCATCATCTGATCTTGCTACGAATAACCAGCTTCTGTGACATGTTATCAGGCCATGGCCTAACATAATGAGAAACAGATTGTGGGATTCATAATTAAACTTTGGATTAGGCTTTAATTGCTTCCATCAGAATGGCGCTCAAGGAGGTATGCCAGAGATCTCTTCTTTCAGGTGACAACATAATTTTAGGTGATATGCAGAATATCTTGGTATGCATGCTAATCCTCTCCATTCTTCTTTCTCATAACCATCATATATATATATATTTAAAAAATAAATAGAATTTTCAGTTTAAGAAGAGAGAACCCCTTGGTATCTGGCACCATATAATTAGCATATATGAATGAGGAATGAGTTCCTGCTGGTTTGGCCTGTTGTTCATCTCTATCAATGGAAGGGTTTTTTTAAAAAAAAATAAAAAAATCCAACAACATTATATAATATCAAAAAAGATTATTTTCAGCATTAACATGTTTCCATTATTTATATGCATTCAATTAGTTTTTAAAATGATAGATATACAAAGACACAAAAACAGACATTTCTGTGCATGTCCCTGCATTTATGTGAATTTAAATAAGTGAGCTTCCTCCCTCTTTCATACACCCTCCCCATACAGGACACATTAAAATAAAAGTAACTAGTTGAAGTTTGGACCATTTTTTATATAGAGACACCCAAAATCTATGTGGGATTTTAAAAAGAAAATAGATTTGTTATGCTCTTAACCCCACTCTTCTAAAGAACACAGGGCAACATAGAAAAGACTTCTCATTTCATTCTTACCTCACTCCTGTTAAGTAGATTGGGCTAAAACAGTTCTGGGAAACATGTTGCCTTCAAGTTATTACTGCTGGACTGAAAAGTCCATCAGTCATAGCCAATGGTCAGGGGCAATGAGAGTTGTGGTCCAACAACTTTTAGAGAGCCATGTGTTCCTCGGCCTGTGATTAAGAGATAGTCATTGACCCAAGGCCACTTAGTGGCTTTTTGAACCTCCATTCTTTGAAATGAGTTCTGGAACAGATCAAGCCTGAAATCTCCCTGGAAGCTGAGATGATGAAATCAAGGCTGTCATATTTTGGACACATCATGAGAAGGCATGATGCATTAGAAAAGACAATAATGCTAGGAAAGGTGGAAGGAAGACCATATGCCAGATGGATAGATTGTATTAGGAAGATCACAGATATGAATTTACAGGACCTAAGCAGAGCAGTGGAGGAGAGGGAGTCTTGGGGATGTCTCATCCACAGGGTCCCCATGAATTGGGTTCGACTCAAAGGCAGTTAACAACAACAACTCTCCATTCTGTGTGTGTTTTACTCCCACATCACAAATCAGCTGCTAGTGCTCTCTAGTTCACTTTCTACCTCATTGCACCTAGTGGACTTACTGTTGCTGATCTTCATAATGGAGGTTATGAGGGCAGGTCTACATAGTCCAAGTAAACTATTCCCCACTCCACCCCACCTTCACCATGACCTATCTACATGATGCAGGACCAAATCCCTGATTTGAGTGTGGACTGTCTTTATGACCTGAGGCCAGTTTCATTCCAAATCCACCATATCCCTCCCTTAAACTGATGTAAAAAAAACCCTCACCTTTTGCTCCATATTTTGCAGGAAAATTCAGAGAATTCCATAGCCATGCTGAGTGGCTGTCTTCACATGTGTCTTGCTGTGCCACCCAGTGCCACTGCTATCAGTGAAAGTGACACCCTCTGAGGTCGCAATAAGGTGCCCAGCCATGTGATAAAAACTGTCTGCGTTGTTGCTGACTTCAGAAGGAGAGACTTGTGCCAGCGGCAGCGCTGGGCAGCACTTTGGGATGTGTATGTAGACAACTGCCTGGCATTGTTATAGAGTCTGGAGATAATGGGCTCCTGGGCCAGAATACTCCAGAAGCAGCTTGGAGTATTCTGGCCATGTAGACAAACCCATAGACATTTCCAGTACACTCTTTCACAGACATTGCATAGGAAAGGCTTATCTATCTTATCACAAACTTTACATAATCAATACATGTTGCTTTCTTAGATATTATGTGATATTATATTATATGAATAAGCTTTCTTATCTTTTTATCAGAATCTTCTTATAAGGGTCTTCTTATAAGGAATCTCAGACTTATCAGGCACATGGTACTTATAGTACATTAACATCTCAGTGGTAAAGAATATCAACGTACATATATCATTATTTGTCATACCTAAGCATTATATATCTCACATTCCATCTATTGAGTAATTTCTGGAACATACATTAACATACATTTCAATATTAGGTAGCATTTTAGCATTCCGGTGCACTGAGTTACATCTAAGGCACCTAGTTTTTTTGCACAATATAGTTCAGATACTTTTCAAGTTAATTCAGTATTGTGATACATTTCCACACTTTGCATTAATTCAGCAGAACTATTGTTACAGAGAGTATTGTTAATTCTATCTGTTATACTGGCATTTTATGGTATTGTAAATAGTGTAGTCTCACCCATTTGGGGATTCATCAGCAATCAGCTTCTGATTTAGTTGCCAGAAAGGGGAAACCACCTCCTTCAATCTGCTTATATGGCTTTTCACAGCATTTGTTTATTTATCAGTAAATCATGGAACAAATTCACTGCATTTTCCCGCCTGGTTTTGGAAGCTAAAAATACTTTGTTCAGCTTTCTGCCTGGGACTTCCTACCTTTTATATGGTAGATCCTTTCTATTGCCTGTACTGTATTAGATCCATGTTAGATTTTAGTATGTATGCTCAGCTGTGAGGCTGTCTGCATCTTTTTTGGCCACATCCTTTCAGAGTTAGCTAGCTCTTGTTTACCACATTTCTGGGTGTCTTATTCTGACCTCCGAACAAGCAAGTTGCAGTAGCGGCAGTAGTGCCAAGCAGCACAGTGGGATATGCATGCAAACAGCTTCCCAGCATTGTAATCTGGAGCAAAAGGTGGTTTTTAAAAAAGATCTGCAGCAAAAGATTTAAAAGTGTTATATCTCAGGCTCAGCACTAAACTGGCCAAATGTCATCCAGAAGGTTCACAACAGAACCAGAGATTGGGCTCTGTGTTGTTTGAACTGTTCACAATGAGAATAGGGGAGGTATGTTTTATTTGGCCCATGTGGACAACCTCCAGATCCTATTACACTTTGAGGCCACATCCACAACCATGTAAATACTAATATAACTGCAGCTTTAATATTAATCTTATCAGTGCATCTGGAGATGTAAACTGAACTCCATGAAAGCTCATGCTAAAATAAATCAGTCTTAAAGGTAGTGCTAGTTTCCTCTCCCCACTCCTTTCTTTCTAATGCTGTTAAGAAATTAATATACCTATCACTTTAAAAATCACATAGGGAGATAGAAAGGGTGCTATGGCGATTTTCTTCTTCATGTGGCAAAATAACTTGCCTGGCTTTAGGTGCTGTTTAGTTTACTGGAGTAGGCAAGAAATAACATTTGCTACACTGTCTCAGGCAGCGAAATGTCTGGGACTGGCCCTGTTCCCTACCTTCTCTTCCACACACATATGTTCTCTTTCTGTTTGTGGGACAGCCTTCGATAGGCAGAGCTCTTATCCATGAAGAGAAGCTACTTCCACATAGTGAATATAATGTATAATCAGGCTATAAGGTCAGCTCTGATGCATCTGTGGAATGTCATGTCGGTAGTTGAAGGATAGGCACAATTCAATATAAATTGCACTTATGCAAAATTGTAGCCCATAGGTTACTGACATTTTATAATGCCATCTTTTGGGTCATTCCAATTTATGTGATATATACTTTTCAACTTCAAATAAAGAATTGCTAGTTTTACAGCATGAAGCAAGCCTTGAGTTTTAAATTCAGTTCCTGCAGTTTGCTACAGATGATCCCATAGAAAGCTAAAGCCATTAGCATGCCCAGTGGAATTATACGCGTCAAAATGTCATTCTAAAGTCCATTTCTTGATTTACTGGACTAATGCACACCTTGGAGATATCATACATAATACATCAGCAAGAACAACAAAGGTGACCCAGTACAAGGATGGAGGAAATACCCTTCCTCCCTTAAATCCCAGTTTCTCCACCTGTATGAGATTCAGGGCTTCAGGTTTTCTTACCCAGGGTTTCTTCCTGTGGAACATGGTCACTGGGGATATATGGTGTTTATATTATATCTAGTTTATTTACACACTATATACTGAACATGAGGCCAGTGTGGCATAGTAGTTTGAGTGCGGGACTATGACTCTGAAGACCAGGGTTCAGTTCCCAGCTCAGCCATGAAACCCACTGGGTGACCTTGGGCAAGTCACATGTTCTCAGCCTCAGGGGAAGGCAATGGCAACCCTCCACTGAATAACCCTTGCCAAGAAAACTTCTCCTTAGGGTCACCATAAGTTGGAAACAACTTGAAGACACACAACAACAACAAACTGAGCATATCTCAGTAAATTACAAATCCCAGCTTTCTGTAGCCTGGAGCCATGGGCCAGAATCCCATTTGTTTGCATAATGCATCCATGTTACTACAGTGGAGTACAAGGTGTCAGCAGGATGAGAAAAAAGACCATAGGCACTGTGGCTGTGAAACAAACAAACAGAGAAATAGGGTGCTTGGAGCCTGAAGATTTTGTCTGTCTTCCCTCACTGCACAATCCCAGAAAATGTATAAGCACTAGGGTAATGCACCAACAGGATGCTGGCATTGGCAATTAAAGTGATGTTAAACTGCTATAACGACAAGCTGTGGACATACTCTTACATATCTTCGAACTGTGCCCAGAAACAGTTGCAATTAATCCTCTGCTATCCCATTTTTAGCTGCCTTTTCTCTTTCCTCCTTTCTCGTCAGTTTACTTCATTGCTGTAAATGGAGCTGAAGGTGCATACGTAGTTTATAACTCAGTTAACTCACAGTGAGGGGAGGGGAGGGGTGGGGTAGGTTGAATTTTGTCCTTCCCAGTAGATTCAAGCAAAGGTCAATTGCTGTAGTCCTTCCTAGCTTGTGTGTTCTTCCTCATTAATAGCTTTTGCCACCCTAGCCACACTTTGATGCTGCTTCACCCCACATGTCCAGGTTTTCATCTGTAAACTGTTAAAGGGTCTGCTCTTAATCTTCCAATCTCACTCCTAAACTGCAGAATTTTCTTATCACTCATCCTTAAATGTAGACCTGGGAACCTTTTACACTAGACAATTACTGCATTATGATCCCACTTGAATTACCATGGCATCCCATGGAATTCTGCGATTTGTCATTTGGTGTGGCACTGAATTTTTCTGGCTGAGCGCTCCAAATACCCCTCCCTAAACTGCAGAGCCCAGGGTGCCATAGGAGGTTAGCATGCAGTTAAAGTGGAATCATAGTGGTGTAACTGCATAGTGTGAAAGGGTAACTGGCTTGTCCCCCTTCCCAATGCCTTGTGGTCCAAGCAGAGTTGTGCTTCACCTCACATTCTCTCCTGATTGGTCGATGGACTGCTGACATTTTAGCCGCTTCTCCATGTAATGTAACAAACTGTGGATGATGGCTTAGAATGTTCACTGCATGAACTATAAACCCCAGCACAATTATCCTTAGATGTATTATATCTACCTTTAGATGACAATTGTATATATTGCCATTTATATAAATATATACATTTATACATTAGTTTACTTATACATTTGATTTATACATTTATGCATTTGCATACACAATTTCAAACATCCATGGCTTGAAAATATTTTTAAAAATTCTCAAAAGCAAATCTTCATGTTGCTATTTTATATAAGGGAAAAAAATTTACTACATTGTTAAATATAATGTGACTTGAGTATCCATGGGGGTTCCTGGAACCAAACTCTTCGGATACCAAGGGCGCACTCATTATACATTTAAAAATGCATAAATGTATAAATGTGCTGGCGTTTGTAGTTTATGCACATCTAGCCCATCATCCACAGTGTCACATTATGTGGAGAAGTTGCTGAAATGCCAACAGTCCATGTGGAGGCTAAATGTATTAAATGCCTAGGTCCAAATACCTGTTTGGGGGAGTTTATCTCATTGCCTTGTACAAGATGTTATTTCCTGACCTAACATATGTGTCAGGATTGTTGCAAGAGAACACTGTCCTGTATTTGAGGGGCTGTAAGAGGAGACTCTTCTAGCTAACATCTTCTGTTTCAAGGGGTGTCCCATCTAAGTCCAGGTAAAGATAAAAAGAAAAGACAGTGAGAAGAGAAAACAAAGGTTACTTATCACCAGGATACCTTTCTTATTTCACAGCATTATATTTTCCTTTAACTGCCATGGCCACATCCTATGGAATCCTGGGGTTTGTAGTTTGCAGAGGCATGAGTACTTTTTGACTGAGAGTTCTAGATCCTCCTTCTGAAACTACAAATCCCTGGATTCCATAGGATGCAGCCGTTGCAGTTGACATGGAATGAGAGCACAATAGAAGGGTGCAGCCTGAGCCCTGATGACTCCTCAACAGCAGGATGACCAAGCACATGGGTAACCTGGTCACAGTCTTTCCCATAATGAAGAGATGGTATTATATTTCTGTTTAACTTATAGCAGTACTTTCTGAATTGTCATTAATTTGTAGAAATTGGGAGATGCAACTCTCATCTCCTTTTTTCCTGCTCTTTCTGGATGGTGCACAAGCAGCCTCCCCTAGGCTAAGATGTTAGTCAGAGGGAGCTAGCCAAAGAAAGACTGTGAAAAGAGTGTAAGAAACATATTTCTCTTCACTGCTCGTATTTCTAGGGGAAGAAGAACCATTCTGAAGGGGAGTCAGCTTTCTTTGGAGCTTCAACTATTTATGTGTTGCCAAGACAACCCACAGCAGTTGCTTCCTTACTATAATATGTACTAACAATGCTGTTGGGATCCTTCCACTGAGCAGTACGAATAAGCCATCAGATGACTGCATTTGTGAAAATTATATTGTGTTCAGGTAGAATGAATTAACTCTGTACTGTTCCCTCATGGACAACCCAGCCCCAGACTTTTCCATTTCCCTGATCCTCTGGATGGAGAAATCTTGTTGCAGGCTCATTCTGAAAGCCCTACTAGAGAATCATAGAGAACCTCGCTTAAAACAAATGTGTTAAAGTAATTTCAAGCTTGAACAGACAACCCAAAAACAGCATAACATAAAATGTTACTAAGAAATCAGGTGACATCCTTAACTCCTAAGCTTCAGTATTTTCTGGGCCCAATTCTTCAATGCACACATATTTAAGTCATCTGTCAACTGATGGCCTCTGTATATTATATTAATGTGTATTAAAACTGAGCCAGAATAGCGTAGTAGTTTGAGCATTGGACTACAACTCTGGAGTTTGATTCAGAGTTTGATTTCTTCCTTGGCCAAGGAAACTCATTGGGTGATCTTGAGCAAGTCACATGCTTTCAGCCCCAGAAAACCCATATGATAGAGTTGCTTTAGGGTTGCCATAAGTCAGAAACGATTTGAAGGCACACAACAACAATATTGAAGTTAGTGTTCTTAATTTTTACTTACTCTCAAGAAAGTGTGTGTAGCTGTTATAGCTTTCTAGGAATGCTTGTCCATCTTGTCATATCATCATTTACTGATATTTAAAGCAAGTGCAAAAAGCTGGCTAATAAATTTTTATTTCAGTATTGGCTGTGTCAAAGGAGTTGTAAACTAGCATAGATTTCACTATATGGGTTATAATTCCATGTGTGACTTCCATCTAGAATTGTGTATACTGTCTCATTCCTGACATATACTCAGAAATATAGACTATATAAAACATACAAATACTCAGTTATAAAAATGAATTTTATTAATGGAAAATGGGACCACTTGAAACAACACTGCTAAATGCTGCTTTAGCAGCTTTTAATCCATTGTGGTCAAGTGATAAACTTCTGTTACTTGGATACTTTAAATACATCTTAGAGCTGGAAATAATTTTACAAATCTTTATAACACTATAAAGTAAATTATTGTTTTATGTTCCTACTAGGAAATACTCCAGCTGTTTACCCTAAAATAAAACTATTTTGTGGATGTTAAAGAAATAGCTCTGGGAAATCTACCAAATCTAACTCAATCTGGCTTTTATCAATGCCTCTGCTTCCTTCCAAAGCAGAAAGATATGTTATAGGCCAGTTCTCTCCATGGTTACTCAGAAGCAAGTGCCACTGATTTCAATGGGGCTTGCTACCTAGTAAGTATTGATATAATTTTAGCCTTTGGCCAAGATTTTAGAACAGCTACTTATGCAACTTCTTTAGTTATACAGTTAAGTATCATCTCCCAACCCAACCCTTCACAATCCTGCTTTACCAGGCAGCAGCCACTATGAGTGACAGGGGTTTGTTCTCTCATAAATCAGGATGCAGAAGACTGATGTTTCCACCCTGCTACTGCCAGCAATCTCAGATGCAAAGATGAATTATGACAGGCATCCTGCTGCAGACTGTCACACCAGAAATTGCTGATGGGACAGAATTGTAAATGGCAGCCTGCTGCATTCCTGACTGACAGGAAAACAGACCCCTGTCACTTGCAGACACTGCTGCCTGGTAAGTAATACTGAAGGCTTTAACAATCCTTATATAGTCCCTCTATGGTTGAACACATAGAGATAATGAATATGAATCATTTATAAATGTTTTAGTAACTCTAGGTCAGTGATGGCAAACCACGCATGCCAGAGGTGGCACTCAGAGCCCTCTCTGTGGGCACATCTACCGTTGCTCCAGCACAGAGTTTGCCAGAGTTTGTTACTAGAAAGCCAGAGGGACATGGCTCTTTGCAATAAATAAGTAGGTTTTGGGTTGTAGTTTGGGCACTCAGCCTCTAAAAGGTTCACCATCACTGCTCTAGGTTATGTATTCATAATTGTGATTGTGAATTCGAGCCCCAGTCTTTAAGAGGAATACAGGACATTGTCTTTTATTGAATCACACCACTGATCTGTCTATTCCCTGAATGGTAAACTCATGGGCTTCTTCCTTTACATGGAAGTTACCATGCCACACTCAGCATCAATGAAAGTTCAACATAACATAGTAAGACAGTGCATTCACTCTCCTATGAAGTTGCAGTGGCTTTTCATGAGGATGGATTGGGTCTGATCCCATCCTCATATACAGGTTTCACATGTTAGAAATAAACCCCACAATTCATGAAATAGGAAGCAGGGAGTATCAATGGCTGGCATCCTGTTAGTCAGTTATGATGTCAGAAATTAAACTTACAACCATGTAACTATTTCCTATTCATATTTATGATTGTGGTATCATTGCCATAATCAGAAATGTCAGCAAAACCCACCTTAAAAGCCATTCCTAGTGACAGAGTCTTGCAGTACATACCTCAATGATGAAGACATTTATTACAATGGCAATGATGCCACAGTTTTGGTGGCAACAAGGGAAAGGGCCTCCTCAGTGGATGCTTCCAGCCTCTGGGACGCCTTTCCTAGAGACACCAGGATGGCCCTATCTCTACTCTTCTTTTGGTGGTAGGTAAAAACATTCCTGTGCCACCAGGCTTTTTCAAACTGACAAGGATTGGGCTTTTAAATGCTGTGCAATTGAGATGCCAAGGTTTGTATATAGTTTTGAATACATTTTATTAATTTTAATGTGCGATGTTTTTAACTTTTTAAATTGTTTAATTGGTTTAAAATTCTATATTTATACCTTTTAATGCTCTTGTATTGTTTTTAATTTGTACTGTTTTAAATTTGTTGACAGCTGCCTTGAGTCCCTATACCAGGAAAAAGGTGGGATATAAATAAATAAAATTGCCGTAGGCTCTTGGTATCCACTGGAGTTTGGTTCCAGGTCCCCTCCCTCTGTCTGATACCAAAATCTGTGGATGCTCTAGTCCCATTAAATACAATGGCATTTAAAATGGTGTCCCTCATATAAAATGGCAAAATCAAGGTTTGTTTTATGGAATTTATATAAGTTTGGAATATTTTCAAGCCATGATGCTTGAATCTGTGGACAAAGAATCCATTGATATAGAGTTGCAACATTATTATTATTGTTGTTGTTGTTGTTGTTGTTGTTATTATTCCCCTGGTGGAGGAATAGAATTTTGAAATAGAAAGTGTTTGGTATGTTTTATGGTGTACTCACCCATGCTCACACAATGGCCCTGATGTGGATCAAGCCTTCCTGAGCTCACTTGAATATAAAAACTACCCACGTATCTTAAACTGCATGCTGTGCATTTAATGTAGTGTGTGCTTTAGCCCTCATGGATGGTTGAGAAATTCTTGTGTTCTGAAACAGGAAACTAAGACCCACATATGTGACGTTAAATGGCTTTATTTTTGATTTAATGTGTAGCAGGTTTTCTAAAATGCAAATACCATCAGGGGAGGAGGGAGTGATAATTACTGGGATTACAACTGGTGCACAAAAAGAATTTAACTCTTCCATCCCCTACTGCAGTCCTGAATCAAATCCTGCCTCTAAAGTTGATAATGGTATTGGGGGAAATCTCCCATTGGCACTATGTCTAGTTTAATCCTAAAGTACAACATTTAAGATCAGTGTTGATCCTAAAATTTCCCTTAGCGCCAGGCTGGTGATCATGCTGCCATCCACATGTTGTTGGACTGTATCTCCCAATAGCGGTAAGCACAAACCGTCCAACATTTCACAGATGAAAACTGGAACAGATGTGACCAAACAACATTAGAGTGTGATCAAGATGGCAATAGTAATTAATGAGGAAGAACAGACAAGATATGATAGGCCACATCAGTTTGCTTTTGTCTAAGCCAACTGGGAAGTGCAAGATTCTGCTCCTTGCTGAGTTAACTGAATGCAAACTACTTTTGCACTTTGAAATCAATTTGCAGAAATTAAAGGAAACCAAGCACAAAGGGGAAAGTAGGAAGAACAGAGAGAAGCTTGGAAATTTTAAAGGCAATGGAAAAATTGGGACAAGAGCAGATTAACTGGGATTGTTCCTGCCAAATTAGGACAGCAGGAGGGCATGTAGACAGTATAGCCAATGAGGGCTGAATTGACAGTTTTCACCTAAGACTTTTAAAAACATTCTTCATGACAAGCTGCAAGGCTCCAGAGCAGAAACAAATCTTAGAATGATGAGAGGCTTTACTGTGGCACAAAACAGCTTTTTAAAACCTCAATTTTTAAATTTGGTTGTAAGAAACAGCATTAGAGAATGAATGGGTTGGTAGGAATCATATTTGGAAGCGGGCTCCTGGTCCAATATGGCTCATCCAGACACTGCTTTAATGACTCCAGTCATCAAATCAACAGAACCGCAACAGGCAACGGTATGAGTCAAGGAGGGGTAAAGGGCCATTGTCAAAGTGAATACAGCTGCCTCGATAATAGGACTAATTGCATATTGCATCGCAGAGCTAAATTACTAGTGAAAACAGTTGTAAAACCGGCAGACAGTGGAACATAACTCACCAACGACTGGCTGCCAATTCTGCAAATTCACATTGGCCAGGATTCAATAGCCCACACCTGCATTCTCTGAATGGCAAATATATAATAAGGCATAATTGCTAGAAAAAATGTGCAGCACTTCAAATGTGACAACACACTTCTTGTTTATTGGGATAGTGAATAGTATGTAATAAGTTTGACCTGCACTACGTTGGAGCCACCTGGGGTCATGTGGATGGAGCAGTAAACTGAAAGGTTTAATCCACGAGAGAGGGTCTCCCCCATCATGAACAACCACTTCAGTGTAAGTGAGTGGGACCAGAAAATAGCACATTAGCTTGATGAAGACTTCTTGCTACTAAATCTTAGAGAAGTGAAAAGGAAGCCAGCATACACAATAACTGCTATTTTTAAAATCACATATTTATAGCTCAGCTTAAATATTCAGATATAGTTAGTTGGGATTTTTTAACTGGCCATATTGAAGCAAAATAACTCTCATAGTAAAAAAGTAAACAGATGCAGACAAAGAACTTCATCTCTTTTTACTGCCTAATATCCATTCCCTTCGTACAATACAGACTGTAAATTCTATTTGCCATTAGCTTTAAGTATTACCCATATGTTTCTTATGAAGATGGATCATAAAAGTCATATATTTTTTGTTACAGCTTTGCAATTCAGGGTCTTAATTCCAACTCCTCTGTTTGATAGAGTTCATACCAATCTAGATTTATCCTGGTGAAATCTACCAAAGTTTCTTCTTTACAGAAATAGTTACATCAAATGTGGTCTGCAGTTATCATAACTAACAGAACTGATGATTTGCACTAATTCAGGAGGACTGAATAGAATTCAGATTTATGTGAGGATCTTATCATCAGAAAGAAAGATAGTTCCATGCAATTGGGGTCAGCTCATCTTCTACCATGGCTCCAGCACCCACATGTTCTACACAAACCTCTGCATATAGATTGCTATGTTCATAAGCTTTCCTGAGACCTGGAATCCAGGAAGCTTTTAAGGAAGGCCATATATGAAGAGATTTTCATCTGTAGGCTTTGCCACTTCACACATCCCAAACCCTTCAACTGTCCCCCCACTTGATTTGCCAGAGATAGTCCCAATTAAACTTCTTTCATCTCACTTTTTCAGCTGCTTTTAAAATGTCCCAGCTTCTCTCTCCTTCTTCCGCTTTCCCACTTGGTCCTTAGCTTACTGCAAACTGAGTTCAAAGCTCAAAAGTAGTCTGTACTCAACTCATCAAAGAGAAGCGAAGAAAAGAGACGAGAAGAGACAAGACAGGAAGGCAGTGGAATCTTGCTTTTCCCAGGAGGCTCAGGCTGCAGCCTCTCCTAGCTTGTATGCTCTTCCTCATTAATAACTTTTGCCATCTTGACCATACTTTGATGTTGCTTTACCACACATGTACTGGTTTGCATCTGTGAAAAATTGGTGGCTATGACATTCGTGTAGGAACCTTTGAAGGTAGAGCTGAAGAGGTGAAGTGGCTTAGGATTGTCTCAGTAGTACAGTTCTGTTGCCTTTCATGGTGTGGAAGAGCCTTCTTCAGTTATATGGCATGTGAAAGGAGCTCATGTAAAGGTGCCAAGGCCGCCTGTCTCAAAAACACCAACTTTCAAATATTTTTGGAGCAGAAAAAAGAGTGGGTTAGATCAGTGCTATTCAAAAGGGTGGTCCCTGGACTGGTGCCAGTCCCTGAGGCATTGGCTGCTTGTCCCTGCCAAAATTCCAGGAAAGAAAGAAACAAACATACCCAAGGATCACAAATATAGTGCTAGTTCCTGGCACATTTTTTTCAAATGTGTGCATATATAAGAAAAATAATTGCTAGTCCCCCACATCAGATAGCCTAAAAACTGGGTTAGATTGCTTTTTCCCATATCTGTTTTAATTATTGGTTCCCTGTGGTTGAAGGTTTGGAAAGTTACTTTTTTGAAATTGTTATCATTGCTTACTTCAGAATTTAAGAAGTAGCTTGTTTCAATAAAAGGGGAGAATTTGTTGAGTTGTTTGGTATGTTATTCATTACTTTTGTTACTTATCCATTCCTTTAAAAAAAAAGTCAGTCCAGGGCCGTTTCACGCTCACAATTATAGCACTATGATTCCACTTTAACTATCATTTCCCATAGCCTCTCAGCCTAATCAACTTCACACAGTTGTTGTTAAAATAAAAAAAGTGTGAGATGGGGAAAAATATTCTCCAATACCTTTAGCTCCTTGGGATAAATGGAATGAAATTTGTTAAGAAAAATGTAGATGGAAAAGACATATCTGTTTAAAAGAAATCCATGCCTTCTTATAGCATTTTGGCATGTCTCCTTTAGGCTATAATCCTGCACATATTTACTAAAGGGTAAATCCCACTAAACTCAATCCAAATCTGCTTCTGAGTAGATGCATGGATGAATGCATTGTTAATGTAAATAGAACACTGCACTGCAGGAAAAAAGCTCTCTCAAAGTATGAAGAAAATAAATCTCTCCCCATGTTGCACCTCTACAAGTTACCATTTCTTTCCTGTGGCATTGTGCAGCTTGGCAAACACACACACACACATACACACACAGGATTAGTAAATCAAAAGAAAGGGGAAGGGTAAAAAATACTCAAAACAAAAGCTTATACAAATCTAAAAAAGAAACATATGAACAAAAAGAATAGAAAGGTGGGAGATATTTCCAAATCAGCCCCTCCACAATACAGTATAATACACAACGGTATTTTTTGCAGAATGTACTGTATTTTTCCACCACTGGTGCAGTTAACCCCACTGAATTTGTAGCCTTCACCAGCAAAGTCATGCCATCTATTAGTGCATTCCCAGTTTTGAAAATGCATTTGTCAACAATGTGCCTGCACACCTAGCCATCACATGCTATCTCCCTCTCCAAAAATGAAGCCATTGCAAACCTCCTCTGCAAAAACTGCATTGCCTGCCCCTTGCCCACCTGTTCTGATGCTTTATGGTTCTTGCTTCCTCTACAGTGCTGGAGGATACTTTGGCATCCTCCTGCATCACAGAAAGCTATGAGGTGGAGATAAATTTTGGAAACAGTTGTAGTCATGGCAAATTTCATGGCAGCTGTCAGATTTTGGCAACCATGGCAGTGGTGCCACTTCCAAGAGACTTGGGGTTCCCATCCCTGAAACTTTTCCCAACTCTTCATTAGAACATCATCTACTGGTCCAACCTACCATTAAGCAGAATGAGGCAACCAACTCATAAGGCAGATTTATGGGGCAACCAGATGTTTCTCCTGAGCCTTGTAGAACATTTCCTAGAGAACAAAGATGTATGTGCCCCACAGTCTGTTCTGCATCCACTAAACAGGATGCAGGACAGATGTGGAGAAAGACACTGACACCTCAAGAGTACTGAAGTGCAGTCAAGTCAGCTTTTTTCTTCTTCACAGAGAGGGGGAAGGTGTGCCATAGTGCCTCAGGCAGCAAAATTCTTTGGCTGTCCAAGTATAATATGCAAGACTTCACTGATTTCAAAATGTGGTGTGCCGAGGAAGCTTTGCAGTACTGGTGTCCCTTCTATTTTTCTGAGTGGGGCCCTGAATTTTTATTTCCAAATCCTGCCCTGAATGTACCACTGTCTCCCAGGTACCTTGGTACAAGATTGCAACCTTTATAAATAAAGGTTAATAATAACCTGAGTGTCTTACTAAAATTGGTGATGCTTACTTCTGACTTCACCACCAATCCCTTCTTCTGCTAACTCAGGAGCTAAGTATTTGGTGTGTTTAACTGAAGACTGGAGGCAAAGCTGGAACGTTGGTCTTAGACTGTTTCCATTTTTAATCGACACATGTTAAACATTAATATCTTTCCTGTATGTGTTAGCTGTTAGAGTCACCCTGCTGTTATATATGCATGCATTAAAATGCCACTCTTCTCTGGAAAAAATCTTAAGGGTTTAAGTGTAAAACATTAAGAAAGTTAAGTATTCCTGCCAAGGCTTGGAAGATATTCAGAAAGTCATGTTATCAACTTCTAGTTGGCAGAGCAAAGGAAATACTTAAAATCCCATGCCAGCAGTGCTAACAAACAATCTTTTATCCCTGGCCTGCTTCAGTTCCTCTTTGCTGAATAATTTGGTTCATCTAGCAATATTTTAGTAAGCTGTTGAGTTTAACCACGGTAACTGAAGGGACCAAGAGCTGTTCTTTCTCAAAGTTTCACAGGAGCCAAATATGTCTAAGTTAAGTAACTGTGATTATTCTAGGCAAAGATTTCCTTCATTTAATCCCCTCATAACCCTAAAATGCAAGTGACATTACCACTCATTTAAGAAAACTAATGAATTTCCGAAGGAAATTAGAGAATGAGCACTAAAGTATTTCGATTATGGGAGTAATTCTGCAGCCCATTTGCACTTGAAGGGAAAGTCAAGTGAAAGAGAGCAAGAGAGAGAGAGAGAAGCACACTAACCAGCCTCCAGAACTTGGAAATACTAAATTACAAATAATGAATTACTTGTAATTAATTCATTTTGGAGTAATTAAACCATACATTAGTTATATTACAATGGTAATATGTTACAGAAGTCATTAACTCCTTTTGTCATGTAATTATAACAGTTATAGTTACATTTATAGTTACAGGGGTAAGTAGACTCACTAGTTGGATGTGTTTGTAACATAGGCTAGTATTGTGTTTTAAAGGGAACTGTTCAGGGAACTGTTTTAGCTACTTTTGAATAATTATTTCTGAATGTGCCTCTACACATACAAATTAGAGTATGCACATTTTATGCTAACCACTTTTTGTGATATATTTCCTCTCTGTCTCTGTCTCTCTCTCTCTCTCTCTCCTCTCTCTTTGAGTGGTATGGAAGTGGCCACCCTCATCTTGACACATGCTCCAGAGCAGATTTTTATTTGGACTCAGCCTAAATCATGCTGAACATGTACCTCTAGGCTGGATTAGTTCTTTCTGCAGTCCGTCAACCATGTGACGGCCAGCTCAAGTTGTTTTGCTAACTCAGGCAACAAGCAAGATGACTTCTATGCACAAAAGCTGATTGGACATCTTACTTTGACACAGCAGATGGAGCAGTGTCCTAATGAGGGCAGCTGGCTAGGTTTAGGAGTAGACAGTAGGCAGGTTAAATACTCCATACAGCTCTGCTCTACAACATTTCAGCCACTCCCTGCTCTCCCACCTTTTAGAAAGACACCCTTGCACAGAGACCATCCATGCTTCAGAGGTGGCTGGTCCTGAGAAGTCTCCAGTTGCAGGCACTGGGGGTAGGGTGTCGTGAGAAACAGCCACTCAGCACCCAACTCATAATGCTAGGTTCTGGAGGAAGGACCTCTTGGAGTCAAGCCTTTGGGCCTACCTGGCTCTCTGGGAAGCAAGGAGGAAGCCCTGGGGGAGGACTCAGACTGCATCTACTCTTGCACAGAGATCACCAATGCTCCAGAGATGACACTGCTTTAACTGCCATGGCTCAGTGCTATGTAATCCTGTAATCTGTAGTTTTGTGAGGTATTTAGCTTTCGCTGTCAGAAAGCTCTGGTGCCACAGCAAACTACAAATCCCAAAATTCCATAGGTTGGAGGCATGACAGTTAAAAAAATGTCCAACTGCTTTTCTGTCCTGCCTCAGGCAGCAGGAGATCTTGGATTATTATACTAAGAGAGATGGGGAGAGTTGGGATCAAAACTCACAGTATGACCTTGGACCAGTCTCTCTCTCTCTCTCTCTAAACCTAAGTCTCTCCCTACCTCCCCCTCTCTCTCTAGTCTAAGGCTCTCCCTACTGTTGCTGTGAGGATCTAACAGAAAGGGAGAAGTATGTACGCTGCCTTCAGTTCCTTGGATGAGAGACAGGATTGAAATCTAAAAATAAGTAAATAAAGCTGCACCAGTGCTAAGAGCTTTGGCCCCATACTCTTCACAGTATGCACATGCTAGATATTTTATTTTTATTTTTTTAAAAAGAAAGAAATCAGAGCACACGGATTCAACACATGTCTTGAATTCCTTTGATCTATCAAGGTCTCAGAGTGAGGCAACAGTAGACTGGGCCCTCGGATGAACTTAATCTATTTTCTTCATTCAGAAGCAAAAAGAACTTCCCAGCCTGAAAACAAGCTACCAGATGCCATGAATTCAACAAGAAATTCTATCTTCCATACCATTTGCCATCTCCTTTGGACTATGAAGCATTCTCAAATAAAATCAATAAACCAAGACCAGATGTGTCTACTGGTGCAAAGTTAGAGGGTGTCACTGAGGCTGCTGAAATTACTGACGCCTTGAAAGTTCTTAAAAAATAAAATAACACCTAGGAATGCTGAATGCCCTGCCAGCCAGTGTCTGGAAATTCTTAGTCCACAGTATAACTCATGGACTTGCTTGGAAAAACTGAGGCAGTAAAAATGACTGGCTGTTAGGATTCTTACAGTTTGATGTCTCCATGCAGTTGGTATGGCAGAAATACAAATGGTAGGTTGACAGCAGACCCTGGAAAAGTGCCCTCCCCCAATTACAACTCTGTCCCCAGGCTTGCTGGAGGATTCTGGGGAATGTAGTACAAATCTAAGTTTGCTAAATTCTGGTTGGGAGCTTTGGCCAGCTCTAGATCAGAGGTGGGGGGGGGGAATGGGAGAGGTGGGGAGATTGCTGTAAGATCTGTAGCAAGAGTTCTGTCTCTCTAGTTGAATCTACACTGCAGAAATAATGCAATTTGACACTGCTTTTAGTGTCATGGTTCCATGCTATGGTATCCTGAGATTTGTAGTTTGTTGTGGCACCAGAGCGCTCTGACAGACATGGCTAAATATCTCACAAAATTACAAAAGCTAGAATTCATAGCATTGAGCCAAGGCAGTTAAAGTGGTGTGAAACTGCATTTTTTCCACAGTGCAGATTCAGGCTCTATCTTTTTAAAACAGGATGTCATTTATTTCTGTTAAACTTTTTGAAATGCACTAGAGCCATCCATATGTGAATTATTTGGAGCAGGTGCTGACAAATTTTAAGCTTGCAGCATTGTAAATTTTTGTTTTAAAATCAAAGGCTGCAGCCACACTGCAGAAACAGTCCAGTTTGACACAAACTTAACTGTCTTGGTTCAATGCTATGGAATTCTGGGAATTGTATTTTGTTGTGGCACCAGAGCTCTCTGATAGAGAAGGCTAAATGTTTCACAAAACTACAATTCCCAGAATTCCATAGCTCTTAGCCATAGCAGTTAAAGTGGTGTCAGACTCGATTATTTGTGCAGTGTGGATGCAGCCAAAGTCTCACCAATTGAAGGAGAGTGCAGAAGCAGCCACATGAAAAATGGTGTTTTGAGATGTACAGGTTAGGATTTCCAAATCTCAGTGCCTGAGTCCTCTCCTTGGTTCTCAGAGTGAGAGCATTGCCAATAGCTAGACAGACACATAGGACACTGGTTTCAGAGAAGGATAGCAGATTTTAAAACTAAAAAATGCAAGAAATAGTTCTCTATATATTGTTAATTTGTTATCCTTTCTCACAACAAACATATCCATGCATTCATTCGTTCAAGGCACTATCCTTAACCTGAGAGTTCTCCCTCTGCAATTACTGTTGACTACTTTCTGTTCAAAACAGAGTTCTGAAAAGTTTCTTTGTTTAGACTGCTATTCCCATATATTCTTAAAAGAGGTGTTTTCAAGAGTGTTAAAAATAGAGCTGGGAAAAGTGTGTGTGTGTCTCTGTGTGTGAAATGCAGAACTTTGAAAACTGAATTTCCATTCAGAGAAATCTTTGCTCTTGCTTATTTGTTCTCTTGTATCAAGAATGTAGAAGCAGTTGTAAAGTGACAGGGTAAGAATTTGTTGCATGCTTTACAACTTAAGTAATGTATATGGCCATCAAATTTAACCACAGTAAAACCATTAAGTTCAGATTCCCAGGTGCTAAAATAAGCCAGATGCACCACTGAGAACTATGGGCAATTACCTAATGGAACTTTGAGTCATATACTAAGCTGACCTGTATATAAAATAGGGTAGTCAGATGTATAAGAGCTAATAGTTATATAGGAGACCAATGTTCAGCAGGTGTGTAGCTTCTACAATCCCTGAAATCTTCTAAACAACTGTTAAAAGTGCGGAAGCTCTTTTCTCTTTTGCATCTGGACATCCTGACTCATTACAGTTACAAAATCTCACTGGAGCAGTGGTACTTGGTGGATTTCACGTCAATGGTGGAATAAATGTTAAAGGAGGTATCCAAAGTGCTGGATGCTTTAGCCAAAATATATTCAGCACCTTGGATAGTTCCTTTAAAATTCAGACATAAACCTAGAATAAATCCAACATCTCAATAACATGGAAGCCACTAACTGCTACTCTAGCTGAGTTATAACACGTTGGGAACTGGGCGGTTAAATGTTAGGCCTTGTTTTGTGCTTGGTTGCCCTTAATCCTTCTAGTCATCTGTAAAGCAACAGTAACCAATGACACATGTAACAGAATCATGATCAGCTGAGTAACTTGAAAGACAATTGCAACACAGTTCTATGAGCCACCTTCATCTACAGCAAACTGGAAGTTTACTGCCATTCAAGTGATCTCGCCATTTTATCCTATTTGCCACAAACTTCCATTAGGAAGGTGATGTAGTAGTTCTCCAAGCAATAGTCCACCAAAGTTGGAGGACCACTGCTAGGCTAACCATGCCTTCTCCATCCTCTGACACTCTTGTAAAGGACAAAAGCATTTTGAAATTGGTTAATTCCTAGAATGCTTTACGGCAATGCAGGGCCATCCTGTGCACAAGTCAGTAGTAAACCCTGTAGAAAAAGAAGACCGAAACACTTTTTTGATGGGTCAGTACAAATCTGTAACATAGGCTTCATTCCACATACACACTGTGATTCCATTCCATATATGCAGGAGTTGTGAAAACAGTTTCAATTTTAATTCTGAAATTACTGGTCTTATACCAGAGCTCACACTGAGGATGATTTACCAAGACCCGAAATATGCACACAGTTTTTATTATGTTCCTTTAACATACTCTCCAGCCTAAAGAAGAGTCCTAGAAATCATACTGACATTTTGTAATGTTTGGATTTGCCCTAATGAATGTATTTTCCTGTTGATATGTTATTATTCTTTTAATTTAAAAAAATCTCAATGAACCAATGTGGTTGCAAAAATAGTGTAAACAGTTCAATCATTTAAAAGCTTTATTTTATGGTTTTCTTCACTGCAGACTCATGAAAGACCTCCTCATAACTCCAAATATTGCAGGATGATGTGCATATTCACATATATTTCAGACCAAGCAACAGCATAGGTTCCCACTGTCCCTGGGATCACTATATTTGACTATGCCCTTCCCACTCCTGCTTATCCACAAGGGATTTTTGAGCTGGTAGTTCTTGAGGGAGCATAACATATAGGGCAAGTTTTTTAGACTACTGGTTAACTTGCTGAAGCATACTCTTTCTGTCCTAGGGAATAGTTTGGGCCAGCAACTCACAGCTGGGAATGTTGCAGCAGAAGAAAGTTGGAAGTCTCTTATTGTGTTTATCATTAGTATGTTTATCATGTGCATGTTAGTATGTGTTTATTAATGTTTGTAGTTATAAGTAGTAATTGGATGTTTGTTTGTTTTCCCTTTCCCCCTTTTCCATGTTGCTATGTATCCATCTTTGGTTTTAACAACAAAGTTTCACATTTTTTAAAATGAGAGGGAATGTTGCTCATTTTACTCTTACTTTCAATTGCCTCCAGCTAATTAATCTCACACAATCTGGCTAACAGTAGGAAAATAAGTTTACATTAAAAAAAAAACACAAGCCCAAGCATTTGACGTTTATCCTCTACTTATTTCCCCCCATGATGAGATTTGAGCCACACAGTCCACCCATCCATCTACTCTAGCCCTGAAATAGCATGCTCTTTCTCCACAATCCCACTGTTCTTGGGCAGTGTCATTGAATTCAGAGTCAGCATGATGTAATGGTGTGACTGTTGGACTATGACTTTGGAGAACAAGATTCGAATCCCAATTCAGCCATGTAAACTCACTGGGTGTTCTTGGGCTAGTTACACTAATTCCCTCTGAACAAATCTTGCCAAGAAAACACTAGGTGACCTTAGGGTCACCATATGTCAACACCTGCTTTATTGAGACAATGTAGAGAGTTAGTGTAGCCTAGTGGTTTGAGTGTTGGTCAATGACTCTGTAAAACAGAATTTGTGTCCTGCTCTGGAATGAAATCCACTGGGTGACCCTGGGCAAGCCACACTCTCTAAGCCTCAGAGCATGGCAATGTCAAATTCTCTCTGAAGAAATCCCCCCCCCCCAATCTGGAAACAACTTGAAGGCACACAACAACAACAACAACAACAACAATAAGAAGCTCTATTTAAACATGCACTAACTGGCATCAATTTATGGGGGAGATCTTTCTAGTTATTGATGTATGTACCAGATAGAGCAATGTGATCAAAAAGTTTTGTTTGCTGGACATTTAAAGAGTTTATAATCCCCTGAATCAGTCATAAAGAAAAACCTACCATTTTCTTACAGAAATTCCTTTTTCTCTGCACTCCTTATTAATAACTGCTACTATATCCCAGGGAAAGAAACTGTGCTCACACACACACATGTCTCTACAGCACATCTGTCTTCACATTTGGAGTCAAACAGTATCTTTGAGGCCAATAAAATTAAAGTGGTAAAAGTTAAGAGAGAGCATGATCATGTTGTTGACTTGGATAGTCATCCAGCATGGTGAAAATATATGCATTCTGGCACAGAAACATTTGTTCCATTTTCCATTGTGGCTTGGCTTTTGTTTGACAAGGAGGACCAAATTACACATGATAGTGACAGGTTAGTTTGTTTCAATGTAGTTTTCTCCACATAATTGAGTAGACTAATTATTAGGTAAAGGAGGTACACAAGCATGGGTACTAACTCGTTTGACTCATGGGATGCTACCACACTGCAGAAATAAAGCAGTTTGACACGACTTTAACTTGCATGGTTCAATGCTTTGGAATTCTGGGATCTGTAGTTTGGTGGGGCACCAGAGTGCTCTGACAGGGAAGGCTAAATATCTTACAAAACAACAAATCCCAGAATTCAATAGCATTGAGTCATGGCAGTTAAAGTGGTGTCAAACTGCTTTATATCTGCAGTGTGGCAGCAGCCTAGGTTTAGTTTATTGCAGCTTGTTCCTAGCACCCAGTGTGGTGCAGTGGTTTGAGGGCTGGATTATGACTCTGGAGACTAGGTTTGAATCCCAACTGGGCCATGTAAACTCACTGGGTGACCATGGCCTAGCCACACCCTCTCAGCTTCAGATGGAGACAATGGCAAATCTGCTCTGAACAAATCTTGCCAAGAAAAAACCTGTAATAAGTTTGTCTTAGGGTCACCATAAATCGGAAACAACTTGAACAATAATAACAACAACAAGCCTGTTCCTTTTCCACATACAGTATGACACCCCCCCCACACACACACACACACAAACTGAGATTCTACAGCAAAGGTAAATGTTTCATGGGGAAGTTACAAGAAGATACATGGGCAAGATTCTATTCTGTCACCACCACCATCATGACCACCATCCACACTATTTCTATCCTGCCTTTTCTACTCAAAGCAAGAGCAGGTGGCTCTTCTCTTCCACACTGTTTCCTCACTACAATCCTGTGATGTAGGGACTAGGAGAGAGGGACCAGCTCAAGGTCTTCCAGTAAGCTTTATGGGTCAATGGAGACTAGAACTTGGTTCTCCTAAGTTTCAGTCCAACTGTCTCTCTCAATGCCCTTCTGGCCATCATCCACATGCCTCTTCTTCATTCAGAGTCTGAACTCCCAACCATTCAGTTTGTCTCCAGAGTATTCTGGCCCTGAATTCCCCCCCAATTTCCCCCAGTACCTATGCTTTCTCCACAGTGACAGTGGCATATGCCCTCCCATGCAATCCCCATTCATTGGCCAGCACTACTGCTGGGCACTTCGTTCTGACCCAAGAGCAACTTTTTGTCTACAATGGCAGCACCAGATGGATTGCAGGGACTTCATGGGGTGGAAAAGCCACATCGGGTGCAGATACTGGAGATTATCAGATGGGAGCAAAGCATCCTTATCCCATCCTTAACCCATGGTATTCACATGATCAGGGGGGAAATTATCACACTCCCACATGTTTATCCCATTTGTCTCCTGTCTGTAAAGAGTAATGGACCTGTCATTAACGGAAGCTCCCATTAATACCAAATGATGGATCCATTACTCTTTACGGATGGGAGAAGAACAGGATAAGTGTGTGGGGATGTGATAATCTTCCCCCTGATCATGTGAATACCACAGTTTAAGGATGGGCTAAGGAGGCTTTGCTCTTCCATTTGATAATCTCTATTGTGATGACTGTCCTTGCCTAATTCAGGGTTTTGGCCCTGTGTTGTAAACAGGATGCAGAAAGCCCAGGGAGAATTCAGAGTAAATAATGCATGGAGACAAGCCTCCAGTCTCCAGTGGTTCAGTCAGGAAAATTTAGATTCTCAACTTACATTATCTTACAGGAGCCCCCCCCCCCCCCAAAAAAAACACCACTTTTAATATAGACGTGTGTCTTGTTTACCACATTTTGGTATTACTACATTTTGGCAGTCAAATAGACTGCATTTGGGGACCCAAGCACACATTGTACTGAATGGAGCTCTGGACTTTGGACCCAAAGTCTTGGTCTCATGCCACCAATGCTTTGGAATAGTTTCAGTGGACCCTAATTTCCAGATTTAATTTTGACAAGAATAGAGACTGAGACTCTAAGAAGAAAGGGATATTTGGATAGTTAATGAACCTGAATAGAATTCAAAATACATTTTTGGGCTCAGGTTTTGGCAGTACCTCTGTCTTCTCTTGTGGCCTCTGGAAAATCACTAGCAAACTCTCTGAGGTCCCATATACCTAAGAAAACATCATCAGTAACTTGAGTGGTTTCAGAGCTGCTTCTGATTTGCTTCCAGAGGCAATTGCAACTACTCTGCATTTATGTCTGGGACCTGGGACTGATGTTATTCCCTTTCATTCAGGCCCAGGCATATTTATGTTAGTTTAGGACTCCTGTACCTCTATTTCTTCCCAAAGACCAACACACATTTTGCTTCAGTATTCAGCAATAAAGCTGTTCTGTTTCAAAATTATGACAACTGATGACCTTTCAGCATATTAAAAATGAGGTATCTGGTCTGGGGTGATTTTCTAGAAGAGGGGCTGCCTTAAAAAGTGTGCATCTACATATTTTCCATATATATAAGGAGTCAGTGTTTTGTTTTTTGAATAGCACAATCTGTACAACTGTGATTGATGCTTAATGTATCATGCTTAGTAATTGCTCCTTGTAATATTTAGCAGGACCTACCACCTGTGACATCAGAAGGGATTTCCCTTAAGTTTCATAGTTTGGCCCTAACATCTCAGGCCCTGGGATAGTCCTGACCTGGCAATCATAGCTAGAATTGGAGGAGGAGCTGTCCTAAAATGAGTTGGTGATCTGGTTTTGGAACTGACAGGGCAAAGTTGTATATGTACTCAGCGAGGCAAGTCACTTAAATTGAGAAACAAGTTCAAGACTACAGTCATCTCTATTATTCAGCAGAATGGGTGGAAGGAGAATTGTTAATGTGACTTTCCCCCAAAAAAGGGGTGGTACTCTGAGTAATAGTGTACCAGTTATATAGAACTAACCATTTCTGGCTATTTTGGCTGCACTGCAGAATTAATGCACTTTGCTTTAGCTGCCTTGACTCAAAGCTATGAAATTCTGAGAATTTCTGAGAGCTCTCTGGTACCACAACAAATTACAAAACCCAGGATTCCATAGAACTGAGCCATGGCAATTAAAGCAGTATCAAACTGCATTAATTCTACAATGTGGGAACAGCCTGAGGTTACCTGGGCCAAATGCAGTACCGTGTGTAGTCACTGTATGGATGGAGCTGCAGAAATCAGGTAGCAGATCGATAATACCTTTTCCTGAGTGTTTTCACACAGAAACATGGGAATACTAATCTGGATCTTGCTCCTGAAACCCCTATTCTAATCTTTCTCATATCTCCCTGTGTATGTAACTAGCTGCAACATCCCATATAATGCCAAATGTATAATGATGTATACATCTGCCTTACCCTACTACATGCACACATACTTTGGAGATTGTCACATTGCTTTTAAAAGGCCTTATCCCCAATGGGATAAAGGGGCATTTAATTACCGGTGCCCAGGCTAATGCAATCCACATGATCACGGATCCAAGCCGCACTTATCCAGCGGCTTTTCAAATATGGCAAAATCTTGTTTTTGAAAAGCTACTGGTCAAGCACAGCTGGGATCTGGGCTGCATACAAGTTGCTGTCACCCAGCCACCAGCAAGTGCAACAACACTTGGTTTTAAAATCAAATGCGCCTTTATCCCATCGGAGATAAGGTGCTTTAAAAGCTATGTGACAATCTCCAGTCAGCTCTCCATATCCCTGGATTCTTTATCCACAGATTCAGCCATCCACAGCTTGAAAATATTTTTTAAAAAATATAAATTCCCAAAACACAAATCTTGATTTTGCCATTTTATATAAGAGAAACCATTTTACTGCCCCATTGCATATAACAGGATTTTAGTATCCATGGGGGGTTCTGGAACCAAACCCCAGTAGATACCTATGGGCCCACTGTATTAGTTAGCCAAGGGCCATTAAGTGGACAAAATAAATTTGTTTACAAACACATTGACTCAGCCAATTTACAGCCACAAAATACCAAAGACAAATGCAGCTCTGTATGTACAGGGATCTTGTAGCACCTTTGAGACTGACTGAACTGACATTAGAGAACTGGTCAGATCAGTATTACACCATAGGTCTATCTTTATCATTTGAATTATTTGCTTAAGGATAAAACTGAAACTTCTTCATAGCAGAGCTAACCAAATTCGGACAATCAGTACATTTGCTAAAATACTGTAAGAAATCATTTTATTTTGTTTTGGAACAATAAGTGTAAACCTACTGATGTTAGATCTTGGGTGTTGAGGTTACTGTAATTCTATTGTAGTTTATTGGTGTTGTTTTCTTCATCACTGCATATCTTTATTTGCCATTTGGATGTTTCATCATCTGTATGTACACAGTCTTTCAATGTATTTTCTGATTCTTTTGTGATTTATTCATATGTAAGTGCCTGAAGTTATTTTTTTCTTGCTTATATAATTTTTCAGACTGTTTCCTTTTACAAAATGAAAAGATGTCTTTAAGTGTGGGCAGAAGAATCCAAGAGTATCAACACACCATCTTCTTTGTTTTAGAATCATAGAATCATAGAGTTGGAAGAGACTACAAGGGCCATCCAGTCCAACCCCCTTGGTACTGTAAAACAACTGTGAACAGTCTATTCCAAAGTCACATTGCAGCCACTTGGGACAGTAAAATGTCTTCAAATAGCCATTGCCTGAGGTTGTCATGCCCCTCCTTGAAAGTTTGTCAGCAGATGCACCAGAGGTGGAGCAGATGCCTGATAGTCAGCTGAATCCTCCTCCATTTCAGCAAGATGCACAGGAGGAAGATGAGCTGGAAGAATGATCCTCCTATCCTAGTGTCATCACTAGGGTTGGCATCACCCCATGTGGTAACTCATGATGTCACCACCACCTCTCCATTGACCTCTCCCATACCACACCATACAACATTCTTAGTAATGTTCTTTGTACTAATGTTACACATAAATTGTAATTTCTGTATATCACTGAATGTAATAGTAATAGTTTTGACATAAACAACTAGCAAAGTTAAAATTATACAATATCATACACAGAGCCTAAATGTGCATAGTTTTGTATGGTTTAAGTGTTGATTTTTTAAAAAGAAAAAATTTAAAATATTTTTAATTATTATTTTTTAATTATTTAAAACCTGGGGGCTCTCCTTTCTCCTCCAACTGAACCTCACCACACTCATGCCATCTCTTCAGGAGCCCTGGTGGCGCAGTGGTTAAATGTCTGTACTGCAGCCATTCACTCAAGACCAGCAAAAGGGCCCAAGCTTGACTCAGGCTTGCATCCTTCTGAGGTCGCTAAAATGAGTACCCAGACTGTTGGGGGCAAATTAGCTTACTTGCAAATTAGCTTACTTGCTGTTCACCGCTATGAACTCTGGAATAGCGGTATATAAATAAAACAAATTATTATTATTATTATTATTATTATTATTGGGATATGGGTGAATGGCATTGCCAGTTTCTACCAAAAGGCAGATGTTTGGGGAGTAGTGGTGTCACCTCCCCTTAGGGTATCACCTGGTGCAGCCCACACACCCCTAGTGATGCCCCTGCCTTGCCCCCAAGAAAGGCAAAGCTTTCAGCTTCTGGCTCAGATAATCCCCTGCAAGAAATGAAAGGCTACATGAACACTGCTATGAAATACACTCCTTAAATTCTATCTGGAATGTTGCCATTAGCCGACATTGACTGCCATTATAAACAGGGAACTTTCTCCAGTCAAATTATTGGAGTCTTTCAATTCACCTCCTGACAACCTGATTTGGCTATTGTAAGTACAGGATTTATGACTCTTGGACTGGATTTATGACTTTTGCATTCTGCTACCATGACTGTTTGGACTCTGATCTGATTTATGGCTTCTTGACCTTGGACTGTTTGGCTTCTGAACTTTGGGTATTTTGAATTCTTGCTCAACACTGAGAGCAAAATAGTGGTGGATGGTGGCTTCCATGCCTATGAGGCCTTGAAACTGCTCCAGTAGCTATCTGGTTCTGAACATATTAGGAATTAGGGTTAAGCACCTTGGATATTTCATTTAAAATTTGGACTAAAGCCCCAAATGGATTCACTGGCCCACTGATGTGGAAGTCACCAATTTCCACTAAGCCTTGTAATTATCAAAGAATAAGGAAAATGAAAGTCATTTTTTCTCCAAAGACATTATTTCTTCATAGAAAATTCCCAAAGAGAATATAGTTAAGAGTCATTCTGGATCAAAGCAAGGTGCCAGATTTTCATAGTGGCTAAATATATACCAGTGGGAGGCCCACAAAAATTATATGACAACAGCAGCATACTTCTTGGTGTTCTCCAGAAATGAGTACTGACAGGTATGGCGCCTTGATATGGGAGGTAGACATTTTAACCAGTAGTCATTTGTAGTCTTATTCTCCATGAATTTGTCTAACCCGATTTAAATCTGACTAAGTTGGCAGCTATCACTACATCTTGCAGTATTGAATTCCAGCATTTAACTACATACTGTGTGAAGAAATACTTCCTTTTATCTTTCTGGAATCTCCCACTATGCTGCTTCATTGGATGAACACAGGTTCTAATTTCATGGCAGAAGAAGTAGGAAGGGAGGAACCCTACAAGTGTTCAAATATCTTATTGATCACAGAGGAAATTGTTTCTCTAGATTTTTCCAGCTTTTGTCTTTCTAAAAAATGTCTGTTGCAGAGAAGTATTTTCCCAAACACTGAATGTCTACACTTTTATGTTTAAAGAGGGGGGGGGGGGGGGAAAGGAGGGTGGCTGGTAGGAAAAGAAATTCCAGAAATTTGGGCAAACCCCAGAAGTGAGAACAAATAAAATTTAGGGATGCATTATTGTTTTGCTGTATCTTTAATAAATGTTTCTCTAAAGCAAAATGTAATTAAAATCTAACATAATGCAGTTTGCCTCATTCATTTCGTCAGTAGGCTTATAAACAAATTCAGTCACCCTTGTTAAGCACATGCAGTCTCTGTGTCTATGTGCACATGTTAAAATGTACCCAAAAGACGGAAGCCGAGCAGGTGCAAGGCTTTGAAAAAATTGCCAGTTTGCCTTCTCTTGATGTCAACACAACGGTGAATGTGTTTTCTTTAAAACACACCACATCAAAAAGTGCTCTCTTTCTCTCTCTCTTCCTGATCCATCCTTTTTTTAAAAAAATGCACATTTGCGTGTACATACACATCTCAGACAGAATGAACATCACAACACACTTTCTCAATCAGTGTTAATGACATCCTTGACATACTGGCCCCAAAGTTGTACAAGTGACATTTTCATACATAGGGATAGCTCAGTTAATGAAGCTGAAGTGTTCCTAGGCACTACTTCTTTAACAGAAATTTGATACCAGAGACAGAAATACCATGGGGAAAGTAGCAATGAGGCCTTACATCACAGCAAAGTTTTTATTCAATGGTCAGAATATACTCATGTGAAATGTCGCAGCTAGGACTGATAAGCCTAGAATAACTAAACAAAAGTTGCAACTCTTCTGGAGACTGCTTGAATGCTTCTTCCAAAATGAACCCCCAGGAATGATATTTTCCTTTCTTTTACCAGCCTCCACCTTACATACAATTTCCATTTTGTTGGGCAGACTTACAGAATTACGTTTTTTTTAGCATGCCTGGAAGGGGGGGGGGTAATTGGCGAGGCAGGCTATCTGCTTTCCTCTTTTCTCCCTGTTTTGCTGTTCATGCATGCTCCTAAGGGATTTTCGGGGCAGCTGCTATTTACCTGACCTGTCCAGGTACATCTCTACACAAGAATTACAAAATTAGAGCTATATCTTCTCCCAGTCCAGGCTTTATTGCACTATTTATGGCAGACAGACTGCTGCAAACTAACATCAAAAGGTGCCATTTTTCCAGCCCTTTGTCACCATCCTCTCAATGCTACTAAATTCTACTTAAAAAAATTAGTCAGAGGATGAGGAGGAAAGGGGGATGGAGCCAAGAGCCAATAAAAAGACTTGGTAAAAAGGAACTTCTTTCTCAGAGGCTTTGTTAACAGAGGTATTCCTATATGTGGTTTTATGAAGAGGAGTTTAAAGAATGTGAATGGCCTTTTTTGTCAGAGATCCTACATTTACATGTATCTCTGCATGTAAATAGGATGGGGCCCCTGCTGGTGCTTCTTCCCAGTGGGAGGAAGAAGGGAGAGACAGTTGAGACCATAGAGAAGCAACTAGTCTTAGCTTGCCTGGGGGAAGGAGAAATGAAAGTGTCATTTCAAATGGAGTGCACCCACCATTTCCATCCCCTAGGAGCCCAGAGCAGATGGATCTTCATAGTTTGAATTAGCTCCCCCCCTCCCCACATCCTTCTTTTCCACCAATAAAAAACAACAACAAGGGCCCTTCCCAGGGCTTGACAGCTGCTGGGTAGTGGAAGATTTTTGAGTGGAGTCAGTCAATATGAAAGTGCTGCCCACTGTTGTCCCCCTGGCAGTTTCCCCAGACCAAATGATACTAGGTATGTGGATGCCACTGGAATGCAAGGATAAAAGAATAACCCTCTGTGCGCATGAAATTAAGTACACATGAGATACACATATATACACGTAAGTCACTATCAGAATGATGGTCTGTGTGTATGAATGAAAATTTCATTCTAGGACTTGGGAGAAGTCTCAGGTTCAAGCCTCTGCTGAGCCATGAAACTCAGCCATGGAACTTGGGCCTGTCATTGTCTCTCATCCTCATCTGCCCCACATGCTTTATCCCCACAGGCTTGAGGATAAAATGAGGAACAGAAGCATGCATTCTGTTTTGAACTTACTAGCGGAGAGGAACGAAATAAATGTAACTTGAATGGACAGACAGACAGACAGATCCTGCAATCTATATTTAGTTGAGGCACCAGAGCTCTCTGACAGAGAAGGCTAAATATCTCACAAAACTACAAATCTCAGAATTCCAGAACATTAAGCCATGACGGTTAAACTGATATCAAACTGCATTATTTCTGCACTGCAGATAGAGACTAAGTCAAGCCAGTTTAACCAATGACTACTTCCAGCAGTTGCCATTTTTGAATGCTTGGACTTCATTATACTTACACTACACATACTGAAATCATAACTTTTGACAAATTTAAGTCCCACTGATTTCATGTGTCTGTTCTGAGTATGACTAAATCTGATCATAACTCAGGATAAATAGGACAGTTATAGAGAAAGCTATGTTTTCTCGATCCTGTCTAGCTTAAATGTACTGTAGCTAACTGTTTGAGGGAAAGGTGAACAGGCTACAACAGGGAAGATAACATTTCCTCGCTATCTTGGATAAGTTCCAGCTACATGTACAAACACTGTGATCCCAACAGGCATGAAGGCTTTCCTAATTAAGAGTATCACCAAATTTTTCCATTTTACTTGTGCTCTCATTTTCCCTGAGAGATTCTTTTTCAGAAGGTTGACTAAGCATTTAAACTGCGAAAGTCTGTCTTCATAAATTTCATTCTCAAAGGCAAAAACAAAGGATTTTAGTATTTTTCTCCTTGCTATAAGAAAGCTTTGCAGTTTAGGATTTATTCTATAAACACACACACATACATGCAAATAGCATATGCATTTTACATGGAGAATATGTCCTGAACTATGAAGATCCTCATGTGTTCTGAATTCTTTTTAGCAGGGTTTCCTCCACCAAGGAAATTTATTTTTCACATTTTCAAATATGCTTATCATCTTTACTGGGAACACAGCAAGGACTTCTAGGACATAACATCCAAGGATACAGACACAATGACTCTGGGAAACTATATATCCTGGGTCTCTTTGGCTGCATCCACATTGCAGAAACAATTTGGTTTGACTCTACTCTAACTGCCATGGCTCATTGCTATGGGATTCATAAAATTATACAGTTCCCAGAATTCCCAAGCATTGATCCAGGGCACTTAAAACAGTCTCAAACTGGATTAATTCTGCAGTGTGTTTTGGACCTTTATCTCTGAGACATGATCGTAAGCACAACATTTTGTACCTCTGCTTTCTCAGGGTTTGAAAAAATCTAGGAAAATTTTTCAAGGCTCAGTTTCTTTTGAACATATATGAGCTGCAGGTCTGTATTCTTTGTGAAATGATTTACCATGTTTTGCTCAAACAAAAAGAAAGGTTTTGTACTACAAGTCCCAGGATCCCCTAGCCAAGCATCGACAGGAAGGCTGATTAAGCTGTTTGAAATCCCAAATTCCAACAAATCATATCTGTTACTTGTCTTTGCTCATAAGTCAAAGTGCTGCTGTTCTGCTTTTCCTGAAAAGACTCTTGGAGAACTTCTGAGCACAAACCATACCAGACTGATTGCTTCAGGTCTCTGAATATATCATTTTCCAGGAAAAAAACTTGTTCCAACCTCTCCCTTCCTGGTGCAGACAGGTGTGTACAAGATCAACTTCTCACAGGAGCTTCAAGCAAAGCAGCCACATAACTCTATATAAATGACTTCAAGACATCTGAAATATTAGATTGGCAGAAAAAATTACAATCATTATTCACAGCACAACTAGCAAAATGCAGATCTGTTGAAAATAGATCAGGTTTGTCAGATCTACTGCGGGGTAATCTGCAGCAACAGCAACAACATAATGATTTTCCTGACTAAATTAAGTTGCTGAAATGAAATCTTGGGTTAATATGTCATTGGACTCTTGTGTGGAACAGCTATTGGTTCATTTCAGCTGTGATACTGTAAAACTAGTCCTGTACTCAGGATTTGTTCAGAGGCATCCTGTTTATTCTAAATGTGCATATTTTGTATCTGGCTTTGGCTGGTGCATTTTGACATTTTAATAAAAACCAATAGATCTGACCGTTTGGATAAAAACAATAGATCTGACAAGCCCAAAGTCTGCCCATTCCTGGCCAATAGCACTTTTAATAATTTTTATCTGTCTTAGGAACAGCTTGCCGAGATAACCTGGATATTATTTCCATTTTACAGTTGGACTAATGAGTTCAAGGAAGAGTGAACTGTGAACCTGTGACTAATGTAAAAGCTGAATTGAGGCCAGTAGCAAGTCCCTCTTCCCTGAACTGCAGTGAATTACAGATGCTTACAGGGAACCAGTATTGTGCATAACAGATGGACACTAGAGTGTCCTTGCAAATGGTTCTAGGATTCTGTGACATATTACCATTGAAACTGCTGCTTAACCTACTTCATACTGGGAAGCACTGAGTATTTTGTCTACTAAAGCCTAGAAAAGGTACCTTTTGTATTACAGTGGGTTCTTGTTATTTGCTAGGGTTTGGTTCCAGCATCCCACATGGATAACAAAATCTGTCAATGCTCAAGTCTCATTAAACATAATGCCATAACAAAATGATGTCCTTACATAAAAAGGAAAATCAAGGTTTGCTATTTGGAATTTATACTTTTTAAAAAAATATTTTCAAGCTGTGGCTGCTTGAATTCATGGATTAAAAAAATCTGTGGATAAGGAGGGCTGATCACGCGAATAGTCAAATTATTTTTTCCCATTTTGAGCATTAATTGAACTGGCAGCAAAAAAAATACAAAGGGATCTTGCAGCACCTTTGAGATGGACTGTGCAAAAGAAGAGGTAAAATAAGCTTTTGTAGTCTTGGACTTCTTCCTTAGATACATCTGAGAAAATAAACCAAGTTTACGAAAGCTTATGTTACAACTTCTTTTGCACAGTCAGTCTCAAAGGTGCTAAAAGTTCCCTTTACAAACTGACACTGTTCCAAGACTAACACAACTATGTCTCTGAATTCTGGCACTACAAATGTGAAGCTAAAAATGCAACTCTAATTTCTAATGAGGAAAGGCTGGATACATATCTTATAAATCCATCGATAGGAGGAGGGATATCCACATTGCACTGTTAACAGTGGCTTGACACCACATTAATGATAATGGTTCTATGCTGGGATTTGTAGTTCAGTGAGGGATTTGGAAATGTCTAGAACACTCCTCTGAACAATGAGAACTCCTAGTTAAGAATCTGATATTCTTGCCCAAGGGACAAATCCTAAGATCCCAAAAGCTGGAGCCATGATTGTTAAAGTGGTATCAAAGTGCTACAGTTACATAATGTGGATGCACCTTGGGATAAGCATGGATTTTCTGGGTCAGGAGATGTCATAATCAACAAGGCTCAGAACATAAGCCTGGAAGTAGACATTGCTTTTCAAACTGTAGCTTTTCTATTCAGACAAGTTTTGGATCCTAGTTTCCCAAGCTGTATTTAAAAAGTAGTGATCAAATCTCCTTTTAGTAAAAGCAATGGTCAAATGTCAAGACAATTTTCAATGTGAACTCTTTTTAAAAATGTCCAGCTTCTTGGAAGAGATAATTGGTTGCTATAGCTCTCCTTGACCAAGTATCTTTTCAAAGGAATGCCTATTGCAAGGCGATTAGGTAATGGAACTGAATTATACCTGGTCTTGAACTGAGCTCAATTATAGAAAGAGAAAGATGGCATAAAATGTCACTCTTTTAAACACAAAGGTGACATTTTCATTTGTTTCAGAATAGCTGCATTTCATTTGCATTGGACAAGCGAGTTCTGGTATATCATTTGAATACTAATTGATGCTCATCCCCTGGGTGTATTGACATTTAATAGGGCATTATGGTGACAGATTGATCTTCCTGCCTTCTAGAAAGATTGCAACTTCAGACCAATATTGTAGTGAAGGCAGGGCTTGCATGGTCAGAGTACAGGGACTGTTTTATTAGTAGGGATAAAGACCTCATCTGTTCCTCATCTCCCAACTTTCCTCCTCTTTCTATGATTCTATGATTCTAGCTTCAGTTGCATTTTTCAGAATGGAGGAGAAATTGATCTTTCCAGCAACAACATATTATTGGGAGCAACCCCTTTTGATGCAAAAATCTTTCAGGGGGCAGCTTAGTATTACAGGGACAGATATGAATCATTAGCTTTACAAAAGACCAGCCCCTGGTGAAGATGAGGATGGCTAAATCTCATGCTATTGTTTTTTTAAAAATATGGATCCACACAGTATCTCAATTTTCAACTTCATTTTTGATATGTGGAAGATTTGAAAGACCTTGGCACAACTGGCTTGCAAGGACAAAGATAGTTATGTCAAGTTGTTTTCTCTCTGCAGATGGAAAGCCCTTATGAGACCATGCATGAAAAAAAGAGAGAGAGAGAATACTGGACTTTAAATGTTGACGTGAACACTGCCATTGATTCAAAACATTTGAAAATATCTTACTGAATACCATAACTTACATTATGATTACTGAAATTACTTTGAATTACTAGGTAATAGTCTCAAGTAATTATAAAGCCAGGGTAAAGTGCTAGTTTGAAATCTAAAGGCACAAGGATGACATTTCACAGAATAACTGTTGACATTTAACTAATATGGCAGCTATAAGAGAACTGACAAATTAGACATTCAGGAAACTTCTCCCTACCCCACCCATCTGGATCATCTACCACACTTCAATACTGCATGAGATTCTGCCACCCTCACCACAAATAGGGGGCTGGAGGGAATGAAATGCCTGTAAATACAGGTATACAATGGACCCTTAGTATCTACTGGGGTTTGGTTCTATGGTATTATGGATAACAAAATCTGTGGATGTTCCATTAAATACAAAGGCATAGTAAAGTGATATCCCTTATATAAAATGGCAAAATCAAGGTTTTCTTTTTAGAATTTGTATATATATTTTTAATATTTTCAAGCCATGGATGCTTGAATCTATGGATAAAAACTCCATGGATACAGAGGACCAACTGCATTATGTGATAAGATCAGATGCTATATTCTAGAATGAAGTAATTCACTTATAGCAATGTAATTCACCTTCATTCCTTGTGTTGTTTGTTGTTGTTGTTGTGTGCCTTCAAGTTGTTTCCAACCTATAAAGACCCTAAGGCAAGATTTGTTCTGAGCAGATTTGCCATTGCCTTCCCCTGAGTTTGAGAGTATGTGACATGCTCAGGGTCACCCATTGAGTTTACATGGCCGAGCTGGGATTCGAACCCTGGTCTCTAGCGTCAACATCTAACACTCAAACCACTATACCATGCTGTCTCTCCACCTTCATTCTAGAATGAAATAATTTACCTATAGCAAAACATTATGTAATTTGCATAAACTTAGAATCTAACTTACTAGCACCCATTCTGAAAAGGTTTCCATGTGGTTAGTGTTGATGGCTATGTTGCCAGAATATCAGAACTGAAAAGCAGTTTCTTTTAATTAAAAAAAAGAGATGGAGGTAGTCAGGTTTTCCTTTCACCTTCAAACAAGCTAAACCATAGTTTCCTAATTCTGATATCAGAGGAAAATGTGCTTTGCAAACCCTCAATGTTTCCATTACATCATGTGGGCACTATACCCATTCTCAGTCTAGTATACCGGAGTAGTTCCTTCCAAACACTTTGGTTTACAGTTTCCATAAATCCCAGCCAGCATATCCAGTGACTGGCGATTATGAGAGTTATTACTGAAAATATGTGGAAGGTGCTCCAGTTATCATATGTAATGTAACTGAGGTTGTTACATCAGAGCTGGGTAAGAGTATAAAGCTCATGTGATTTGATTTATGTCTGGATTAGCATGAAAAAAGCCTCCTCTATTGGAATTTTTGTAATGCGATCAAGTAGCCTTCAGATTTATGACTCAGCTTCGAGAACAGCCCCAATTAAGCATTAAAGAAAAAGACTAAAGAATTTCAGTCTGTTAAATCTTTGTAGCCCATGTACAAATGAATCACTCTGTTCTTTGCCTCAGGGGTTTGACCATTACAAGGAATGAATGAAGTAATCAGCGGAAGAAGAAGAAAAAGGACAAAAACAAAACAGAGACGCCCACCGGTCTAAAAAGGGAAACATGTTTTTCCTTTTTCAAAAACAAGAAATACTGAATCAATTGTCTAAAAACATCAGAAGATGGACCAAACTAAACAGAACTGGGTCAACTGAGTTTCCTGCCCCTCCTGCCACTTTATTGGCATATGAAAATCTTAACTAGTTAGTCCGAACTTGAGTTGGATCAATGGGATCTGCATGTTGACTCACCATCGAACAATTGATGAAATGGGTCTATTCTAGCTGGTACTAACCAACACAATGCCAGACATACGTACATGTATATGCATACAACACCCTCAGTGTGCCTTTCTTTGCGGGGGGGGGTGAGGTTTAATATTTTAACACAATTCCAGAGCTATGGTAACATGATGTTTTAAAAGTAATAAAATAAAATAAAAGGAAGTAAAAAGCGAGGGAAACCCTGCCTGGGAATAGTGAAAGGGAGAGGGGACAGGGAGAAAGAAGAAGATACTGACATCATGTAACTTACTGGTTCCCAAACTTTGGTCCTTTGGTCCTCCAGACCCAGAATTGCTGACTGGTGGCCAAGCTGGCTATGGCTTCTGGGAGGTGAAGTCCAAAACACCTGGAAGACTAAAGTTTGAGAACTGCACAATCCTGAAACTGAAATTATCACACTTGGAGATTAATGAAACAGCAGCACATTTGAGGCTTATTGATGAGTTTTCCTGTTTACACAAGATGTGCTGTAACCACACTTGGACGACTAGGCAGCAAAGAGATGGAGATGGTTTCGTGTGGTAAGCAAGCTATAGGCCCTATTTTTGAACTTTTAAAGCAGTTTAAAAGCTATGTGGATGAAAGTCCTATATTTTATAGCACATGCCTCCTTCTGTTCCAGCAGCTTCTTCATACAAAATTAGGTCAGATATCAATAAAAATTAGCACTTCTTTTTATTTTAATGATCTGGTTATTTTAATGATATTTAACTTCTCCTCCAGCCCCAGCTGGAACAGAATTGATTGCTATATCTGTGTAAAGGTAAAACAAGGTAAAGGTAGTCTCTTGACATGAATGTCTAGTCGTAACTGATTGTAGGGGGTGGTGCTCATCTCCGTTACTAAGCGGAAGAGCCAGCATTGTCCAAAGACTAATCCAGTTGTCATGTGGCCAGCATGACTGCACCAAACACTGTTATCTTCCCATGGAAGTGGTACCTATTTATCTACTTGCATTTGCATGCTTTTGAACTAATAGGTTGGCAAAAGCTGGGTCTAATGACATGTGCTCACCCCATCATGTAGCACTCAGCCTTCAAACTGACAACCTTCCAATCTTCCGATCATTAGAATTGGCATCTTAACGACTAAGCCACCACATCCCTATCTGTGTACTCTTATCTGTGTACTCAGCTATAAAAGCACACAACATATGACACACTAGTATAATCATTTTAAAGTATCATTTAGCATTTATTACTAAATATTCTGTTGTGTTTAAATCTATAATTCAGAACAGAATGCAGAATATATAGACTTATATTCAATTTACAAAATTAGTGCCATATAAATGCAGGTAAATTAGCAATGGCTTTTAAAATCTATTTATGTGATCTACTTTGTTTCTTGCATTTGTACACAGAATGTAAAAACCTTGGAAAAGGTTTGTTTTGTGGACTACCAAAAGAGATTCTGAGAGCTGTAGTCCAAAAAAGTATTTTTTTTCCAAGTTCTGCTGGAGGGTTTGGCATTCAACCAATCTTTAAATAATTCAGTCCATGTATTTTAGGATGCTGAACAATCATTTAACAACAATTCAGGAGGGAGCAAGCTTGTTTTCTGCTGCTCCAGAGAACAGGACCCGAAACAGTGGATGCAAGCTACAGGAAAAGAGATTTCACCTCAACATTAGGAGGAACTTCTTGACAGTAAGGGCTGTTTGACAGTGGAACACATTCCCTTGGAGTGTGGTGGAGTCTCCTTCTTTGGAGGTCTTTAAGCAGAGGCTGAATGGCCATCTGTCAGAGATGCTTTGATTGAGATTTCCTGCATGGCAGAATGGGGTTGGACTGGATGGCCCCTGTGGTCTCTTCCAACTCTATGGTTCTATGATTCTATGATTCTAACTGATCCATTTAGAACTGATATTATGTTTTCTCTGCTTCATAAAGTATGCCTTGGCTTTGGCTCATTTTTAAGATAACCATATTTAAGATGAACTAGTTAGTCTAGGTCAGGATGACATGGCAAACTGTGGTTAATCTGAAATGAAGGCAAAAGCTTCTAAATTCCTCTTTGTTGCTATTTTAAGGGGGGGGCACATGAACCTGAGGTTCACTGTAATTCGTTCTAGTAATGTAAACCTATGATTTAGCATAGGGTGGAGGACCTCTGTATACAAGCCACGTAAAGCATTTGCTACTGTGGAGCTAAAGCAGTGGTTCCCAACCTGTCGGTCGGGACCCCTTTAGGGGTCGAATGACCATTTCATGGGGGTCGCCTGAGGCCACTGGAAAACACCTATTTAATTACAGTTATGAAGTAGCAACGAAAATAATTTCATGGGTTTGGGTCACCACAACATGAGGAACTGTATTAAAGGGTCGCGGCATTAGGAAGGTTGGGAACCACTGAGCTAAAGGCTGGCTAGACAGGTAAAGTTGGGTGGGGTTTCAATGTAAAGATGCCATATTTATATGGAGGAGAGTTTTTGAGCTTGTTAGACACAGAGAAAGTTTTAAGGGCAAGCCAAGCCTGGATAACAATGCTAAGTACCAAGTGGGAAAAGACTGCTGGTCCCAAACATCCAAAAGATGGCAGAGCAGATTTCCACAGGGATTAGATGAAACACTGGCTGGAATCACATATAAAGAAGGAGAACACTGTATTTAAATTTTAACAGCAAAGGGGGCACATAGATGAGAACTGTAAAATATGCCTTCATCCAATGGGATTTCTCCCAGCATCTTCTTATGCTGACCACTGTGCTCCTGCATGAAATCCTTGACAGCCACTGCTATTTACTGTAAACTGGCCTGAGACACCCTCCAGATGATGTGGACTACAACTTCCACCAAGCCATCATATTTTTGTTATTAACTGCCTTGGAGTCAACTTCAGCTCATGGGGACCTTGTGGATGAAACACCGCCAACCCCACCTATCCTTCACTGCTCTGCTTAGGTCTTGCAGACTCAGGCCTGTGACCTCCCTGGTTTGGTGTGTAGTCTTCCTCTCTTTCTATAGTCCTCCACCTTTCCTAGCATTATTGTCTTTTCTAACAAGTCATGCCTTCTCAGGACAAGGCTAGAGTATGATAGTCTCAGTTTCAGCATTTTGGCTTCCAGGGAGAGTTCAGGCTTGATCTGTTCAAGGGCCCATTTGTTTGTCTTTTTGGCCATCCACAGTATTCTCAGCACTCTTCTCCAGCACCACAACTTTTCTTCTTATCCACATTTTTCACTGTCCAGTTCTCACATCCATACATGGTGATGGGGAATACAGTGACTTGGATGATTCTAACTTTAGTGTTCAGTTGTATATCTTTACACTTTAGGATCTTATCTAGTTCTTTCAAATCTAACACTAGTTCTATGTAAGACCTCTTAAAATGAATGGGATGTGTTAATCAAAACTAACATAAGTTCCAGTTATTTCAATAAGTCTTCTTTAGGTGGAACTAGGGGCCCAATGTTTCTGCTGATAATGACTGTACTGCTGCCAGCATTTCAAATCTAATTCCCCCACCTCTCATGCTTCTCCCTGTGATTTAAAATTTCCCATTAGATAATGATAATTAAGAAGAATATTGTTTTAATATTTCTGCAAATTATTTATTCAGTAGATACCAACTCTTTACTTTGGCATGGTCACTTTTGGGAATCGTAGATAATGTCCTAATGATATCAAGCTACATATAGACAGAACCAGCCTGATCCTATAAACCAAAGGTTTGGTGGTGGCTTTTTGTTTTGTTTTGTTTCTGGTTGTTTTTTTTCTTTTTTGCAAATTCCAGTTTCACAGATGAGGATTTGCAGGATCTAAATGCACCTTAATTCACCCTGTCACCACCTGACCTCTTCCACAATGACTGTCTAAAAGCACAGATACTGGTGGAGCTTCTGAAAATTTTGACAAGGTTCAATAAAATGAGAGGTGAAGGGAAAACATCCCGAGATTGGAACTTTTTTAAAAAGCAAAACATTGAATGACACCCTGCTAAAATCCCAGTGCCGCTACCGACAGACTCTGATCTTGTCCTCTCTCTGCTTAAGGCTCATTAATTTGCATAGCTAATAACTCCTTTCCAGCTATTGAGAAATGCACAGGATAATCAGAGTAACGGAAACCAAATGCAAACATTCGCACAAACATTAAGCTGCTTATGATATAATTAAATTAGATGCTGCTGCACTTTCTCTTCCCAATTTCAAATTGCGAGGATCGAATTGCTAGGTACATTTTTCACGTTGAGGTTCTGAAAAGTTTATTTTGACCTGGCAAATGATTTTAAAATTGAGGAAAAGCAGGTCATTTGGTAGTACTGGTGCAGCAGCAGGGGTGGGGTGGGGGACAAGAGGAAGCGGGCACTGAGCTTGTTATCTGTGTGACTTCAGCGCACAAAGAGCTGGTGTGAATTTCAGGACCGGGGCCTGCATTAGATCAGGCCAACTGTAGAAATGAGGAATGACATGGTTTACCCCAGTGGTCTTTGCTAAGGAGCATATCTTTGGAACTGCTGTATCAGATTCTCATAACCTGTTGGCTCCACTAGAGTCACATGTGTCATTGAGTTAGGAAGGAAGGAAGAAACTTATTAGTTAGCTCTTTCCTCTTTTCTCTCGTGACATATGGCCTTCAAAGAAATACATACACAAAACAGCCACTGCTGTTGATATTCCTCAACTCACCATACTGCCTAAAGGGACTTCCTTTCTTTTTGCATCCCAGGGAGTGAAGAGCTTCTTTTTAAGTTTATACATTCATTGATTTAAAGCCTCTAAGCTGATTGATAGATTGCCACCATTTAACTTCTCGGTCACCAGAACATAAGTTATCTCTCCTCACAATCCTCCCCCCTCCCCTGCCCCACATATACCTTCCCCTTCCACCTCCCCCTTTGTTTTAAAAACTGGATTTTCAGGGAAGGAGACAATCATGAGAAATAATGGGTTGGGGTTGTTGGGGTTTTTTTTTTGAAAAGGCAGTGATTGTCACTGAAACTGATATGTCTGTCCGATAACAAAAACTGTCATTGCCTCACATGGAACATGCACCCCCGGGAGTTGGAAAAACAAAGGGATCCTTAGAGAGGAGCTTCTAGCCATGCGCCTCCCCTGATCCTTGTGGCACCAGTCAGAACCCACAAGCCATTTTTCTCAGATGCCACTCGAACTGATAAATGGGGGAAGTATGAAAAGTTTCCATTTAGGAGAAGGGCTTTAACTACATTAGTCATCTGGGGGACTGGACTGCAGCCCTCCGTCTTCTCTTTTATATACACATCATTTTGCCAAAAACCTTTGAGAGGAAAGAAGAGCACATTACCTTTTCAAATAACCATCTGATAACATTTGTATTTTTTCAACTATATTTTAAATCATGTCCAGATGACTTTGTGGATGCTAGACTGAGTCTCTTAGAGATATTGAGTAGTCCTGGGAAGAGCTAAAAAAGTTTCTTGTTAGATTACAACTCCTAGAATCCCTCAAGTTAGCTGAAAGGGTCTGGATATTGTAGTCCAAAAAAGAAACTTTTCCTACCTCTGCTCTTGACATCCGTATCAACCAGTTCAGCGAGGACCAAAGGGGTGGGGGGGTTTCTAAGACTAGATGTCCAATTTGAAATTGTTTCCAAAGTTAGTATGAACCCAGGGGCATTTTTGTTGTTAAAACAGAACAGCAAATGGGATACTAACACACACACACACACACACACACACACACACACCTAGCCAAGTCAAGATGCACAGTACCTACAAAGCCAGCCAAGTTATTTTGACACCCGAGGCAGAAAAGTACACCAAAACATCGCACCACCCTTTGCAGGCCTTTCATGAAAATCCAAAATCTGCTGTCTGAGGCAGCCTCATCTTTCTTTGCCTGAGAATAGGACTGGCCATGTAAGAGTTTGGCTTGGATACTAGACAGGCATAATAGAGACCGCTGTCTTTTCAGTTCACTTGATAGGTATGGAAACTTCAGTTAAAAGAAAGGCATAAGAGGAAACGTGAAACATCTCCACTGGTACCACTACTCCATACAAAATCTCTCACATGCATACACACACACACACCTTGCCAGTCTACTTTTAAAGCAAAGTTGAATCTCATGTTATCTCATGAAGGCAGTATACAGGAAAATAAACACATTTAAAACAACAGACATAATTTGAACAGACTAAAAACATAATAAACAATTTGACAGGTTAAAACACAACCATTTAAAATTAGCTAAAACACTTTTTAAACATTTAAAAGCATGCACACGTGAAGAAATCAGTTAGACTCCAAAGGCTTTCATTGAGACTTATGTTTTGGTGTCAGAATGAAGCCAAAATGTTGGTGTGATTCAGGCCTCTAAGGGGAGGGCCTTCCACAGCCAGGATATCATAGCAGGGAAAGCATTTTCTCATGTCCTCCTACAGGGTCTTCTTCCACTGGTGGGGCACACAGGAGAATCCTTTCTGTAGACTCCAGTCCTTGGGCATGGGTGTATAGTTAGGTGCTCCATCAAATATTGAGGAAATCCAATGACAGTCACAAACATCTGCTTTTTGGATGTAGATCCCTATTTTACAAGCCCTTGCCAGGATACTAGCAACTTTTTCTTCCTGGTGGATTAGGGTTTGCAGGTCAGGAGCATCCCAAGTCCTCAGGTTTCAGAGTCCAAATCATGAGATATATGAATAGTTCTTAGCATTGTTTCAGAGGGGGAAGAGAGAAGGGTGGGCTGGGTGGACCCTATGGAGAAACTAGAGAAGCCATTCCAAAGCAATCTACAGTGGCACCAGCAATACTGAATAATATGTGTGACAAGGGTGCCATAGTGGTGTGTTGGACTATGAGCCTTATCACGTGGGGAAAATCGAAGGTTTTAAACAGCAAAGATTGTGTGAAAATTGTGCAATCGCGATTAACATTTTTGCACACATTGAGATTAAAGAGCCATTATCCAGGGAATAATCAGGCAATAAACAGCAACAAATCATTCATGGGATTTCCCTGTGAATGATTTGTTGCCTGTTAATCCTGGGATAATGCCACTTTAATCTTGACATCGTGTGAAAATGATGATTGCAATTGTGTGATTTTCACACAATTTTCACTGTTTTAAATGTTTTTTAATTTTAAATCTTTATTTGAGGGGAAACAACTACATACATTGAAGAAAAAATAATCCTGACCAATGCAACCCTGACTTCTCTGCTGAGTGTATTAAAATGACATTCAAAATATAGTCAGTGTTGCTTATACTGTATATTTATCTAAAACATTTTAAACCCAATTTTATGACTTAATAGTCAGGTCCACAAGGGACAAGGGACAAAACAAAATTGTTATTCAGTCACAGCATGAATGATCAGTGAGCTCATGTATAAAAGGATTTGAAAATCTGACATTCTCATTTTGGTTGCATTTCTCAGGATCCCATTCACATTCTTATCCTGTCTCAGTTCTGTACCAATGCCCATGATTCTTTATATCTCTTTTGTGTCTCTCTTGTTCTATGTGTGTCTCTGTGTTTTAAATGTATAGGTTTTATTTGCATTTTTACCCATTTGTCCATTTTGTTACACATTTTCCCACTAACTGAAACCTTTGCACATATTTTTCAAATATATACATTATTAATTGTGTATATTTTTCCAGTTTATGCCTTTGGGATGTACAGAGAAAAGCTACAGCTATGCTAGTTGAGGGATTCTGGCAGTTGTAGTAAAAAAAACTTTTACCAAAAAAAACATTTTACAAACTCTTGTTCGGTGTAATCAGAACCTATGTATGTTCACTTAGAAGGCAGTTGCACAGGTTTGACATGGTTTACTCAAAGATAAAGTGTATAGAACAATATCCTAAGTCTCTTCGTCTTAGGTACTAACTTTATGCTACTCAGTAATTTATAAACAATGCTTAGAGAGAATGGACCTAATCCTAGCTAGACCAGAACCAATGATTCAATGGGATCTCCCTACATGTTGAATCACCATTCAACAGGTGATTTAACTCTTATTAGGACAAACCAACAGTATGCAGACCTCTATTATAAAAGTACAAAGTAATTTAAATAATTTGGAATAGGAAAGCAGCAAGGAGTTGGGATTCATAACTCATCTTTTCCCATTGCCCATCACAAGATATTTTCTTCCCATGGGTTTCAAATACACGTTTGCCCTGACAAATCCACATTTTGAACAGTTTACTAGCTACAGCCTCTGAAGCCCTCATGTGTCATCCTTGGTCACAAGTCAAGTAGTTGATCTCAACAATGTAAGGTGATGAAAACTGAAAGGTAACAGTAATTTATTTTTATTTTAATCCCCCCCGCCCCCGATTAACCCACCTTGATTAAAACCTTACTTGAACTACACAAAAAAACTTATCCCCTACTGCACATTTTATTTTCCTGGTGCACGTTAGAATAATATTTGGAACATCCATGTCATGGCTTGAGTGTCCAACCTTTTCCCTCTCCACACCCCATTTCTGGACCTGCTTGATTCAGAACAGAAAATGACTCTGTTACTTAGAGAATGATATGATAGCCCTGTTTAAATATTTGAAGAAATGTCATACTGAGGAGGGAGCAAGCTTGTTTTCTGCTGCTCCAGAGACAAGAACACAGAACACTGGATGCAAGCTACAGAAAAAAGATTCCACCTCAACATTAGGAGGAACTTCCTGACAGTAAGGGCTGTTGGACAGTGGAACACACTCCTTCCTCAGAGTGTAATGGAGTCTCCTTCATTGGAGGTCTTTAAGCAGAGGCTGGATGGCCATCTGTCGGGTATGCTTTGATTGTGATATCTTGCGTGGCAGAATGGGGTTGGACTATATGACCCTTGTAATCTCTTTCAACTCTATGATTCTACGATTCTACGATTCTATGAAACAGAAACTCAGCAGATTGTATAATGTGCACATTAAGTATATATATGTTTTCTAACTGTGGAAGTCTAATATTTTTTCCTTTCCAGTCACCACTCACTTGTAAACACTGGTAAGCCAACTAGATAGATAAATATACAGGCACACACACATAGAGAAAGAGAAACACTGTATTTTATTAAAACAAAGTCTTCTACAAATGAAAAAATAATCTTTCAGAGATCAGCCTCTTTATAATTACCTCCTTCCCTCCAAAGTCAGCTAATTGTTTGCATGCTTTTAAATACAGAAATAAAAAGAAAAATATGCTTGCATGGTTTACATATGTGTTCTGTAGTTTTTAAAAGCTGTTATCAGCCCCCATTACATCCATATTTTAATGAACATTTTCTCCTCATAGCCAATTGCTTTCTTTCACACGCAGCCCAAAGACACACTGGGCAGACTATACAGCATAGCCATTGAGATCCAATTTAGATATATATATGCAGTGTGTTTGTAAGGGTATGTTCTTTATTAAGGATAATAGTATTCAACATGGAACTTAAGAGGATGTTTGATTTCAGTCAACTCAATCTCGGGCTATCTCTCTGATGGCTGTGTGACATTTCCCAAAAGGAAATTGGGGAGTAACTCAAACAGGAGTGATCTCAGATTAAGAAACAAGGCAGACTTCTCAAAGGCTCTTGGCCCACAGAATAAGATGACAGCAAACAGAGTTCCCCCAGGCACTCTTGTAAGATGCCGCCTCCCCCGCCTGCCTGTATGCCAGCCATCTGGGTTCATTTAAGGGCTCTGCCTCCATGGGTGTGTTTTAGGTGGTGGTGGTAGATGGAGAAGCAGGGGGAGAGAAATCCAACCTCTCACATTTCAGGATTGAGTGTGGGCTGGACTGTGGGCTAAACCCTTCTGCCTGGACCTTCTCAAAGGAGGCAACCTCATCTGCTGGTCCCTGCAGAGGAGCAATTTGACTAACAACAGCTGCAGGGAGTATGCTTAGTGTATTCTTGATTCAATGTGAAAGATGTTAAAAAGGAAATTTCAGAAGCTCTATTGTTCAGCGGGGAACAGAGGATCAGGGAAGTGAAAGGGGGGTGGTAGGGGAGGCTGGAAAACATCCATGAAATTAGCCCCCAATCATTTTCAATCCCAAGCATTTTCTGACGAGCTGTCCATCTCTTCTCGTGGCTGAGCTATGTTTTCCCAAGGCTGGTGTAATGCAGATCAACCAGTAGCTCATCCAAAAGAATAACATATGGAAAATCCTAGTTCCATTTTTCTTTTGGAGGAGGGAAAATGGCGGAAGGAGGGGAGGATGAATGTGGAGGTACTACATCTGTTTTGGTTTAGTTTACATTGATTTGGGTGGGAATGCAATTTGGTAATTTTTTAGGGGAAAAATGCTATCCAATGAGTGTAGCGCAGCAAAGGAAGGAAGCTTATTCCAGGAACCACTTTGCATCAACCTTCTAACCCCACCTAAATGACCCACTCTCCTCTTTTCCAACAAAATTTTGGTGGCTTAATGTTTGTTTGTTTGTTTACCCCCCGAAAAGTGGAAATGTTGTTTGTATTAGGCTCATGTATATCTTTTCTCCAGTGAGAACACAAGCATGTACACAGCTCTCCTCCTCCACACTTTGTCCTCACAACAGTCTTGTGGAGTAAGCCAAACTAAGACAGATAGAGAGAGGGAGAGAGAGAGATGGTCATGGCTCAATTAGATCCAGAATCTTGATGCCTCAAGCCCTAGTCCAACATTTTAATCATTACATCTCAGATCAGTTTGGTTCTTCTCTCCCATATATTCTCTCTTTCTCGGCATTTCAGAGACTGAGGTTATTTTAAACATTTGGGCTGAGTAGGGATGGGGAAAGACAGAACAAAAAGAAAGAAATGTTGGAAAGCCTGCTTTTTGAGGGTCAGGATGAGTACAACCCTGTACTGATTAGAAACTTTGCAGATCTTGACTTATTCTGCACAAAATTCACATATTGTTGATTTGCATATAAAATAGATTTTTTTCTGCACAGGAAAAACATTTTCTGTGCAGAATATTACTTTCTGTGTAGAAAATGCTGTTATCTTTGCAAAACAACCTTGTACAATTTTTGTACAGAATAACACCTGAAAATAGGCTTTGAAAATTTCATGGTTTTTGAAAACTGTCTTTCGTGGGCAAGAAAATCCCTAAAATTAATTGTTCCTGTCTTCAAGAAGAAACATAGACCTGTGGGTTTGCAAGCAGGCTACACAAGTACTCCATTACTGTCTTCTAGCTCTCCTCTGAAACCATCACTGTTCTTCTTGGTCATATTGCAACCCAAACAGGCTCTGTCCAACCAAGACATCAACCCTGGAAGCAGGTCTGGTCTAAGATCTTTCACCGCCGGAGGATAAAACGAGATGGCGTTCCCATATTCAAAACATCAGGTTAGCTGGCATTGAAATATTATGTCATGTTTGGTGAAGGGACAGCGTCGTCTATTGCCCCAGGGGATGGCAGAATTGCTTAATAGGTAGGGCCAAGATTATATGGCCCATGCAGTTCTGACTCTAAAACGTCCCCAGCCTGCTGCATCCTCATTAACAGGAGAACAGACCTCCATTGCTTGCAACTCACTACTCCCCAGTAAAGTGGGATTGGGAGACTTCTATGATCCTTACATAGTCCCTTGTTGTTGTTGTTGTTGTTATGTGACTTCATGTTGTGTCCAACCTTTAGCAACCCTAAGGCAAGCCTATCACAGGGTTTTCCTGGAAAGTTTCTTCACAGTAAGGTTTGCCTTTGCCATCCTCTGAGGCTAAAAGAGCATGACTTGCCCAGGGTCACTCAGTAGGTTTCATGTCTGAGTGCAAATTTGAACCCTGTTTTCCAGAGTCATAGTCCAACTACACTATTAAATATGTAGAGATCATGAATACATATCATTTACAAATGTGTAACTCTAGGCTATTCATTCATAACTGTAATCATGAATTCCAACCCACCTTTTTAACCTCTTGAGATTGGTCTCATTCTTAATTTGTGAAGTGCATTGGACGCTCTCCAGTTTTTGCTTTTTTAAAGCAGATGAACACATGTCCCAGATTCAGACACATCTGGGAAAGATTCCCATGCAGGAAAGCAGGGTTAACTTTTGAACAGACATTTATAGGATCAGAATTTGGGGGGCTTATTTTTGCACTATGCCTCCCAGGATCCCCACTGTGGCCATGCTAGCTGGGCAGGTTCTAAGAGTTCCCATCCAAAAAAGTAACTTTCTCAAGCTATGTACAGGATTTCACTGTTAGTCTCTGTGCTGGATTGCTTTGAAAAACTAGCTGACTATAGTTAGAGGATGTTCCTTCCTTTGTAAGCAAGCACAACAGGGCTCCATCTTCCAAGTTAACTGAAATGCCATAAAGGCCTCTCAGAGGAATCCAACCCCATCAGATTGTTTCCTGCTCATAATCAGCAGTATTATTTATTCATTGGCTCCCAGCAGAGGAGGATCAAAGACAGATGAAGCAAGTAAGTAAATGCTCTACTGGGGAAATGCATTAGCACCATGTTTATGTATGTTTATTGCATGCATGAGTGGAAAGTAAAACCTTGTAGAACATAGCATAGTCTTCTTAGTTGAATTTGGAAGCGTAGAGATTTAGCCAACTATGCAATAGAGGTATGTAGAGGAAGTTAAGCAGAAACACGATGGTATTTCAAGGGATCTGCTTTCCCATGTAATTACATGAGGCATCTTCTGGAGAGAAAGAAGTTAATTGCACTATATTACTTGCAAGACCACGAGACAAAAATGCCTGAATTGTTCCTGAGATGCAGAACACATACAACCGTTTGACACTTTGATCTGAAATTCTGAGCATACCTCAAGCATGAGTACAAAGTGATTATATGCACATGTGTGGATAGCAATAGCTGCTAAATAATCACACACAAAAAAGAGAACAGATGAAAGTGCTCATTTGCATGCAATTTGCATACACTAATTTTTAGGTATAGATGCAAATCCTTACATAATCAGTATAATTTGGAAAGAAAAAAAGAAATACTGGGAAGAAATGTATGTTCCTACTCAGTCCATTGTGCAGGTGGATACTTGCTGATGGGATACTGTGTGCACCCATTCTTATAGGCCACACGTTCTTGACAGTGAGAGTGGTTTGGCAGTGGAACCAATTGCCTACAGATCTCCTTCTCTGCGTTTCTTTTTTAAAAAAAGGTTAGATGGCTTAAGCAGGGAAGGTTTTTAATGTAGATGCATGTTTCATCTGTTTTTAACTTGTGCATGCTTTTTAATCAGTTTAATGGTGTTTAAACCCCCAATTTGAACCCTCGTTTTAAACTCCCATTTTTGCACGGGATTTCCCCCGTGTGATAAACTCCTATTTTACATATCCTATGATATATTGGTTAGCTATCAAATTTCCATAGTGGCTCAGCAGAGTGGATGGATAAAAGGCAAACAGTCTAGAGTAGACCATCACTTCCAGCTGTTGCCAGTACTGCTCTTCTCCCACTGGAAGTACCACTTTCAGCTGATGGTCTCCTTTTTAGGCTGGGTGGTGCAATACTAAGAACTAAAGGTCAAGAGCCCATTGGCTCTTACTCTTTGGCTTGTGCCTCAGGTGAATCAGCAGGATTATATAGTCTGCAAAGTGTTATATGGTAAGCCCTTGGTATCCGCTGAAGTTTGGTTCCAGGACCCACATGCACACACCATGTAGATAACAAAATCCGTGGATGCTCAAGTTCCATTAAATACAATGGCATAGTGAAATGATGTCCCTTATATAAAATGGCAAAAACAAGGTTTGCTTTTGGAATTTATATTCTTTTTTAATCTTTTCAAGCCATGGATAGTTGAATCTATGGGGGGGGGGGAATCCATGTATACAGAGAGCCAAATGTAGGATGTCGGTCTCTTTCAACTCTATGATTCTATCCTCTGTAAAGCAAGACACAATTATTCTTCCCCACCTCCATGGGAAAGGAATTTGGGCTCAGATGAACATTCAGACATGTAAGACCCTTTCACACAACATAGTTACAGTGCTACAATTCCAGTTTAATTGCCATGTTTCAGTCTTATGGAATTCTGAGATTTGCAGTTTAGGGAGTGTCATTTAGAATTCTCAACCAGATTGCTCTAGTGCCTCAACAAACTACACATCCCATGGTTCGGTAAGATACAGCCACAGCAGTTGAACTGTAATCATAGTGCTATAACTGTGTTGTGTGAATAAGACACAGGGCCCCATCTTTATACTCTACTAGGAAAGACCCACAACTGTGCCATGGAACGTGCCTTTTCTGAACAGCTCATGGCGATGGTCTTATTTAGTGTTACTTTCCTCCAGTCTATACAGAAGCACTTGTGCTGAACACCCATAACACTTTCCCATGGTAGTCATTACAGCGTTCCAGTTGCCAAGAGAAGCTTTCTATGAAAAGAACTCTGCCGCCAGTGTCAACAAATGATGAATTGTTGTGCGCCAGCCCAACCAAAAGGAAAGTCATGAGATGTCATCTCCTTTCAGGTGAATCTCTTTCCAGAAAGGGGAGTGTTTTGAGAGAAAGGATATTACTCTGGGGAAGTTGTATTTGCAATGGCTGCTAGCAGGAAGTAGTAACTGACAGATCTCATCCAACAAGAAAAATTCTTATGAGCAAGTGCTAAAGCTACACCCTCTTCAGAAAAGTTTTGTTAGCTTTCATTTACAAATAGATAGCGTAGCATGTACATATGAATGTATTTTATGATGATATCAACTATCCACTTGTTCTTAAACCACAACTCCCAGTCAAAGTAAAGTAAACATTTAAATGTCTGAATATGGACAGATTTAATTTCTGAAAAATGTGTGATATTTGGGGGGTTGTAACACGCCTTGAAAGCGAAGGGGATCTTCATTCAGCTAGCGAAGACATATTTTGAGGATCTTCTCAGTACAAGAAAACTAGATTTTATAATAACCTTGAATGCCATCCAAACCAATAAATCAGCCTATGTAATAACTCACCTGGGAGAAATATGTCATGATGAGTGAAGGGAGGAAGTAAATTGAGATTTCCATAAGTCATCACTAAAGGTTGTTAACATGGCAAGCTCTCATTATTCAAGCCTGACAGAAGTTTGGTATCCACCCAGAGGCCACCAAGGAAGAAGTGATTTTATTTTAATGGCTCAAGCCAGATTTCCTTAGTCACATGGACAGTAAGCCAGGTTTAGCTGCATTTAGCCAAAGGCCATCCCAATTTGGTATACAGTATAACAAAAATAATCCATAGTAAGATAGAATAATAAAATAAATGTGTTTTTAAAACACTTTGGAACAGTAACAAAATGTCTATATAGCACACAGCTAAACAATCCTGTATATTTAATGATTTTAAAACCATTACTAAATTACTAATAAAATCAGTATATAACTTCCTAGGACATACAGTAAGTAATGCCACCCTATAGGTGATATCAGGTTACACTTAATGTTACATTATACTTAGTGAGAGATAGGTTTGGTGTTTCTTATGTGTCTTCAGGTCAATTCCAACTTATGGCAACCCTATCATAGGGTTTATCAGCAAGGTTTGTGCAGAGGAGGTTTACCATTGCCTTCCACTAAGGCTGAGAGAATGTGACTTGTCTAAGGTCATTCACTGAGTTTCCATGACTGAGTGTAAATTGAGCTTTGGACTCCTGGAGTCCTAGTCAAACACCCAAACCACTACAAAATACTGACTCTTAAATGGGAACAACTTAACTCCTTTTGTGTTGTGGCTTTAATTTATTAGTTCATTTTTATAGTTGTGGGTTGTGGCCTCATTAAATGGCAAAGGACAGATATCACATGGTTTAGTTGAGACCTCATGGTCTGTTGTGGGTGTTGAGGCAATTCACTACATAGTGGAAGGGAGAAGAATATATTTTTTATTACAGAATAGTGTACTCAGATTTTTCAAAAAGTGACTATATAGTGTTTATTTTCGGAACTTATGTGAAATGTGACAATAAAGTGCTACTTGTAACTGTGGGTGCATCTACACTGTAGAAATAATGCAGTTTGACACCACTTTAATGGTCATGGTTCCATTTTACAGAATTATGGGATTTGTAGTTTTGTGAGACATCAGCAGTCTTTGGCAAAAGCTAAAACCTTTTTTAACCTCAAATCCCATGGTTCCATAGGATGGAGCTGCAACACTTAAAGTGGTGTCAAACTGTATTATTTCTACAGTGTAGATGCACCTCAAAACAACAAACTGCTTTTTAAATCTCTGAGCTAAATTATTATTACAGCGCGCCTGCGTCATACACGGGTGCGCTTTACGTGGCTTGAGTGGGCTGCGCGCGGGGCGGAAAGGGCGGTGCATCCCATTCAATTGAATGGACGTGTGATCCCGTTGCACCCCGCGTGCCACTGCGCCGCCATGCACGAGCCCCATTGTTTCCAATGGGGCTTGAGCATAGGCGGAAATCGCCTTACGCGGAGGGATCCGGAACGGATCCCCGCGTAAGGAGAGGACCCACTGTATTATTATTATTATTATTATTATTATTATTATTAGATTTATTTCTATCCTGCTCTTTCCCCAACGTTGAGACCCAGAGCAGCTCACAATAGTAAAAGAACAGTACAGTTAAAAGCATACAAAAATGATATATTAAAATTGAATTATTACATTATTAAAATAGATTGCTCATGAAAAGAATAAAATACAGTAAAATACAGTTAAAATATACAAGTGTTTCAAAGACTTTAAAACAATACAACATCCCAGCCCATTCTTTAAAAACTTTCTGTTTTAAAAGCCTGTCTGCATAAGAAGGTTTTAACCTGTCAGTGGAAGGATAGCAAGGAGGTGGCCATTCTGATCTCCCTGGGAAGAGAGTTCCAGAGTCTAGGGGCAACCACTGTGAAGGCCCTCTCTCACATCTCCACCAACTGAGTTGTCTTGGTGGTGGTGGGACTGAGAGAAGGGACTCAGAGTCTGGGCTGGCTCATACAAGGAGACTTTGAGGCTCGACAGATGGGCAGCTCTGTGTTGCCCTTTTGAGCCCGCAATGTTGCCACAGCAACCAAATGCTGCGGCAACGATATGCTCCCTCCTAGGAGCAGAAACAAGCTGCCGAAAGCAGCCTCCTAGAAGGGGTGCAATTGGCATGCACACACCAATCACGTCACTTCCTGCGAGTGCCGTTTGGGTGCGATGCGACACTTGCGCCATCATGGCACTGCCCATGTGGAGGGCAGTGAGCCATGATGACATCATTGTCACATATTAGGGTTCAGGAGCATGCGGTCGCTGCATGCTCCTGAATCCTAATTTTGGCCCAAGGATGCACTTTCCGACATTCTGTACTGGGCCATGGTCTGCCAAATAGCCTGGACCTGAGCCATGTAGCCATACAAACTGCAGTGAATTGCTTTTTAAAAGCAGTGTCCAAGTTCTGATCTAGTAGATCTTCCCTGTGATAGGTTTTTACTGGCAGAGGTGGTATTGCCCAGCCCTATCTGAAGACACACCATGGGTTGAATTAGTTTTTAAAATTAGGGCTGTGCAACCAGTTTGTCTAAATCCCAGAATAAATCAGGCTGATCTGAATCAGATCAGATTGATCCAAACTGGTGAAGCCAAATTCCACAAACCAAAGATCAAGTTACTGTAAAAGCAAGTCAGACCACTTGAGTCTCCAAAGTGTTGCAAATCCACAGAAATAGATTTTGCTCATTTCCACGTCAAGTTTCTAATCTGGGACAAGAATTTTACTCAAAGTTTCCCACCTCAATTTTTGTGAAGAGTATTGTTTGCCCACAAGCTCTTCAGCTAGTTCTCTTTCAGTATCAGGGACATTTTGGAACGACCATTGATGGAATGTGATGGCAGTAGCCTGTAGCCTCCTTCATCTTAGAGTACCTCAGATTCAATCCTTCTTTCTCAGATTTTTCCCAATCTATTCTCACCCTTCCTTATTCTCTTTTGGGCCTTGCCTGCATGGAGGAAAAGAAGCTTTCCTGCCCCATTCATGTGCTGACCCATTTAGACAATGCATGGGGCCAAAACAAGAGGAACATGGGTTTGAACCATGTTTCAAGGTGATTCTTTGGAGCAAAAAGAGTCTCCATTTGCCCTGAATCAACCTGGAAACTCCAGATAATTTTCTGGACATGTACACTAACCACTGGTTCAGGGATGAGGGGAGGGCAGTCAACAGGCAAGGAAAGAGGTCAGGATGAGCCACCCTGGGTAGGGCAAGCTGCTGATCGAGGGCAGTGTGCAGATACCACTGCCAGTATCAGGCCATTGTAGATACTGATTGTGCCCATAGGTCCAGAAGCTCTGATAATAAACTGAGCTTTCCCATCAGTGTGGATGTGGCCTTTGTTGAACGAGCCTGTGTCTCAATGACTTCTTTATTATAGCAGTTGTATCAAGCAGTTGTATTAAGATAGGAGCAAGAAATATCAACAACCTAAGGTATGCGGATGATACTATAATAATGACAGAAATCATCACAGACCTGGAACAGCTAATAAGGAAGGTCAAAGATAAAAGTGCAAAGGCAGGATTTTTGCTGACCATAAAGAAAACAAAAATTATGACCACAGAAGAGATACAAAAATTCAGTCTAGACAATGAGGAAATCAAAATAGTTAAAGAATTCCCATACCTGGGATCAAATATAGGGGCTTGACAGACCGCCCCGAGAGGGCAGGCTGGAGCCACCTATTTTTGCTCCTGATGGAGGCTGCAGGAGCCAAACGACATGGTCTCTGTCAGGAGTAAAAAGAACCTGCTTTTTAGCAGGTTCTTTTTATTGCACATGCTGGACAACATGAGTGTGCCATTGGCACACTGTGGCACGTCCATGATGCAGGAGCAGCGACTTCTAGACACTGAATGTCATGTACGTCATGAAGGCGTCCCCCGTATGGATGGGAGGCCACCATTATAGTGCTGCCATTACATGCTAGGGTTCGGGAGCGTGCGGTCTCTATGCGTTCTCGAACCCTAGTTTTGGCCCGAGGATGTCGCTTCCCTCAGGTCTGTACCAGGCCATATACAGTAATGGTGACTGCAGTCAGGAAATAAGACAAAGATTAGGAATGGGAAGAGCAACTATGAAAAAACTAGATAAACTACTGAAGAGTAAAGAGTAAAGATATACAACTGAGTACAAAAGTTAGAATCGTTCAAACCATCATATTCCCCATCACTATGTATGGATGTGAGAGCTGGACAGTAAAGGAAGCAGACAGAAGAAAAATCAGCTCATTTTAGATGTGGTGCTGGAGAAGAGTGCTTAGCCAAAAAAGACACACAGATGGAACTTGGAACAGATCAAGCCAGAAATTTCATTAGAAGCCAAGCTGATAAATTGAGACTGATGTACTTTGGTTGTATAATGAGAAGGCATGGAACAATAATGTTAGGAAAGGCAGAGGGCAGAAGAAAGGAAAGAAAACCACATGGCAGATGGACTGACTCAATCAGGGGGTATACAGGCATGGGATTGCAGGAATTAAGCAGAGAAGTGGAAGATAGGGGTTCTTGGAGGTGTCTAATCCACAGGGTTGCCATGAGTTGAGATCAATTCAGGGGCAGATAACAACAAATTAAGCAATGACATTTCTCTTATCCTCTCCCCACTCTCCCATTTTAGTCCTAGATTTTTAGGTAACAGGTTCATGTTCATTTCAATCTGTGTATATATAGTATGCTTATTCTGCCTTTACTTCTTCTTCTTGTGTCTGTCTGCACTGTCTCTGTGGTTCAGTTGCACACAAACAGTAAATCTTAGTGCCCAAATAGCACATATCCATCACCCAAACTACTAGGCTGCACAAAAGCAGCATGCACATGAGCAAACTTCAAATACATTTATTTAAGTGTATGCCACCTTTCTCCCAAAAAGGGACCCAAGGTGGCTCACAGATAAAATTGTTTTAGAACTTTACAACATTTGTAAAAACAAAACAAAACCAACAATTAAAACCATCCTTAAACTGTATAAAATTACATGAAACGTACAAAAGTTTGTAAAAAAACAAACAAAACATAACTAGAACACACACCCTATAGAAAAGTTTCTCTGACAACCATTATGAATTAAAAGCCTGCTTAAATAAAAATGTCTTTGCCTGTTGACAAAAAAACAACCAGGGAGGGGGGGCAGCCTAACCTACCATGGAAGGAAATTCCAGAGGGTAGGAGCAGCCACTAATAAGGCTCTCTTTCGTGTCTTCACCAAACAAACCTGTGATGTTGGTGGGACCAAGAGGAAGCCTTCCCCTGTAGATCTTAGGACACTTGCAGGTTCATATGGGGAGATACAGTCTGTCAGATAGTCTGGACCTAAGCTGTAGGGGGCTTTATAGGTCATGACCAGCACTTTGAATTGTGCCCGGAAATGAAAAAGGAGATACTGAAGCTGTTTCAAACAGGGGAGTTATATGCTCCCTATAACTGCTCCCAGTGAGCACTCTGGCTACCACATTTTGAACCTATTGAAGTTTCTGAACAGTTTTCAAAGGCAGTCCCATGAAGAGTGTGTTACAGTAGTCCAAATGGGATATAATCAGTGCATGTGCCTGTAGCCATGACAAGGAATGGATGCAGCTGGCACACTAGTTTTAGCTATGCAAAGGCTGAAACCTGGGCATCCAGGCGCAGAGTCCAGGAGAACACCCTAGCTGCAAGCCTGAGATTTCAGCCTGATCCAGCACAGGCAAAGATCCTGTTCCCTGATTTTCCTTTTGACTGACTGGATCAAGTTTCAGTTTGTTTGCCCTCAACCAGTCCATTACTGACATTGGTTCAGTACACATATGGCATTCTTGGAACTGGATGGAAAGGAGAGATAGAGTTGGGTATCATCCGCATATTAGTGACTTCACACCCCAAAACTCTGGATGACCTCTCCCAGTGGTTTCATATGGATGTTAAATAACATGGGAAACAAAACAGAACCCTGAGGAGACTCCACAAGCCAACAGCCTGAGAGTTGAACAGGTGTCCCCCAACACCACCTTCTGTGTTTGCCCCTCCAAGAAAGATCAGAACCATAATTGTGTCCCCAAGTCCTATCTCAGAAAGGCAGCCCAGAAGGATACCATGGTTGATGGTATCAAAAGCTGCTGAGAAGTCCAGCAGGTCCAACAGGGACACACTCCTCCTCTCCAGTTCCTGTGCAAATCATCCATCAAGGCAACCAAAGCTGTCTCAATCCCATAACCAGGCATGAAACCAGATTGAAATGGATCATAAAGCAAAATTTTAAGGCAGCTGGCACATATACACAAAAAGACTTGGATGTACTTGTCTAAAATTTGGCCAAATGAATATTCTCCAAGGCAGTACATCTCTAAATATCATACACACATAAGAAAATGCAAAAATGATAGGGCTGTTTTGTTTGTCCAAAAAGAGGTATTAAAATTGGTTTGAATTTGGGTATAAACTGGTCCAAATCAAAAAATTGGGTTCTGAATTCAACAGGGGGGCCTTTATTCAGACCTATGTTATTCTCCATATGAGGCAAAGAGTCCACACACACCCATTTTATATAATATACCCAGTTCCTCTTCCAATTTTTCTTTGTGTGCATTGCAGATCTCTTCCTAAAGGAACCTCTTGTCAAGAACCCTTGTGTCTAATGATGAGGGATGATAAGAACATGCCCTCAATGAAGTATAATTGAAAATGAGGTTAGGCAACTATATTGCTTCCTTCTTAAGCAGGCTTGCCTCTTGATATATTGTAACCGAAATTTGCTTAGAGGTGTTTAGTTTTTTTGCTTAGTTTTTTGCACATAAACAAGTTGGCATGCATGCATGATGATGTTTTAAAAGCTCAGCACATCCAGCTCTCCTTTACAGCACAGTACTCTTTCATGGCAAGCCCTAATTCTTTAACTCATGTTGTTACTCATCTGGTGGTAGTTGGGGAAAAAATGTCTGACCTTTTGGTACACCTGCTTATTTACAAATGTTTTTAAGGGGCTTTTGAAAGATTGCGCTGAATAGGAAACAAAAGGCTAACACTGCCTCATTTATATTTCAGTGTGAAAAAAATGTATCAGGATTTACTTGGGTGTGTGTGGAATGTGAGGCAATGAAACTAAAGCTTGGAAAAATTATATTCTGGGTATTGGTGATGGTTGGGGGAGGTGATCTAGAAGCTGTAGTCCCCCCAAAAAGTAATTTTCCCAAGTTCTGGCTGAAACTATGAGCATGGTGTAGGTGTTTGAGTATAGGACTAAGACCTTGGAAGGCCATAGTTCAAATTCTTGTTTGGCCATGGAAACCCACTGGGAGCAGGTTATACAGGGAGATATAAGGCTAGAATGTAAAGTATTACCAAATCATATCAATAAGACTTCATGGAAAACCCATCAATATAACCATTAAAAATGGTTGAAAAACAATTTTTTTCAAGTGTTGGGAAAGCCTCAGGAGAAGAATCCTGGAAATCTTTGCAATTCAAGACTTATTCTACACAAAATTCACGTATGTTTGTTTTGGAAAGAAAACAGCATTTTCTGCTTAGAAAATAATATTTCAATGAAGAAATATGAATTCTTGCATTAAAGATCTTGTAATAGGGGATTTGCTCTATGTAAAAATTTGCTCCTGGCTGATTTGCATAGAAAACAGCATTTTCAGCATAGGAATTAATGTTTCTGCATTGAAAATGCTGTTTTCTACATAAAACAACAATATGATAATTTTGCAACAAATAAGTCTGGAATTGTGGAAAGCCTTCAAAAACTGCATGGTTTTATTTATTTATTTAATTTATTTACGGTATTTATACCCTGCCCTTCAGCCCTAAAGGCTCTCAGAGCAGCTTACAATTATTATTATTTTCAAATACTTTCTCAACACAGGAAGAAAATTGCTGAAAATTGCTGAAATTACTCATTGCTACCTTTGGGAAGAAATTTAACAAAATGTTGCATCCCTAATCCACATCCATCTCAAAATAATGAGTTACAACTAACAGTGTTCTTTGCAATGTGTTGTTTCCAATCTCTCTATAGAAGCCAAACAGACTTACAACTCATCCTTGAAACAGTGACACCAGAGCTTGTCCTCCACCACACCAGAATTCAGCAGGTTTGTTGAGAAAGCACAAACCATGCCACAGGGTGCAATAGTGATGTGGGCACTACTCAAAAAGAAAGGCCAAAGAGGTTGCCATTGGTACACCTTACAATTCACCCTCATGCCTAATGGTAGGGCTAACCCAGTATAGCTTTCCAGCTTGGGAAGAGCCCTTGTTTAAAGCCCTATATGGCTTGGGGTCGAGTTACTTACAAGACCACATCTCCCTATACAATCCGCCCCACACTCTCAGAACAACGGGGAAGAATTTGTTGGCATTAACAACTAAATTTGTCTCAACTTCCCAAAGAGCTTTTATTACAGCTGCTCCAAGACTGTGGAATAGTCTCCCAGAGGAGACCCATCTCTTTACCTCCCTAGAATCCTTTAAAAGAGCAATAAAAACGGAACTCTTCCGGCAAGCATATCCACCCGATTCCCTGTAAGATATAGATCCATCTCCCTGAATAGGATGAGCACACCCTGTCTCATTGTCACTTTGTAATTTATAGTTTTTAATTGTGAATTGTATGTTTTTTGTTGACTTGTTGTATCGTAATTGTATTGTATTTTATACTGGGTTGTGATCCCACCTTGATCCACCTGGGAGAGGTGGAAAAATATAAATCAATTTTATTATTATTATTATTAATTTCTCAAATGTAAAGCATTAATTTCTGAACAGATATGTTCTGATTATGTGGGCATTCTTTCCCTCTCCCAAGCTGCTCTAGTGTCTTTCATTTTTGCCTATTATATAGCAGTTAAGCAAGTGAAAAACTTTGCTAGCATCTACTAAATGTTTACATGGTAGAATGTTGTTACAAGTCTGGGGTGGTGAAAAAGCTAGCAATCCTTCCTGATCTGTCCTGTACCTGTCTGAATTACAGATTGTGGATCCCAGATATTGGGAGGTCATAAGTCTGAAACTAGCCTGGTGGCTCCCTGTGCCTCATTGTTCTTGCTGAACAGGAAATGATTGTTTTTGCTCAACACCAAATGAACAGGATTGATTGATTATTATTTTTAAGGTTGAATGTAGGGTTATCGGTAAGTAAAGAGATTTATATAAGTAAAGTTGCTAGCATTATAACTGGAAATGCTAATCTACCTTATTTTCTTAGTGTGGAGAGAAAATGATCTGTACCTTCAGCTGATTCCTTTAAACCAAAAATGAAGAACATGTATTGCTAGACAAATCTCCCATCAACTCTCACCATTGACTGTGCTGGATAGGACTTGTGGAAGTTTAGTCCAGCAGCATCTGGGAGACCACATAGTCCCCAATCATGATTTCAAAGAAGAAGACATTGTTCTCCCTGGACATGGGTCAATATTTTTAAGCATGAGAAATCATGCTGCTCTCTGAATACTTGGGGACCAGGGGTGGGAAGTGCTGGTGAAGGACACAAACAAGACAGGAGAACCATTGGCTTCATGCATGGCAAATAGTGGCACCACTGACACATTATGAGGAATCAAAATGGCAGCTGCTTGGTCTAGCTGGCCATGGCTGCCCCTTGGTTGAACCCTCTTTTCTTCCCTATTATACCTTTCCGTAAGCTCATTAATTCCCAGGCCTGACATGCTCAAAAGATCAAGAGCAACATCAAACTTTATTGGTTAACCTGCTAGAACCTCAGCTTACTGTTGCCAGAAATCTTACCTGCCTGGAGATATTGTATCTTGGGGAGATGCATCTGACCTTGTTGCAGCTTTTCAGTCTGTTTAGCCCAGAGTTTGGAAATGCTAGTGTTAAAATTAATTAAGCAGTGTTAAAGTCCATTTGAAAATTAATTTGTTAACATAGATTTTTATTGAATCAACCCTGGCAATAAATGGGGTTACAGATGTTGCAGCCAGATTGCCCTCCCGTCTAAATTGATATTACTGGGTCTCTGGATCATAATAAAGAATTGTTGTGGTGGTGGTGGTGGTGGAGGTGATGCATTACAGGTATACCTCAGTTAATGAAGTAGATGTGTTCTTAGGCATTACTTTTTTATCAGAACATTTGGTACTGGAAAAATAGAGATAGGTTCCTCCACCACAAGAGCAGTTGAACATGTTTCAGAAAAGTGTTTATTTAAAACTAACAATATGCACATGTGAAGTGAAACAACCAGTAGGTAAACTTTTCATAAGTAAACAAAAACATTTTAAAATCTCTATATTATTTCTTCTAAAATACATCCAGATGTGGATGCATTTTTCTTTCTTCCACCAGCTTCCACTTTTCTTGTGAATTCCAGTTTGGTGGCCAAACTTTTAGATCTATAATATTTACATGATGGGGAAAATTATATGTAAATGTAAAATGTAAAATGTAAAAATTATAGATCTAGTGAGGCACATTAATCTCCTCTCACCTTTTCTTTCTGTTTTGCTATTCACACACAATTAAGTAGGATCTGGTAGAGTAAAATCCCATTACCTTAGATGTAAATCTGTCCAAAAAGGACACACCAAATACATTTGGGGAATCACATTTAGCTCAACTAGTAGCTGGATAAGGCCTGGTACACATGGGCTGCATAGATGCAGCTGCATAGATGTGCACTGAAAAAGGAGCCACTCTAAGCGGCTCCTTTTTTGTGCTGTCATAAAGGCTGCGATGCAGCCCTATGATGCTGCTTCTGCTGACAGGCGTCTGTACGCTGTGCCTCAGATGTGCAGCTGTGGTGCCCACTGTGCGGATGGCCATGCACACCTGTGACGTCACTAGGGCTGGACACATCAGGACGCCCAGCCCTATCGAGCCCTAATACCACCACAACATGCCCGTCTGTACCAGGCTTATCTTAGCCAGGGGATCAGTCCCTATGTATACCAAGTCCAGAGGCACATAGACCTCCAGAGGCAGGTTTCCAATAGTAATGAGTTCTATTTAAAAGGTGAAATCAACATGCACACATAAAACAAACAGCCACACACACACAGGGACTAGAGATATCAAGGTGTTAAGCTAGAATAGAAGTAAAGCATCACTAATGGTGATACTGCACCTGAATGGATCCTGTCTTCAATTGTTAGGGGTCCTGGATGTAATGGAGGACTCAAACAGCTCTGGCTGCATGGGGAAAGGGTGAGGTGTTAAAATGTTAGCCTGGCAAACTGACAGAGATTCTGCTTGCCTGCTGGGCTAAGTCAAAGACTAGCTAAAAAGTCTTGATATTTATACCAAAATGATGCCTCAGGGGCAGACTCCAAGGGCTGAAAAGACAAAACGGTCTTGAATTTCTTTGAAATAGGTTTTGAAGTCCTCGGGAAATATTTTGAAGTAGTTTTCTAAAGTGGTAACACTGAGATGTGAATGGGTATCGATGGATGTGCATTTCCAGGCAGAGGAGATTAGCATGCAAAATTGCTGATGCTTTGTTTATATTAAATCTGCTGCCCATTGATCTATCGTATTGGATCTCTTCACCTCCTCCAAAATGTCTGGAATTGATCAATCAAAGCTGGGGCCTTCATGCAACTCCTTTTGCTAGCTTGCATGCTTGGACTGCTTCCTAGTAATGACATCTGCATTAGGGTAGTGGAAGGGTCGCCCAGCCTATGCTTTATTGCGGTTCTGATATCAAACGAGAATGGGTGATCAGAGACCCCCCCATGGGCCTAACACCCCTTCTTCCCCAGCCTCAAGTTTATTGCACTGTTTAGTGTAGACATGCTGCTTTCAACCAGACACTAAAGATCAGTGTTTCTCCAGCCTTCTTCACCATCACCTAATGCTGATATTGCTACAAATATATATATATATATATATATATCTATATAATCTATATATCTATTTATATCAGCTAGACTAAGGACAAGGAAAAAGGGGAAGCTGAGCAGATATTTTAAAAACTTGAAAACTGAGGGATTTCCCCCCAGATATTTTGTTAACAGAAGTATGCCTGTACTTCCATGTATTTTTTAAAAATTACTAAAAGTGGGCCCAAATTACCCTTAAAACATAGCAATTTAAAATAATGTGAAATGTTAACCATTGCTAAAGTTTTTTAAATGTATAACAAATTCTTTCTTAATAATTTAATTTCCACCTCAGGCAGTTAGCCATTGATGCAGTTTAGCCAATTTCCACATTGTGTCGTCAGAAATGGTACCTTGTAATTCTCAGCTGTGTCAGCATCTGTGCAAAAGATTCTCATACTTAGCAAGTTTATTAACTGGCAACATTGCTGCCTTCCCCAATAGTAATGGGCCTTTTTGCCTTTAAGGATGACATTATAAGAAAAACAACCATGAGAGATAGCTTTTCCTTTGCCATCTATATGCTGGTTGAAGATAAACATGCTGGATTTCTGCCTGTATGACAGATGCTCCAAGCAGAGATACTCTCTTAGGATAAAAAGAAGTCATGTGTTATTATAGTGACTATACTATAAGGACAGCTGCCTTTTATAAATACCTTCAATTTTAACAAATTTTCCAGGTACATCTGACAATTTTTATTCCTTCTTTCTTGTTAAAGATTTGATTAATGAAATAAAGCAGGAACTTTTTGTGTTTGAACATGCTGTCCTAGGAATCAGCTAGTTAAACCTTCTTAGTAAATATACCAGTCCTAGAAAGCACCAACATGTACACCCACTGAAGACAATTATGTTTTTTCCTGATGTGTGTATGTATCTTGGAATATTTCCGTACCTGCAATTTGCACTTGTTTACTTAGTAATCATTTACTTTGTAATTGTGGAAGCTGATATATGACCCTAATAAAATTTATGTACACATGTAGAAGGAACTGTGATAACAGGTGATCATTTAACTTTTGAGTACTGACTAACATTATGACATTGTTTATATAGTAATCTGGGAGAAAAGGACTGTCTTTCACATTCTCTTCTCTTCTTATATCTAGTTTTCACACTTCCCACTCATGCATATGACTTACTCCCTGGCATCCTGACAGGTTTTCTAGCCTCAAGGACTATTCTGGTGTGTCATAGAAAAAGTGCAGGTGGCCAAGTTTTGAAATGGCCTCTGTGGTTGGGCTTATAACAACTTCTTGTTCTGAACTAATTAGCAGGTCATAATGTTTTATTTCCAAGCAGTGAAATGCTTCACCTGCTAATTCTTGTCTCTTTAACTGGTGTTAAAAGCAAATGGGGGGCATCATTTTTGGCCAATTGGGAGCCCTTTTAGAGTGGTGGACTTAGGCGGAGGGCTTGTGTTCAAATCTCTGTTGTGAACTCAGTGGAGTTCACATTGGACAGATCACCAGTTTAACTTAAGTTTCAAGTTGTTGTGAATGGGAAAATGAACTCCACACACCTCTAAAGGTGTGACAAATACTCAGGTCTTCTTATATGCATTCCAGGTTCACCTTGGTTTATGCCCATCCTGCCTTGTTATGGTATGATAGCCATCTTTACGCCTCTGAAGGGACTTCATGTAGAAGATGGAGTAAGCTTATTTTCTGCTGCTCTGGAGACAAAAATGTGAACCAATGGATTCATATTACAATAAAAGAACCACAGAAGAAAGCAAAGGCAAACATTCTCTGTACAAATCTTGCCAAGTAAATACCAGGATAGGGTTGCTGTAAGTTGGAAACAATTTTAAGGCACACAAAAACAACAACAACCATCAGGGAAGGGTACAGTAACTCAGCAGCAGGAGAACACATCCTATGGCATTCTCATAAAAATGTCAGCTCAGCTATTAGTGACTGAATTCACTAGTGTTGGGATTTCTCCATTTATGCAGCATGTTATACAGAGTTAATATAGAGGTATGAAAGTAAGCTGAAACAAGATTTGTTCATTGACAGATAGGGGGATGTTGGAAGTGCAGCCATTTGTCTGGCTGTGCATCTGATTAAATGGGGGGGGGGTGTTAAAGCAAGCAACTTTGGATAGAATGATTGCTCCTGATGCATGGAACTTGTAGGGATGCACTTAAGGGACTTACTGAGTTGAAGGAAATCCCCACACATCATGCAGCAGATGGGATGTGGAGGGGTCTAGGGAAAGAAGAGAAAGAAGGCCTTCATTCTGATCTGTGTGCAAAGGAAACCAAACGTCCTGGTAGATGTTTAAGTACATAAATTCCTATCATCACTGAATGAAACGGTAAGAGCAGAATGCAAATCCATATAGGAAGGAAGGTGCTATGTGGTAGAGGTTAGTTAACTTATTCGATGCAGAGGTAACTGGTAGCAGTAGAAAGCTACCATGGTGAAGTGGTTTAGATGTTGGATTACAACTCTGGAGACCAGGGTTTGAATCTCTGCTGAGCTATGAAAACCACTGGGTGCCCTTGGGCAAGTCACACACTATCCGACTCAGACAATGGCAATGGCAACCCCTCCCCGAAGAAATTTGCCAAGGAAACCCCATGATAGATTCACCTTAGGATCAAGTCAGAAATGACTTAAAGACACACAACAACAACAACAACAACAACTGGTAGCAATGGACATTGGAGCCATTCAAGTCCTCCCTCCTACATTAGGCTACCTCCAGCTACCTATTTATGCTAACGTCTTTACATAGAAATAATTCACATGATGGTACACTTTTCCCTCAGGAATACCATGAAATGTGATAGTGTGGAAGAATATCACTGCCCAAAGCAGAAAATACTGACTAATAAGCAAAATGAAGTTTAAAAAAAAAAAGACTGGAACCTGTTTATGGACTTTTTTAGCAATAAGAAACTGTATGAAATAATAATTTGTGGTTATGGCTATTACTAATTCTAGATTATTTATTTTAATTGGATCTGTAATGGTAGAATACTATATTTTCTTTATATTTATCTTTTCAGTACAGTTAACATTGGGGTGTGTGTCTCCCCCCACCTCTTCTTCTTTCTCTGTCTTTTTAAAAATGTATTCTTTAAGTGTATAATATCTTGGTTTTGATAGAAAATGAATGAATAAATGAATGAATAGTGGGACAACAGAAGATTAATTGAAACTGTGTCTGGTTGGAAGGTATGGACTAATCATTTGAAAATAATAATAATAATAATAATAATAATAATAATAATAATAATAATAATAATA
>NC_056527.1:32600119-32610109 GCF_019175285.1 Sceloporus undulatus | reverse complement strand
CAAAATAGGACATCATACGCATATTAAGAGCCAGCCTGTAAAATGTTCACTTCACTTTCTCCATTAATCTGCATCCATACAAGTTTTCAAGGCCATGAATATATTTTTAGAACAGGAAGTAAGTGAGCATTATATGCGAATGAACCAAACCTACTCTATTAAAAGAAAAGAAGCTTTCTATTTGGAAAGTTATAAAATGCTATGCCAGGCTTTAAGAACTTTAAAGCAAACGTCATAAATGGCTGGGATCTTCTTAGGACAGAAGTTACAATGAGATGCTTTTATAAAAAGAGGCCAGATCATGGGAAATTAAATGAATGAGCTTGCGATTCTCTTTTTTTATAAGCTGCTTTCCTAGGTGGCATTAATAAATGTGAATATACCTGTAATCAGTTTTAAATTAGAGAGTACAGCAGTACAGACACATTTCTGACAAGGGAACAATGTACTTCTTGCTGTGGTAGTGCTTGAGGCTATTTGTACATCAACACGCCTTTCATATTTCATATTCCTGGTTCTTTGCTTCTCTAGGGGGAAATCTTTTTGTTTGTCTTATTCCTCTTTCTGGAACTGTGGCTTTTATTCTCTCCTCAATTTGTGCAATATCACCAATGCGACCCCAGCCCTATAAAGTTAGGACAGTGAAACAAATGTGTGGAAAAAAACAATTTTGAGATGGGTTTGCAAAATGGCTATGCTTCATGCCCAGTCTTCATTTTAAATGGTAAATGCCAGTCTTTGAGCTGAAAAACAATCATAGCTAAAGCAAACAGACAGCATAGGGCAGAATTAGAATTTTTCTGTATGCATCTAATTTATTTTCAGTCCCCCAAATCAGCATCCTGCTTTCTTCAAGAGTGGTGAAAGAGTGGTGAGTGGAGTGTGCTGTCCAATGGCTAGGGTTCATGAAGCAACTGCCATCCAGTCAGCTTCTTTACATGGAATAGTGCCATCATCTATAGCCTTATTGCATGGGCCTCTTCTCTCATTAAAACAGCACTGTTTTCAAAGGGTTTATTCAATTGGGACTCTTCTCTATCGCACTTTGACAGGTTCCCCAGCACTGGAGCCTTAATTCTTGCAAAAAAAAACCTTATGCACATAGCATTTAGAAGCATAATACTGGTTTTAATACTGATTTTAATAGTTTTATTGTACTTGTATCTGAAGATGTATTGTATTTGTTGTGATTGTTGTGCACCGCCCTGATCATAGGAAGGGCGGTATATAAATAAAATTTTTATTATTTATTATTATTATTTGGCACTGCCCACCCAGTACCACTCAGAAATGCCCCTTTTCCTAATTTGGGACGCATGTGCACACATGTGCATGCACATGCATGTACACACATAAACAGAGTTGTTGTTGTTGTTGCTGTGTGCCTTCAAATTGTTTGTGATTATGGCGACTCTAAAGTGAACCTATCAAAGAGGGGGTTATTTTGGCAATTTTCTTCAGAGGCAATTATCTTGGAGGCTGAGAGAGTATGCCTTGCCTAAAGTCACCCTGTGAATTTCCATGGCCAAGCTGGGATTCAAACCCTGGGTTCCAGAGTCCTGGTCTAGCACTCAAACCACTATGCCCTGCTAGCTCTCTTGAAATAACAATGAAACTAGTATTACCTTTAAAGAGGACTTTCCCCTTCTTTTTTCCATGTGAGGGAGGCTCCCGGTCTAATTACTGGCTGATGAAAGTGGGCAGTTACTGTTATCTGTAGGCTATATCCTCATGCAGTGATTAGTTTGGTGGGCCCTTAGTATCTGCTGGTGTTTGGTTCCTGGACCCTTCCCCCACCATGGATTATATACAATGACATGATAAAATGGCGTTCCTTATATAAAATAGCAAAATCAAGGTTTTCTTTGGCATTTCCATATCTTTTTGAATATTTTTAAGCTGTGGATAGTTGAATCCATGGATATGGAGGGCTGACTCTATGTCTGAAGGAAGAAACAGCTCCAGAGAGGCAGAGTGTTAATGCTTTATTATACTGTGTGGAGCTTGTCTCATGAACTTTAAAACCGTCTCAAGCCTCCCGGGCTGGAGCCAGGATGTGGGATGGAGGCGGGGATTTTCGCATGTTAAATTGCCACCCGCCATCAGCCTGGGTCCCAGCCACACTCCGCCAGCACTTTTTAGAAGCCGGAGAGCGTCCAACTTCAAAAAAGTGCTGGTGGAGTGCAGGTGGGACCCTGCTTGGACCTGGGCTGACGGTGGGTGGCGATTAAGGGGCAATTTAGCATGCGATAATCCATGCCTCCATCCTGCATCCTAACTGCAGCCTGGGAGGCTCTAGATGGTTTTAAAGTTCATGCGATAAGCTCCTAAAACTCTTTTGACTTTTCTTACACTTTTAGGTATGCGTGATCAGTTGGAAATTTCAGTAATACCTGAACATAATCTTCCTGTACCTGAAAAACAGAATGCTTTTATGAGCTGTAGCAAGAAAAACATCATTAGAAGGATGTATGTGTGCGTGTTGTGTGTGTGAGAGAGAATGAAAAAAAAAGACAGAGAATGAGGGCACCATTAGCACAGCATGCCTTTACAGTATAGTGTTGCAACAACAGAATGAGGCTGGAAAAGGAGGTATGGGGACTTCTACTTCTGCACTTTCCCCACCGTCGCAAACCCACTGACCACCCAAAATTGGCATAAAAGTGCAATTGTTCTTTTGCACAGCAAATCATAGCTACACAAAAGGAAGAAAGGGGGTCATTAACTGATTCTTTTTTCTGTTAATAAAAAGGACACTTAAATGGTCTCTAATGGGACAGTAACAGAATAGGGACAACACCATGTGATGAGCACCAATGGAAGGTGATATTATCCTGATGCAATTCCAGTTTACTTGTTTCATGCAATAAGGCTCCTAATCCCTCTAGGTCTAGATCTGTTGAACAGATCTCCAAAATGATGCCAGAGAAGCTATTGCTTCTCTCCCTGTGGCAAAATCTGAGTCTTAGCTGTACAGTTGGCCCTCTGTATCCACAGATTCTTTATCTACAGGTTCAAATATTCATGGATTGAAAATATTTTAAAATATATAAATTTTAAAAAACCCTCTGGTTTTTCCATGGGGGACACAATTTTACTATGCCACTGTATTTAACGGGACTTGAGCATCCAGAGATTTTGGTATCCATGGAGGTTCTGGGAACCAACCCCCAATGGATACCAAGGGCTCACTGTAATATGTTGTACCAGTCATCAAATGAAAGAAGGGACATATTGTTCCCTTCCTTTTACCTTTGATTGCTAAATAACATCATTGTTATCACTGTTGCTCATTCCTTGTTCAAAGAATGAGAAGAGATGGGTAATACCTTTGATTAGGAAGAGGAAAATGTTCAAAAAGTAGTGCATAAGTAGTGAGACATTTTGAGTTGTCCTGAACAGGCATGATGGTTAAAAAACAAACAAACTGAGGGATTGAGGAAGAAACAAAATGTTCAGAGATCTAGCTAGCTAATGGATCATGCAGCTGGAGAACAGATAATGCCTCATCCACTAGGTTCGATTTGGGGTGCTTTTTCTTTTATCACTTTTCTCTTAATTTTTGTATCCTCATGCCTGATAGTAGAGTTCTGAAGAGCTCAAAATTCTGTGTCACTTAAGTTATGTTCCACTTGTGTTATGTACGAGTTATGTGTTAAGTTATGTACCACTTCAGCATTCATAACAAAAAGTATTCTCCATCTTTGGTGATTTTTGTTATTATTGTTGTTGTATTTATTTATATCCCAACTTTTTTTTAGCCTAGGACCCAAAGGAACTTACAAAGATTAAAACTGACACTGATGACAAATTAAGAGTTAAAGCAGCTAAAACATGATCATTAAAAGAAAACAATAAACAGTGTGGCATGTTCTGAAAGGTGCTTTACCCCTGAGCACTCTAAGGCCTACCAAAACAAAAATGGCTTTACCTGCCTTTGGAAGTAAAGCAAGGATGACACCAACCTAGCTTCTCTAGAAAAGGCATTCCAGAGCCATAAAGAAAGCCTTCTCCTATGTCCCCACCTGTGAGGGTGGTGGGACAGAGAGATGTGCCTCCCCGGAAGATTTCAAAATATGGGCAAGCTCATATGGGAGAATTGGTTGTTGTTGTTAACTGCCTTCAAATCGACCTCAAATTCATAGCGACCCTTTGGATGAGACCTCTCCAAGCTCCACTATCCTCAACCACTCTGCTCACCTGTTGCAGCTTAGGCCCATGAGCTCCTTCATTGAGTCTAAGCATCTAGTCTTTATCGCTTTCTACTGACATCTACCTTTCCTAGCACTATTGTCTTTTATAATGTGTCCTGTCTTTTCATGATGTGGCCAAAGTACAACAGCCTCCATTTAGTTATCCTTAACCTTGATATATTCTAAGACCCATTTGTTTGTCTTTTTGCCATCCATGGTAACCTCAGCACTTTTCTCTAGCGCCACATCTCAAATGAGTTGATTTTCTTTCTATCTGCTTTCTTCACTGTCCAGCTCTCATACAGTATTTAAATAACATACATCTGAACCATATAAGTTTTTTTTTAAAAAAACACGTTTGGATCACATAGCTGTTTGGTTTTTTTTTTAATCCTTTGTTCAAATGTTTATCAGCGATGTTTGCCATACCTGTCCACTACAGGTCCAGCTATCTTGAAGAAAATCTATAGCAGCATATCATTTTGTGACATGAAACAAAAAGTCATTTAGCTTTCTCTTCTACATAAACTCTTCTTTGATCCATTTGTATTTTTGTGTTGAATTCCTTATGCCTTTCCACCAGTGTTCTGTTAATAACACCAACTAGTTGGGATTGGTTTCATTTTTGCAATTCACCAATGAATTTATATTAGGTTAGATCTTGAAAGGTCTTGAAAATGAGCAATCATGATTAACAGGCTAATAGAGAAGGGTTTACTTAATTAGGGGAAAAAGAGCAATTAGCTTGTCAGTGTTCAAGCTCCAGAAGTCTCTGGTGGAAAGCTACAGAAGGGGAGCCTATCAAAGTAGTTATTGACCTTTTAAACCCTCCAACTCTTCTGTCATTGATGTTTAATGGGGAGTCACTTAGTCTGTCAAGCTAATAACTAAGGTAATGAAGTAGTCTAGGGCCTTAGTTAACTACTTTGTTATCTTAACACTAATTTTAGAAACTTAAAAATAGATGATCTAAAAATAAAAAGTGGGTGGGTGGGTTCCCTCCCTATAACAATTGAGCTTCTGTTTCTGATCTCTCCAGTCTATTGGGTTTCTTTCTGGTAGAAGCTACCGGTAACTAAAATTAACAATCCTGTTAATCAACATTATATGATATCTGGATCTCAGAAATCAAAGGTGCTTGAGCTGACAAAGGTTCTTTCACTCATGAGCATTTTGTTGTAAAAATGAGTACATGATTGCTTGCTGCTGAATGTCATAACATTACCCTTCTGCCCCAGAAGCCTGTTAGAATGAGGAGTGGGTTAAAATCCACGAGTCCATCCTTTTATTTTTGACACTATATTATTCTGTCTCATTCTGCTTAAGATGTCTTTGTCAAGACAAATCCCTAGAGAATTCTAAAGATTACAGAACTGCATCCAAGATCAGAAACTACATTGATAGCTGCCACATGTAATTGGTCAGCAAGTTAAATGATTTTAGGAACTGTGGATAAACTATTTTTTCTCTCTAATCTTTTATTGCTTGGGGCTGTGAAAAATGGTATGTTAGTGACCAGGCCAAAAACTGTATGTTAGTGACCAGGCTAACTGTGATCTCCTATGGGTCAAACTACATGCCACTTTGAGACAGAATAATATAGCACTGTATGTATATACAGCTTCAAAATGTATACTTAAGGCTCCTCCATAGTTCTGAGAAATGTCAAGCTATTTTGTATCTAGATTTAAATACTTGAAGGGATGTCATATTGAGGAGGGAACTGACTTGTTTTCTGCTGCTCCACTAATAATAATAATAAAACTTATTTATATCCCGCTTTTCTGTGACAAGACAATCAAAGAGGCTTACAACACCTTAAAATCCACATTTACAAATTTAATCCCAAATTCCCTCCCCCTTAAAACAGGATTAAACAAGTTACAATTTAAAACATCTATTAAAAACACAATAAAAATACAGCAAGGACAGAGCGGTGGGCTGTTACATGATGTGGGGGGCAGTCGTTCTGTGGCCGGGCACTTTTATTCAGGAAAGGCCTGCCGGAAGAGATCCGTCTTGATAGCTTTTTTAAAGCTGTCTAAGCTGGCAATTTGACGGATCTCGTCCGGCAGACCGTTCCATAGTTTGGGAGCAATTGCAGAGAAGGCCCTCTGGGAGGTAGCAGTTAGTCTGGTTTTTAAAGGCTGCAATAGATTCCTCCCAGAGGACCTGAGGGTGTGGGGCGGATTATATGGAAGCAAGCGATCCCTCAAATAGGTTGGACCCAAGCCATGTAGGGCTTTAAAGGTTATAACCAACACCTTGCCCAGAAACTAATAGGCAGCCAGTGAAGAGATTTTAAGATGGGTGTTATTCGGTCACTCCTTGTTCTTCCGGTGACCAGCCTGGCTGCCATATTTTGCACTAGTTGAAGTTTCCGGACTAGGCACAAGGGTAGCCCCATGTAGAGCACATTCAAGTCGTGAAGTTACCAGTGAATGTACAACAGTTTCTAGGTCCTTTACTTCCAGGAAAGGGCGCAGCTGGCATATCAGCCGAAGCTGATAACAGGCGCTCCTGATTGTTGCATTCACCTGATTTCTCATGTGAAGCGACGGATCTAGGAGCACCCCCAGACTGCGAACACAGTCCTTTGTGGAGAGCATGACCCCATCTAGGACTGAAAGTTGCAACCCTATACCTGGTTTGGGGGCCTCTACTGTAAGTACCTCCGTTTTGTCTGGATTCAGCCTAAGTTTGTTTTTCCTCATCCAGCCGATTACCGCTTCAAGACACTGACTGAGGGGAGAAATGCCATCTGTTGTCATAGCTGCTGATCGGGACATGGAGAAATATATTTGGGTGTTATCAGCGTACTGATAACACCCTGCCCCATGTCTGCGAATGATTTCCCCCAGCGGCTTCATATAAATGTTGAATAGCATCGGGGACAGTATGGCACCTTGAGGGACGCCACATTTAAGCTCCGTTTTCGAGAAGCAACTGTCCCTGAGCATCACCCTTTGGAATCTACCCGAGAGGAAGGACCGGAACCACTGGATTGCAGTGCCACCAATTCCTAACTCTCCCAGGCATTCCAAGAGGATGTCGTGATCTATTGTGTCAAAGGCCGCTGAGAGGTCTAGAAGCACCAACAGGGTCACGCTTCCTCTGTCAATGCCTAGATGAAGATCGTCAGCCAGAGCAACCATGGCAGTGTCCACCCCATATCCCGTCCTGAAGCCAGTTTGAAATGGGTCTAGATAATCGGTTTCATCCAAGATGACTTGGAGTTGAAGGGCGACAGCCCTCTCGATCACCTTGCTCAAAAATGGCAGATGGGATACAGGCCTGTAGTTCTTCATATCCAGGGGGTCCCGGGAAGGTTTTTTCAGGAGCGGTCTGACAACAGCCTCCTTTAAGCAAGTTGGAACACAACCTTCCCTAAGGGATGCATTGATGACATCTCTAAGAACAGACTAGGACTCAGAGCAATGGATGCAAGCTACAGGAAAAGAGATTCCACCTCAACATTAGGAAGAGCTTCCTGACAGTAAGGGTTGTTCGACAGTGGAACAAACTCCCTCGGAGTGTAGTGGAGTCTCCTTCCTTGGAGGTCTTTAAGCAGAGGCTGGATGGCCATCTGTCAGGGAATGCTTTGACTGAGAGTTCCTGCATGGCAGGAGGTTGGACTGGATGACCCTTGCAGTCTCTTCCAACTCTATGATTCTATGATTCATTTTTACAAGTATTCCAAATGAGGTGTCTTGAACAACAACAGCAACCACAGTCTCCACTGGGCTTCAGTGGTCCTTTGATGAACACAGCAAAGGGTGTTGACAAGGTCTTTCTCACTACCCGGTTTTTCTAAAAGCTAAACATGGCCACCCATGTGGAAGACATTGGCTTGAAACTTTCACATCCAAGGCCAGACTGAACACACAAAGACATTTTATAAGACTTAAGGTGTGTGGTGTCCATCACTGAGCATTGGCTACAGTTTTTCCTCCCAGCCTGTCAGAAGCCAGATGCTAGGCTCTCCATAAAGTGGCACTGTCAACATCCTCAATGGTATTACTTTGAAGCGTCTTCTTTTTTTAGCTCAGGAAAGACAGCCAAAGCAAAAGTCAGTGGTACACTGAGGAAAATTCTGGGAACATAAATGGGACCAATTCACTTTTTCTTCCCAATTGTTTGCTTTGGATCTGGCCTCAACAATCCAAAGGGTGCTTGTGATAGCTACTCACCCCAAGAGCTTTTCTGAACTCACAATTTTCCATCTTAGAACTGTCAAGCATTCTGTCTCCTCTTTGGTCTTCCACAACACTCCTTTTTCTGGCAGTCTTCCCCGTTTGCTTGTATGATTCTTCCCTGTGCCTATACAATGTTTCATGTTGCTGTCACTTGCTTAGTTACCCATGTGACCATAAGGAAACATAGTCATTTGAAGTAGTTGGCCATGTGAAGATGATTTTATCTATTGTCTGTTTCATTAGACTTCCACTTGGTGTGAGTAGAGTAAGGGGAATAATAAAATGGACATTGATCAACCCCTTAAAATTGTTGTTCCAGTAAAATAAATCCACTGAATTGATGGAATTTACAGATAAGTTGATTTACTGAGTCCAGTGAATTTGGTTCATTTACTATGTGCCTGGGACTAGCATTTGGAAAGGAGGTTATAGTCATCAGCATTTCATGTTGAAATTCACTGTGTGTCTTAGTAGATAACTATGCAGTAAACATAAAGGGTCTTGATAATAATCCTTCTATGCTTTAATTTCTGCTGTCCATACTATCCAACACTTCATTGATGAAAACCAGGAAACATGGCCAAACAACATATGACCAAGATGGCAAAAGGTTTAAAGAAAGATGGACACTCAACCTAGGTGAAGCTGCTGCAGTTTCTTTTTGCCTGAGCTTCTGGACAGGGCAAGATTCCCTTGTTGGAGTTATTGAATGCAAACTATTTTGTATTTTAAACTCAGTTTTCAGCAATAAAATTAAGCTCAGGGCAATTGGGGAGGGAGTGGAAGGAAGAGAAAGAAAGTGGGCCATTTTAAAAGCAGCTGAAAAAGTGGAACTACATTGGGACTGACTTGACTAACCAAGACAGTTGGTGGATATACTTTGTGAAGTATCACAGAATTCCTTTTTCTTACCCAAACTCAAAATTCATTCAAGAGACGTTTAAGGAATTGTTGTTATTATTAGCTGCTGAATGAGGAACCTCCAAGTCACCCTGTCTTCAACAGCCCTGTCAGGTCTTGAAGACCTTGACTGAGTCTGTTCATCAAGGTGAATCATGTCCTCTCATGAGATGACCAAAGTACCACAGTCTCAGTTTATCATCTTGGCTTCTAGGGAGATTTCAGATTTGATTTGTTTGTCTTGTAGCAGTGCACGTATCCCAGAAATCCTCTCCAGAACACATCTCAAAAGAGTTGATTTTCTTCCTATAGATTTCTTTCACTATCAGCTTTCATAACCATACATAGAAACTGGGAATGCAATCACATGGACCATCTAACTTTAGTATGCAGTGATAATTTTTTTCACTTCAGGATCCTGTCTAGATTTTTCATACTGCCTTTCCAAGCATATCTTCTGATTTTTGACTGCCGTCTCTCATCTTGATTAATGGACTGAGCCAGGTATAGAAAATCCTGAACTATTCAAAGTTTTTTATTGCCTACTTAAAGTTATGTAAATCATTCTGTGGCATTATTTTTGTTTCTTAATATCAAATTCAAGCAAATTACCTACAGATAAAGATTTTCTGCTTCAAAATGCTTGCTGGGAGTGTGAAGCAAGGTCCTATAGCAGATCAAGCCAGAAAATAGCCCGAGAA
>NC_056527.1:32594405-32598421 GCF_019175285.1 Sceloporus undulatus | reverse complement strand
CGTGGCCGAGAGGTTGGGCTATGGGGCTTTTTACTGCTGTTTGTTTTGGTTTTGATTATGTTTTTAACCTTGTATGTTTTTAATATGTTGTGAGCCGCCCTGATCGGAGGAAGGGCGGCATATAAATAAAACTTTTATTTATTATTTATTATTATTTATTAAAGAGACCACAAATATGAGTTTGCAGGAGCTGGGCAGAGCAGTGGCAAACAGGGTCCTGGTGATGTCCTATCAACAGGGTTGCCATGAGTCAATGCGAAGGCAGTTAACAACAACAAACCAATAAACTGTCTCAGCCTTCATCAACCTGCTGCCCTCCAGATGTACTAGAGCAATGGGAATTGGAGTCCACCTCTTCTGAAAGACATCAGAAATAAAAATACTGTAGTAGAAAATGTATCCAATGGAGGAAAGCAAAAAGTAACAAATCCGGATTAAGTGGTGACCTTCTCATAAATTAGTCAAAGGTTTGGACTACATCTCCCAGAATATCAAGCCAGCATTCTGGGAATGATAGTTCCATAAAGTAGTATGTCCATGCTTTGGAACTATTCTGCTCATTGCAAAAAAGGCTCTTTGCACATCCATCTGTCCATACCTATTCAGTTTTTGGTTTTGTACCTTGTAGCTTTACTCATATGATTTCTGGTATTCTTATTATGGATTGTTTTTCATCTGCTAGCCACTTTAGCCTGAGAAATATGATGGTTTCATTGTTACACAGCTGGCATTTGGCTGTGGCTGGTCTGAAGCTGTTGAATTAGAACTACATGTCATTACTCCTTGTTTACTTCATTTATCCTTGAGAAGGTCCTGTGCCCATACATGAATACATTAGATCTTGTTTAAACCAGACTTGCCCTTGGAGATGGAAACGAAAGCAGATGCTGCACAGCACAAGCACTCTGCTGTTTCTTAGAACTATCAGGAAGCTACCTATGGTGAAATCTCTATTCTAGAAAACCAGATATTCTACTTTAAAGGAAATATTTTAAATCACACCGCTCTGGTTTTAATCAGAACTGACTGACATTTAGACTGCATATACTATGTTGCTTTTGCTATTTGCACCATTTTGACATTAAGACTGAGAATCTATTCACAGCTACCCACTGGCATCACTAGGGTTGGTGTCACCTGGTGCGGTTATTCATGGTGTCACCTCCCCATTGACCTCCTCCCTTACCACACCATACATAATCATTAGTAATAGTTTTTGTACTACTGTTACTTATTCATCATAATTCCTATGAATCATTGAATGTCATGGCAATAGTTGTGACATGAAACAACGAGCAAAATTAAAATTAAACCTTTAATTTACAATATCATATGCACAGCCTCAGTGCATTTACATATGCATAATTTTATGAGGTTGAAGTGCAAATGTTGTAAAAGGTGATGTTTTTAAAGAAAATTTTAAAAGAATAAAAACTATTGTTAAAATTAAATACTTAAAAAAAACTAAAAGAAAACCTGAGTCTTCCTCTTTCTCCTCCCACTTAGCCTCACCCCACTCACACCATTTCTTAGAATCACAGAATCATAGAATTGTAGAGTTGGAAGAGACCACAACGGCCATCCAGTCCAACACCCTGCCATGCAGGAACTCTCCATCAAAGCATCTCTGACAGATGGCCATCCAGCCTCTGTTTAAAGACCTCCAAGGAAGGAGACTCCACCGCACTCTTCAGCATTTTAATGGGACACAGGTGAATGCCACAGTTCATTTCTGCCAAAAAGGAGATGTTTGAGGTGCAGCAGTGTCATTCCCCTTTAAGGTGTCACCTGGTGTGGTTTGCACACATACACTGCAGATACCTGGAAATGAGTCCCAAATAAAATTTGAAGGATTAGCTTCTAGGTAGACATGCATAGGATTGCATGTTTGTGCAAAGGGTGCCTAAGATCTCATGAATTCCCAAGGACATATTTTGGTTGGTTGGCTGGGTGGGTGGTGGTGGGTTTGTATGTTTGTTTATTAACTGTTTAAGAGGCATGTGTGTTTGCATATAGTTAAAAGGTCATAATGTTTTTGGACTTCTACTTTGCAAAGAAGAGTAAGCATCCTCCCAGCTGCAAAGATAAAAACTCATTTCACATAATGAATAATGTTAATAAATAGAAATATGATTCCATGCTACGGCTTAGAGGTATCATTCCAGAACAGAGAAATAAACCATTGTATGTGCCATACATGTTACTTGAAAAAGATGAATAAGTATACTGGATGCAATCCAGACTGGAAAAATACAGAACAATGCCGCAACTGTCCTTCTAGTAGCTTTCATTTCTGTCTCACCACAACAACCCCTTGCTAGAGTTCTAAAGTCAAAGATGTGGCTAGCAAATTCCCATCAATATGAGAAATCAAGGCCAAATTATTTGGACTCTTAGGCTCCCAAGGCGACAATTGAATGCAGACTTCCTTGGGAGAAAGCACTACTGATTTAGCAGCACTGACTTCCTAGTAAAACTGAGAAGGAGATTAGTTGTAAGCAGTAGTGTAGCAGGGGGAAAAACTGGCTACTACATCTGAGCGGACATGCAGTCGTGTAGTGATAAATTTGGGGGAGCAGATGTCATCATAAAAGTTATTACAGCCACACCCTCAACAGGAAGATGGTCATAATTTGCTAAAGGGAAATGGATATGGTGGGTAAAAAAATGGCACACACTATAAGGTTCATGCCCTGGCATGGCACACCCTTCAACATTCTACAGATGAAAACTAGGACATGTGTCTCCAAGCTACATCAGAGCCTAGACAAGATTGCAAAGGTTACTAATGAGGAACAACAGACAAACTAGGAGAGGTGGCCACAATTTCTTCACCAACTGGAAGAGGCAAGATTCCATTTGCTCCTCTCTTCCTCTTCCTCCTCCTCCTGAGTTAACTGAGAGCAAACTACTTTTGCACTTTGAATGAAGTTTGCACCGAGTGAAGTAAGCTGATGACAAAGGGAGAAAGTGGGAGGAGGAGAGAGAAACTGAAAAAAAAGTGGAATGGCAGAGGATTAAATCAGGACTATCTGCCAGATCAGGACAGTTGAAAATTAGGACACAGTGCCTTTCAGGAATAGCCCCATGCCCTTATTGTTGTGTCTTCTCACATTTGCCACCAACTTCTTAGTGTATTTCTGACTTATGGCAACCCTAAGGTGAATCTATTATGGGGTTTCCCTGGCAAGATTTGTTGAGAGGAGGTTTGCTATTGCCTTCTCCTGAGGCTGAGAGCATGTGACTCACAAGTGTCACCCAGTGAGTTTCATGGTCTAGCAGGAATTGAAGTCTGCTCTCCTGAGTCATAGGTGTTTATCACACTATACTCTTATAGTGCTACTATTCCACTTTAACTGCTCTAGCTGCCTCCTGTTGCATTCTGGGATTTGCAGTTTTAAGGAGGGGTATTTAGAATTCTCAGGCAGAGAATCCCTCCTTAAAAATGCAACTCCCAGAATGCAACAGGAGGCAGCTAGAGCAGTTAAAGTGGGCACTATAAGAGTATAGTTGATAAAACACCTTAGTCCATGCTCAAACGACTCATACCTACCCATTTCTGTTTTAGGGAATGAAATGGAAACATGATTTTTACCCTTGTCTCAGGCACAAAATGGTTTTAGGCAAGCCCTGGTCTCACCTGGGAATCATAGGGTATTGTCAAGAAACACCTAGTTGCCTGGAGAAGAACAGAAATGCCCTGATTATTGGTTTTTAAAGGCATCCTGACATAAAACACGGGCCTTTTCAGTTTTTTGTTTTTTTTCCATTCTCCAAATAGTTTAAAAATAGTTAAGACTACGGTAATCAAATTTTAAAATATCTCTCCACCACATTGCCTCAAATCTTCAAAGAATTTTTGCACTTTTTTTAAAGAAGTGTGTGTGCCATCAAGATGAAGCTCACACTTCGTCTGGTTCTCATGAAAAAGATGTGCTTGGAAATCACCACCCAAAGCAAAGACATTTTTGTAACTAGCTTTTACACTCTCAACTAACTTTGTGAATATTGTCCTC
>NC_056527.1:32512287-32591934 GCF_019175285.1 Sceloporus undulatus | reverse complement strand
TAAGGAGGGGTATTTAGAATTCTCAGGCAGAGAATCCCTCCTTAAAAATGCAACTCCCAGAATGCAACAGGAGGCAGCTAGAGCAGTTAAAGTGGAATAGTAGCACTATAAGAGTATAGTGTGATAAACACCTTAGTCCATGCTCAAACGACTCATACCTACTCCATTTCTGTTTATGGAATGAAATGGAACATGATTTTACCCCTTGTCTCAGGCAACAAAATGTTTTAGGCAAGCCCTGGTCTCACCTGGGAATCATAGGTATTGTCAAGAATACCTAGTTGCCTAGTAAGAACAGAAATGCCCTTAGATTATTTGGTTTTTAAAGGTTCATCCCTGACATAAAACACTGGCCTTTTCAGTTTTTTGTTTTTTTTTTCATTCTCCAAAATAGTTTATAAATAGTTAAGACTACGGTAATCAAATTTTAAAATATCTCTCCACCACATTGCCTCAAATCTTTTCAAAGAATTTTTGCACTTTTTTTAAAGAAGTGTGTTGCCAGCAATACTGAAGCTCACACTTCGTCTGGGTTCTCATGAAAATATTTGCTTGGAAATACCACCCAAAGCAAAGACATTTTTATACAGCTACTCAATAACTTTGTGAATCATTTCCCAAACAGTACACTGGTAATATTATGATAACATTAGTAGTGTAAACCAACTACTGAGACCTGTAATATTTAAGAATGACAGTGTATCTGCTTATGTTTAAAGAAAAAACATTTGGGGCCTATGAGAAATGTGTGAGAGGGATGAGGAAGTACTAAACAAAAAGGAGTGAGATTTTCTCCTCCTTTACACATCCATATACATGTCACCCACCCTTTGTTGTTGTTTTAACTGCCATCAAGTCGACTTTGAGCTATGGCAACCCTATGAATGAGAGACCTCCAAGTCTGTCATTCATCAGTCTTGTTCTTGCAGATTCAGAGCCTAAGGCTTCCTTAATTGAGTCTATCCATCTTTAATGTAGTTTTCTTCTTTTCCTACTGCCTTCTATCTTTCCAATCATTGTTATCTTTTCTAGTGAGTCATGCTTTCTTGTGATATAGCCAAAATACGACAGCCTCAGTGTAGTCATTTTGGCTTCCAGGGAGAGTTCAGGCCCAATTTGCAATAAGACCCATTTATATGTGTTTTTAGCAGTCCACAGTATCTGTGGAACTTTTCTCCAGCACCACCTTTCAAATGGGCTGATTTTCCTATCCACTTTCTTCACTGTCCAGCTTTCACAATCATACATAGAAATTGCAACCCACATTCTCTTATATCTAGGGCCACCTCTACCATTATACCGAGTGAGGCAGCTGCCTCAAATGGCAGATGCAGGTGGTGGTAGGCAGGTTGAAAAACCATGCTCTTGGAGTGTTGTGGAGTATGTTCCCAAATCTCAACACTCTCTTCTCCAGCCTCAGGGCGATGAGGAGAAATCTCAGGGAGAGAACACTGCCTTGAACAGTAGGTGTACATATACTTTCCTCATTTTGTTAAGTGTGTGTATGTGTGTTTATTGGAATGGTATACTGTGTGCAGCTGTGCTTGAGCTGTAAGGTATCATGTTTCATTACATCACCAGGAGCTGTCTTGTGTAACATCACCTTTGAAACTTCTCTTCCCACTGAGCCTTGCACCACTCACACCATCTCTTTGTAATTTTAAAGGATTGCAGGTAAATGCCACAGCCCGTTTCTGACCAAAGGCAGGTGTTTTTGGAGCAGCGGTGTTACCCCTCCTTTTGATGTCACCTGGTGAGGCCCACACTCCTTGTATCTCCTAAAGATGTCCTTTTTTCATGCACGCTTCTGTGCATGAAATATGTTGGTCATTCCTTCTTGTTCTTTGCTCAGGCAGCAAAACGTCTTACATAGAGGTGAAGGAGACTAGTGGCTTGGAGTGGCCTCTGGCTGCCCCTGATCAGAGTGGGACCATGGTCACTACATAGCCCACTTTGTGGGCCACCACTGCAGACCCAAATGGGTCACCAACAAAAAGGAGACTTTCCATGCTCCCTTTTCCAGCAACCTAAGGCAGCCACAGAGTGGGCTTCAGGCCAATCTGGGGGCATGTGTCGTCTGCACACCCCACCCTCAGAGTAGCCTGAAGAGGCTTTATTTGGTCCGTCTGCTCCAGGTCATAGATTCAACAGCCACACTAGGTATCTCTAGTTCTCTTCTGTTTACCCCTAAACACATAGGCATGTTCTCTGAAGAACAAGACTGGGAATTGTGCTTAATGTGAAACTCTAGGACCCAGTTTACTATCCCACAATAGGAAGTAAGCCACTAAGTTATTTCCGTATGGCCACTGACCAGGGCGGGATACAGACCGCCGCTTTGAGGCGGTCTCCCGCCGGCGCCATTTGCTCCGTGCGGGAGCCGCAGCAGCCAAACCGCGCGGCTCCCACGCAGAGCAAAAAAGAAGCTCCATTTCGGAGCTTCTTTTTGCGGCGCCTCTATGATGTCGTGAGGCGCCGCTGGCGCATTCACGACGTCATAGCCGCCACGACACGTCTGGACGCTATGCGTCCAGTACGTAAAGATGGCTGCACCCATGTGGAAGGGGCGCCGCCATCTTGTACGTATTCTATACGTACTAGGGTTAGGGGGGTGCGGAAGCACCGCCCCTTCCTAACCCTAGTATGTATAGAATACGTACTATATGGCGGTTTGTATCCCGCCCAGATCACTAGGGGATTTTTCTCTTGCTCTGAAGTGGCCACAATTGGCCCTCTTCTCTGTCTCTATAGGCCTAGATTTCCTCTGTCTGGATTAGACAAATAATTTAGTAAAGGCTCAAACAGGGACTTATTTCTACCAGGAAATAATGAGAAGCCTCAGCATCTTAGGAAGGGAGATCTCTTAGAGAAAGAGTATATAAGATTGTTACATGTATTTATCTCTGCAGAATATTTTCATAATTTATTTTGAAAGAAATAATTCATATTGCCTTCTCACCAAAAGCAAAAGGATGATTTGTTGTTCCTTTTGCTTTTGTTTATTTTGTATATTTTTGCATATTTGTATATTTGTTTGTTAAATAAAAATATAATTTTAATTAAAAAACAAAAGGAAAAGGAAAATGATTTCTGTTTAAAGCACATTGATTTTGTCTTCTTTAAGAAAAGAAAAGAAAAGAAAAGAACAGAACAGAAAAGAAAAGAAATGAAGAACAACACAGATTGGCACCTCTTCATTCAATATGTTCAACAGAAAACTCTATCTGGGGGACCTGAAAAAATCTCACTCAGATTTCTGAAAAAGACAAGGCTTGGATCCTTGCTTAATGTGAAAGTCTCTCTTGGTGGAGTGAGCTGTTCTTACAACTCCAGAAGACATAATGTAATCTACATGGCAAAGTAACTGATTTATTTTCATAAAGTCTGCAAAATCAAGTTAATCTGTGATGTAATTATAACAAAGGAGCTGGTAATTAGCTTCTAAGCCATACCAGATTCATATCATAATAGCTATTAGCATGGTGATCAATAGCAGCTCAAGACAGCTAACCAAATATGGCGAATAATCTCCTTTGTTCCATGGGTGCAAGGGTTTTGGATCTTGGCGTATTAACACTGTCTTCCCCTGGATTCTAAACTTCTACTTTAACTGTCCAAAGATCAAAGAAGTTCAGTTCTCTTGTGTTGTCATTGTGAGTGACAGCCTATGTGAAATTCTGTAGTTCATCCCCTTAGAAGAAAAATAATAATACCTTTTCCTTAGTTAGATCGGCAAAATCAAAGTGATCGCCTGAGCACCTTAATATTGTCGTTCAAGAACAGGTCATTTCTAAACTTACAAAAGAGATCTTTATACAAACAATTTCCTGGTATAAATAATTCCCTGCTTTATTGTGCTTTTGAAAATAATTGTCATAATTTGGCTGAGATCCACAGAACAACTTTAGGACATTTATGAACTTCACTGTGCCCAATAGAACTTTTTTAAAAAAGCCTTTCTCTGTTGAATCAGTTTATACACAATTAATATTCAAGAAATCTAAACTTCATGAAATGTCATCAAATGACATAACACACTAATGCAAAATAAAATAAAAGTTGCAGAAAGTAAAACACAGGACTTGAGTATCCATGGATTTTACTGTCCTTGAGGGGAACTAAACCCCAGCATATACCAAGGGCCTTCTGTATACTGAACCATCAGAAAGCAAAGGTGTCACTATCTCACCCACCTGCATGGACAATTTTGGATTTTGGAATATTTTAGATTTAGATATTTTAGACTCAACCTGTATTTCCATAAAGGGCTCTTTCACACTACACAATTATAGCACTGTGACCATAGAATCGTGAAATTTGTAATTTGGGGAGGCACTAGGGCTTGCTTTCTGAGAATTTTAAGTCCCTCTCCCTAAATAACAAATCCCAGGATTCCATAAAATGTTGCTGCAGCATTTAAAGTGGAATCACAGTTCTATAATTATGTAGTATGAAAGGGCCCACTGTCTTTTGACTTGTAAAGCCAGAAACAGTCCATCAGAAACTGCAAGGAAGCTACAAGCACAAACTAGTCTTAATGGTTATTAGATCTGGGCCCTTGAAGAAACACACACTATATTCCAAGGTCAAGGGGAGTGGAGGTGGATATGTGCTTAGTCCAGCACTGAGTTAAACAGAATAAATCTGCAAACCAACAGCAATGGCTAAATCTGGATTAGGTCATCACATTTGGAAAAGAGGAGTAATGTGGGCATCAGGGAACAGTGTGGATACTTTTGGCAGCCAAGCCTGGAAAACTGAGCTTCTGTGAGGTTAGGCACATCAGTAATCAAATTCCTCCAGGGTGTTTGAATATGGCCCAGAGCAAAACAGATAGAGCCATTCTGAATGTTACATTCTCTGGTGAGTTTGCATTGTTAGTATTGCTAAATGGCTGAAGATGGAGCAGATTACAGAAGAATGTATCTAGAAAAGCCCTTTTTACAGTGATCTCAAAAGAATATATTTCTGCTATTTCATTCTTTTAAAAAAACTAGATTTCCCATTTATTTGAAATTTAACAAAAATAAGGATTTTTCATTTGACAAATGAACTCATTTCTCACGTGACTATTTCAGTTTTCTCATTGTCTAGGGTGAATTCACCATGACTCTTGGAAAATAGTAATGCCATTAGGAGATACTAGTAATAAAAATTAATAATACTTATTAATATGTGATAATGTTTATATAGCATACACATGACAGCCAACATGGTGTAGTGGTCTGAGCATTGGAGTACAAACTGTGGAGATTAAGATTCAATTCCCTGCTCAACGGTGGAAAGTCATTGAGTGACTTTGGAAGAGTCACACACTCCCAGCCCCAGAAAACCCTGTGATAGCTTCGCCTTAGGGTCAACATCAGTTGGAAAATACTTGAAGGCACACAACAAAAAGCATGCACACACATATTACCATCTCTTGGTGACTGAGGTACTTTACAAAATCCCAAAAAATATAACTGAGTCCAAAACCTTATTTAAATATCTCTGCTCCAGTCAATATCAAACAGATTTCAAGGCAGCTATGAAATACTGACAAAATGCATACAATGGAATTGGTAGACCATGCTGGCTGGGAGAGTCTGCAAGGATTCCTGAATGGTGTTTCTAGCACAGTCTGCTTCACACATACCTCTTCTCTGTGTTCCACTACTAAGATTCCTCATTTATGTTATGGGGATATTGTTACTAGCTTAAAAGCCTACCATAGGGATTATTGTGATAACATTTTTGAAATATTCTATTGAATAATATATAAATGCACAAGCTTGTGAAAACTACTGTGCCAATGCTGTCTGGGGATTCTGGGAGGGGAAATCCAAAAGTAATTTTTCGAAACTCTTCCTTTTATGTCTATGAATGTTTGAGTCTGTGTACACATTTATAAAATACATTCATGCTCTAGAGCCTGGAAAGGTTTCTCTTGATTACAACACCTAGAACCTCCTGCTGGCATGGCTACAATAACCGTTGCAAGCTTTGACACACAAATGCCCACACAGTCCCAATGTAAACTGTGCATTATAGACAAAGGGGAGCTAATTTGTTGTTGTTGTTTTTAAAGAATACAACACTTTTTAAACAACTGTTTTAAAAAGCAAATTTGAGTAATGGGATAAGAAGCTCTGATCCTCCCAGTTTAGCGCTAACTTATTGAGTGTCTCTCTTATTTATTGGCAAATTCCCATATGTCTTCTCAATTCCATTAATCTTCAAGATTTCTACATGATAACCTTTGTAAGCATCTAATGGAAAAGAGGAAGAATGGCTCTAGTGATTCCTCTGCTTGACCTCTTGAGGAAGTTACTTAAATCATGCCATATCCAGACTATGTCATGTACTGTCATGTTGGATAACAAAGTGCCACAATGCAACCTGAGGCAACACAAGGAGATAGCTTCTCTCATTTTTACATGCTGCCTGTTCCTGATCTTTGCATGTTGAAACATGTGAAGACTGGGAAACAAACATTACAGTACCTATTATACGAACTATGAGGCCAACTGTCAGCAAAGTCAGGTTGGAAGTAGGTGCTGTATTAGTAACACACGCACACATGGACAGTCTTCCAAGTTCTTTTCTGAAGGAATCCTCCACTCAGCAAACGTATCCTGGGGCAGCCACGTTGGCCACACAGCAAAATACAATAACATCCAAAATCTACAAAACAATGATACCTTTATTGGACCAACCAAAATGAACAAAATACACCACGCAAGCTTTCGAAGCTCTACTGGCTGCTTCATCAGGCAAAGGTGCTAAAATCATACAAGAGAAGAAGAAAGAAATGACAATGTTAGAGGCATAAGCCTACGTTTTTTCAAAATGTTTTTGTTTTTGTCAGATAAGATGGTTTGGAGGGATATCAATGCAGGCAGAAGCCATGTGGGCTCTGGGAGACAAAGAGTTGTAAAACCCAGGCAATAAATTCTACTCAGCACAATTTCATCACACCTCCATCCCATCTACTGCAGGGGAGCAAGAGATCATTTAAAGTTGCAGAGCTCAGTTGGCTTCATTAGCCTTAACAGAAAGGCATCGGCCTGATTATTTTAAAAATATTTATTAACTGTTGGGGAAGGGGGAAAATAATGAAGGCTGCCCTTTTATAAACCTTGATTTGTACTTCTTTCTTTTTCTAAAAAAAAATCTTCCCAACTTTTAAAGGTTTTGCAAGCAGCTGTTGGAAGTTTCAAATATTCTACCTGGTGAAGCACCAAATGAATAAGCTTTGAGATGGTGAAATATAATGACCCGTGTTTTGGGAAAAATCAAGGAGCGATGTGGGGGTCTGAGGCAGGAACATACCTTCAGTACCACAACAGACCTAATTGCAAAAACCTCATTTACTGCGTTTTGCCTCTTCTAGCATCTGAAAAGTTAGTGATTGTATCAGCAGTCTAAGAGGCTAAGCAGACTTTGTATGCCTACAAAAATTAAGTCCTTTCAAAGGGCAAAGCCACAATGCAAGGATTTTAAAGACTTTTCTTGTTCATTAAAATATATTTGAAGACTGATAAATCTTCCAAGGATGTCAAACAGCCACCTTTTATGTCTTAATTTGAAAGGTGAATTTCAAAGAGCTGAAAAGAGTAAACACTATGCAAAGCCTTTGGATAGTAATGGCAGTAATTTTTTGTCCTCCTCCCTCTGCCCCCATGAATTAAACTGTAGCCTAATGCTATGGGTTAGAAGATAAGGGAGTTGAGTGCAAAGGAAGGATAATATAAAATCCAAAAGCACTGGACAGAAGTAGGAGTGAATAGAGATAATAATATAACCAAACATACATAATTTTTGAAGTTTACTGGAATGAAGAAAAGAAGCGAGGATGTGCAGGGTTTCCTTCTATTCATGTCAATGGGACCACTCTCTCCCTCGAGAGCTGTATGAACTGGGATCCAGCAAGCAGTGGTGTGGAAGAAACCGTGATGGATGGAGGATTCCATGTCAGTGGGGCTGAATCCTATACTCCAAAAAGGTTTGGTTTCTTGGATAGATCTGTTAAAGTATGCTCAAACCTGGAGCAGATGCATTGTCCCACTGACATGGAAATCACCAGCTGCTGCTGGGTGAAAGAGAAGGATCTCTATAAGACACATTGCCCAGACTTGCTAAATAAAAGAGCCAAAAGTGTCCTCTATAAACATGGAACAGATTTTGATGAAATATTTGCTTAGAAATTCAGCTATCGTCAACTGTTATTAAAATACAGAAATTAACTAACTTTCTGAATTTTGTCTCTGTTGATGATTGACATTTATATTGGGGGAATAAAAGAAGACTTTGATTTCAAATGTTACTTTCAATAAATAGGGGGAGGGATGGAGAGTTGAATTCTATGGTGCAAAATGCCAGATCACAGGATTTAGTATACTGGCTAGGATATTCTGATATCTGTAATAGTACCTTTTCCAAGCTCTGAGAGATTGTGATAGTTTGTTTGTTGCCAAACAGTCTAAAATTCTGTGAGCGGACAGTATGAACCCTAATGCTGCTGTGTGCCTTCAAGTCTTTTCTGACTTATGGCAACCCTAAGGTGAACCTGTCAAGGGATTTTCTTGGCAAGATTTGTTCAGAGAAAATTTGCCATGGCCTTCCCCTGAGGCTGAGAGCTCGCGACTTAACCAAGGTCACCTAGTGGGTTTCCCAATGGCCAAATTGGAAATCAAATCATGATCTCCAAAATCATAGTACAAATTCAAACCATTATACCACACTGGTTCTGTATATGTAATTACACTTTTCATGTTTCATTTTTCTTACTTGAAAAATCACATTTGAAATCACGTAAGACTTCTGCTTGGGCCTGCACTTAAAAGGAATTGCAAAAAAGATGTAAGGCAGGGGTGGGCAATTTGTGGCTCTCCAGATGTTGTTTTGCAATTGTCATTAGCCCTTGGCAACATAGTTAGTAGTGATCAATGATGCATACTGTAGGCCAACAACCTCTGGAGGACCACATGTTGCCCAGCTGAATATAAGGGAATTTGAATTTATTTTTATGATATAATAGAACAGATAAACATTAAGTGTAACTATACAGATGTTGCCCATTACCATTAAATATTTGTGCTGATGTTTGTAAGATTGTAAACATTTGCTTGCAAGGCTGGGCTTTCTGTTAGTAATGGTGTGTGTAGTGCAGTGGTTTATGTTGGCTTAGGACTGGGGAAAACCAGATCCATGTATTTCATTGAGTGATCTACTGTCTTTCAGTTTAACTACTACTGTTTCAACTTAATCTAACTCACAGGGTTGTTGCAAGAATTTGGAAGGCAAACTACATACATCATCTTGGTTCCTTGGAAAGAGGGTAAGATATATAAATGCAACAGAAATAATGTCAACTGCAGTATGTAGGGAAAACAACTACAGACTTGCAAATATGTTTCATGAACCATAGGTTGCATACATGCTTCATGAACCACAAAGCTGGACTAACCAGTAGCCATGCATTTCAACTTCAGACAATTACAGCTTGTCAGTTTAGTACTGAGGCACCATCTCCTTCAAGTATTTTGGACAAAAGCCTTAAATTTCTAGATTCATAGACTTAAGACCCTAAGACTACATCACTTTGACTCAGTCTAGACTCTAGGCTGAGTATAGATCCTAGAGAATAATACAATTTTTCACCAAATAATGTTGAAAACAGAGTGCTGTAAAGTACCATCTTGGATGCAACTGTTTCATCTTTCACAACTCAAGGTGAAATCCAAAACAGTTTGCTCATTTTATATTGTGTTTGTTAATCACTTCAATAAATATGGATTAGGTATAATAGTATAAATATTACTGTTTGCTTAAAGGCAACACAGGTAACATACAGAGGCCTGAATCCTATTCATTCATCCCAACTAGAGTACATGCATTGACTCAACTGCTGAAGGGTGACATAACACATAGGTAAATCTTACTGATTCAGCAGCTCTGTTCTAGTTGGGACTAGCAATAGGATTCAAACCAGACAATAAAAACACAAGCGTTTCTGAAGAAAATGGCTAGATAAAGCTTGCAGTCTTTTTATTTCTTGTGTCGGACAGAAGTCCTTCCTGAGAACTTAATTTGGGTAGTATAAACTAAATGGATACAGGGACCTAGGTTGTTTTTATTTTTTTACTTTCCTAGATTTACAACACAAATCTTTGCACATTTACACAGAAAAAACTCTGTTTATATTCATTATGTACCAAACCCTAATGGTCAAGGTAAGTGTGTCTAGGTGTGAACTCCTATGTACTGAAAAAGTTGAAAAAGAGGGCTTAAGATAGCTTTGTATTAAAACTGGGGACCTAAGTGGAAAGCAAGCAAGCATTCTCTGTGCAGAAATAAAACAAAACAACCCAAACAAAATGGATGTGGAGAGCACAAACAGAACAGTGTGTTGTCAATGGAAAGGATCCACAGGACAATTATATTAAATAAACAAACAAACAAACAAACAAATAAATGGAGGCCATTGTAAAACTAATAGCAATAGCTGAATGGCTAAGACAGAAAATCAAAGATAATACTGAAACAAATTAACATTGAAACAAATTAACAAGAGATTTTAAAATATTTATTTTGGATGCCCAGTTCAGATCAAGTGGGAATTATTTCACTAATCCTACTGTATTTCATAAATGATAAAAAATTAAAAATCTAGTAGCAGTTAATAAGAAAGAATAAGTGTAAACACTAAATTTTGGAATGAGCTAGCAAGGTTAAGACAGCAAGAGTATGTCCACTCATTTGGAAGTAAGGACATACCTGAAAGTAAGTCCCATTGAATTCAGTGGCTCATTTGTGAGTATATGTGAATAAAAATTATATCGTTGCTCCTATTATAATGAATTTCAAAAATACATAAATATGTATATGCAGTGCTTGTCATACTACAGCCACTTTTCAAAATAGGATAAAATTAATTTTAAAGCTTTTTGTTTTATCTAAAACTTGAATATTTTGTCAGGAATATCTCAACCAACGTATCAACCTTTTCATAACTGATGATTCCCTGGATCTTTCATAGCAATTCTGCAATGAAGATAAATGATTATTGTTACAGTGTTTAGTAATTACAGTAGATTTTGATGAATAACCAGCTATATAATCATTTTACTATTTTTGTATTACAGTCAACAAGTGTCCCACATGAGTGAGTCTGTCTAAACTGTGAGTTTACGTATACGAAAGATTTGATACAATATTCACACAATTCACACAAACTTTGCAATTATCAAGTGTTATACAATTTGTTACATAAAAGTCTTCAAGTTACAAAAAATATATAGGGTGTAAATAGATGTACATCCTGTTTTAAACAGTTTATTCACCATTTTAAAGAAAATATCCCATAATCCACTTCATTTCACTTTGTTGATTTTCAGTTTTTTCTGGTGATAAAAGCCTTTAAAACTCCAGTGGAAAAAGTTGATTTCCCCTCAGACCTTTACATTTAATAATAATAATAATATGTTTTATTTATAAACCGCTATTCCAAAAAGATCATAGCGGTGTACAAGAAAATTATATAACAGTACAAGAAAAATCTACAATTAAGATACACTGTATCTTCAGGCCAGCCCCTGATGACGCTGGGCCGGCCTGCTCTCTCCCTCAACGGCCGAAAGATGACAGTTGTTTCCTGTTTCCTGTTGTTCTTGTTGTTGTGTGCCTCCAAGTCATTTTCGGCTTATAGTGACTCAAGTTGACTTTGTCACAGAGTTTTCTTGGAAAGATTTGTTCAGAGAGGATATGCCTTTGCCTTCTTCTGAGGCTGAGAGAATATGACTTCCTCAAGGTCACCCAGTGGTTTCCATGGCTGAGCAAGGATTCGAACTCTGGTCTAGTCCAACACTCAGACTACACCACACTACATTTCTTAGTCACCCTCAAATAGCTTGCATTAAAAATGGGATAGCTGATGAGATAGAACACAGAAGATTAAGAATTTAAAAACTAACATACAAATTCAATAATGAAAATGAAGTCAGTGAGATTAACTGAAAAGAAGGGGGTATTTTTGCAAACGATTAACAGAGGGAAGTACAGTGCACCCGCTCCATATACAGGTGCACCGTACACAGCTTCCTGTTTATGTGGAAGCTGTGCCGACATTAAATGAATGGCACATGTGGCCACCAGGCACGCACACATGCCACGCCACACGCTGCACTGCCGCAAGCACAAGCCCCATTATATTGAATGGGACTCGAGCTTACGCTGGATTTGTCTTACGCAGGAGGGGGGGTCCAGGACGGATACCCCACATAAGGCAAGGCTCCACTGTATTGTTATAAAAAGAAAGCTTATACAAACAATAGCAGACTCGTAATGAACTGCATGTTTCAGGACGATGCTAGTTTTTTCTTTTGGACTTTTGTATATAAATATTGTTTTAAAAATAAAGTGGAAAAAAAGGGATAGCCCACAACTCTATATGGTTACTAGAAAGGTTCCCAAGGGAGACAGGTAAACCGTAATGGTCAAGGTGGTCAAGTAGGTAACACCATTGTCTGTACTAATCCTGGACTCTGACTTTGCTCCATTGCAATACTACTTGTGCCTCAAAAGATATCCTCTCCTCCTGTTGTGGAATGGAAGAAAAGAAATCTGGAAATAATTTGCTGCTGTTGTTAGGTATCTTCAAGTCGTCTATGACAAGCATATGATGGATTTTCATGGCAAGATTTGTTCTGAGGAAATTTGCCTTTCCCTTCTTTTTAGGCTGATAAAATACAACTTGCCCAAGGTTATTTTAAGGAGTTTCCATGGCTGTGCAAGGGTTTGAATCCTGGTCTCCCAGAGTCCTAATCCAGTGGTTCTCAAATAGTAGGGTGGGACCCCTGGGGTGTGCGTGCAAGAGTTGCTCAGAGGAAGTGCAAGACTTGAAGGCCTTGATCCCTACTCTTCTTCTTTCCAAACTTTTTTATGCATAAAATTTACCCATGTGTTGAATTAAATACTGTATTGAATTTATGTAAATAAAACTGTTCTAATTTGAACAATATTATTTCCGTATAGTATGTTAGAATGAGAATTTACATGAATGTGCTAATCAACATATGCACACTAAATAAACAAAATATTTTTATTCATACACTATGTCGAGTGGGAGGAGGGTGCAACGTCCACGTGTATATGTAAAGGGGAGGTTGAAAGGGTAAAACGTTTGAGTACCATTGTACTACACCACTTGCATAAGTAGAAATCATTGTAGGGTGTGCAAATGTGAACAAGAACATGGCCCCTGCGCTTATAATGGTTGTGTAAAAGAAACAGTACACTTTTCTTTATAATATGTGAAAGTGCAGGAGACCTCTCCTCTTTTGCATCTGGTCACTCTAAATCTCTGGAATACAAGAAATGCAACTACTGTACATGTTATGGCATTTTTACAGTTGCTTTTCATAGCTGATTTGCTCCTGAGACATCATGCCTGCTCTTGATGCATGAAACCACAGAACCACAATCAGCTGATTTGATAATTTACTTCTTCCCGTCTCTCTGGGTAGTCAAACTAAAACAGAGGAGAAAACCCCAAAGCCCACCATTCTTAATTTAAACCAACTGTTCTAGGCATATGGATATAGACACTGTGGGTGTAGCCCAGTTATGCTAAAATCAATTGGAGAGTTGCTGTTGACTTCAATGAGAGATTGATTACTATTTTTTAATCCTTGAAAAAAATGCTTATTTTTTTTAAAATGCAAACTTCATGAATCTCTCAACCTCAATGGCAATTTTCATTAAGGCAGCTCACACTTATTCATATAAATAAAATTATGAAATATTTTTATTTTTATTTTGGGTATCAGTCTGCAGGAAGATTGAATGGTTGTATTTGTTCCTTCATAATTCACTCTGTGATTTATAACTGGAATCCTTTGTACATGTATTAGATGCTTAATGATGATAGAAAACAAATGGACTGATTGTAGCAGACCAAAGCTTGCATAACATGGACCCTGTCCTGATACTCTGGAGGTGGGGGAGCAGGTGAGGAGGCTAGACTTTGTAAGAACAACTGCCAGCAATTTTATGATAGCTCCCTCTTACTTATGTGCATAAAATATTACTATGGGGCTTACTCCTAATGTCCCTAATGGGTGTAACAGTGATGTGATGTAATGAATTCAAGAAGTGTATCGTTATATTTCTTTGCCTGTTATGTTTCTGTCTGCTTGCTGTTATTTATTTATATGCCACCTTTCTCCCAAAAAGGGGTTCCCAGAATTAGGGTTCAAGGTGGCTTACAGCTAAAAGGTGAACATTAAAATGGAATTAAGCTATTCAAAATAATAATAATATTAGATTTTATTTATATTCCGCCTTTCCAAAAGGATCAAGGCAGGTTACAATAGAATACATAAATAAATACATAACACATACATAACTAAAGTTACATATCCCCATATCCCTTACTTTAAAACTACAATACCCACACTTTAAATACAAATTAAAATCAATTTAAAATAGGCAAGATGGGGAGAGACATTTGGGCAGATAAAGGGCAATCTACATCAGTGTAACGGGAAGGTCAGTCCGGAAAGGCCTGCCAGAATCATTTAAATTAAATGATTTCAAACAACACTTTGAAAATCCAATTAAAAATAAAATGCAATTAAACAGTTCAGTTTAAAAACTATGCAGCACTTCCAGCCCATTCTTTACAAACTTTCTGAATTAAAAGCCTACTGAAATAAAAATGGTTTTGCCTATGGGCATTCTTGCTCCTTTGACAGAAGCTGCAAAGTCTAGGGGCAGCCACTGAAAAGGCCCTACTACAATAGTGGTGGGACTGGGAGAATGCTCAGTAGGAACTAGATCTTAATCCAACAGTGCTAACCACTCTGGTTCCCTGCACCAAGGCTCTTGGGAGACAAGGTGTCAACTCCCTTTTCACTGGGAGCATTCAGAAGAACACCCACCAACAGGAGAGTTAATTGGGCCCATCAAACTCATTCAATATGCCCACCAGCCACATCTACCAAATGAAGAGCTGGGCAGGCTCCTTTTTAGCAGGGGTGTGTGGCGAATTCTGGAAGCTGTAATACCAAAAAGGAACTTGTCTAAGCTCTGATCAGTTGTAGTTTTTTGTGGGTTTTTCGGGTTATGTGGCCATGTTCTAGAAGAGTTTCTTCCTGACGTTTCGCCAGCATCTGTGGCTGGCATCTCTGAAGCAGATAGAGCTCTCAAGTTAAATACACATAAAATTGCTGTAGGGGAGCATCAGTATGTCGAGGCTGGGTAGTGCTTTCTTAAAGTATGAGAAGAGATTTCATTATTAATGGATTTGATTAATATGTTCTCCCTAGGAATTTCAAGGTCCTCCAGCACAATGCAGTGGTCAATGTCTGCCAGAAGTCACACTGGACAACCTAGAGATTCCCAGAGAGAACACTTTTCTGGGCATTTGTAGATCCTCCAGTGCAATTCTGTAGTCAAATTCCGGCAGATGTTGACCACAGACTTATGTTGGAGGGCAGGGACGTAGCCGGGGGGGGGGTTCTGGGGGTCCGGACCCCCCCTTCCATTAGAAAAATGAATGGTGTGTGCTGCTGCACCGCGCACTCAAGCCCCATTATAATGGTGGCACTTAGTCTGGACCCCCCCCTTCCTAAAATCCTAGCTACGTCCCTGTGGAGGGCCTAGTCTAGAGATTCCTAGAGAGGTGTTCCCTCAGGTTTTAAAAAATGTTGTTTTATTTGCATTTTCCCCACTTTCACAAGGGTCCTGCCACTTCTAACACCAGCGAATGTGGAGAGCTCACAATGGCGGTTTACAGACCGCCAAATAGTACGTATACAATACATACTAGGGTTAGGAAGGGGCGGTGCTTCCGCACCCCCCTAACCCTAGTACGTATTGAATACGTACAAGATGGCGGCGCCCTGTTCATACGGGCGCCGCCATCTTTACGTACTGGACGCACAGCGTCCAGACGTGTCGCGCCGCTTGTGACGTAGCGAGCGCGCCCCTGGCGCCTCGCTACGTCGCAAACGCGACGCTAAAAGAAGCTCCATTTTGGAGCTTCTTTTTTCGGTCCGCGCGGGAGTCGGGCCGTCTGAAGGCTCCGGCTCCCCCGCGGACCTATTGGCGGCGGTCTGTACCCCGCCTATATATCCATAATTGGGCTTAGGGAGAGGCTGGCCATAGAAGGACCTCCTCTTGGAAAAGATGTGCCTTATGAGTGACTATTTGCTCGAAAGATAATCTCATTAAATCAGATAGATTTTATACCCTTAGTTCAGAGATGGGAAGCATGCAGTCTTTCAGATGCTGTTGGACTGCAGCTTCCATCAGCCCCATCCAGAACAGCCAATGGTTAGAAATGATGGGAGCTTCCATCAAATGCTATAATAGTGTAGTATGAAAGGACACTGTAAATTTCGTAAAGATTTATAATATATGTTGTATAGTATTATGGACCATAAAACTTATAAATAAAGCAAAAAAGAAAAGAAAGGACATTATAAATCTTGAACAAAACAAAATATGGAGTAAGTCCCTTTGCATTTAGTCATGTTTGCTTCTTAGTAAAGAGGTACTGCCTTACTCAATTAAAGTAACAATTACTATCCAAAAAATTGTTGCTATTGTTGTTGTTGTTGTGTATTTTCAAATTGCTTCTGATTTATGGTCATAAGGTTTCCTTGGCAAGATTTATCTTGGATTAAAAAAAATGTTTTAATGGATTAAAATCTGCTCAATTAATCCACACTTTTAAAACAGATTGACATCTAATTGATTTAACTAGTCAATTAATTGATTAAATATTGCAGTCCTAATAATAAATTAATTCACCAAGGAAGCCTATGCCAAAGCTATGGTGACACAATAAAGAAATGGAGGCCACTGATGGAATTGCTCTCCTGTTTGTTTCTAAATGGAAATACTGTAATGGACATCAGATATGCAGTCTTTCTGGCATGCAGCGTTTCAGCGGCTATTAGTTAAAATTATTTTTGATAGCATTTTTATTTCCCTTTTTTTGTCATTGGCACTTGTATTTATGCAAATCTTTTACCAGCTCAGAATAAGAATGACTTAACGCAGAGGGCAGAAATTGCTTAATGGTTGAATGCGATTAATCACAAACAAATGATTGAATAATATTTCCTTTCTCTTGATTGCTAAAATCCTGCCGGGGGGGAAAACATTGTTCTCTGTCTCTGGAGAGTTATTGATGGTCACTGCCTAATTGTGGACAAGAAATAATATTAGTAGTCCATTACAGTCTGTTAAATATTCCAAGCATATGTGACACGTGAGTTGATATGTATTCTGAGCAGGTCTGCCAATAATTCTCTCATCAGAGCTTCCTTGTTACCTCAGCTCTCTGCAGCTAGATACTGATAATTAATCAAGTGCAGCACATCTTTACAGCCTAAACAAATCTGTCACATATGAAAGATGATTGTGTGTCTCCCCCCCCCCCCCCCAAATACATTCATGCCCAAATTGTCCTGAGCTGCAAAGTGTGTTTGTCACTCTTGGGGGAAGAAATTACTTTCTTAAAAAATTCAAAATACATGCATTTTGCTTGCTACACTCCCTCCCTCAGATATAAATTAGCATGGTGCCCTTGAAGTCTCTAGAACCATGATGATTTATGCCAACTGAGGGTCTAGCACACACTGAATATTTATGGTACAGGTTGCAAAATGGAAGGTTTTTATTTTTAACCATTTTTTCGCTCTCTCCGCCTGCTTTTTTTTTTTTTTTTTGCCTTGTTTTTAGGGATGATGATGGGGGGGGGGAGAATAAAAAGGTTTTCAGCCCCCCACTTTCTTGATCTGATAAAACTCATCTTGACAAATATTATTATCAAAGTAGTTTGACAGCCTGGCTAAATCCTATTTCATGGGAACAATTATCTGCTAAAATGCCAAACTTGAAGAAGGGAGGATTCAAGGACAACATACTTGTGTAGAGTGTTATTGGTGAAGTTCACCAAACTATCCATGCAAAGGGCATGTAGTCCATGCAGCCTGAAAGCTCCAGTCCTGCTATCCCAGTGGCAACAAACAAGAGAGTGTCAGAGAGAGAAAAGAAGCAGGGCTGTTTACATTGGATTTACATTGGATAACATAATAGGAATAAGAAGGGCAGCTATGAAAGAACTAGACAGAGTCCTAAAGAATCATGATTTACAACTGAGCACGAACGTGAGAATCATCCAATCCATTCTATTCCCCATTACTATGTACAGATGTGAGAGCTGGACAGTGAAGAAAGTGGATAAGAAGAAAATAAATTCATTTGAAATGTGGTGCTGAAAAAGTGTATTATGGACACTGTGGACAGCCAAAAAGACAAAGCAATGGGTCCTTGAACAGACCAGGCCTGAAATCTCCCTGGAAGCCAAGCTGATCAGACTGAAGCTGTTCTACTTGGGCCACGTCATGAGAAGAGTAAAATGCTAGGAAGGAATGCTATGAAAGGTGGAAGGAAGCAGGAAGGAGGGAAGGTCCAAAGCACACTGCAGAAGTAATCCAGTTTGAGACCATTTTAACTACCCTGTCTGAATGCAAGGGAATTCTGGGAACTATAGTTTTGTGAGACACTGAGGCCCGGTACAGACGGGCAGGAAGGGATGGCGAGACGCTGCCCTTTTCTGCCCCAGATCGTTGATGCGGCCACTGCATCGGTGCAGCAACAAGACATTAAAAAACATAGGGGCCCCAAATGTACTTTCTGCCCCAGGGCCCCCAAAGGCCTAGCTACGGGCCTGCAATCTGCCCCAAAAAGGAGCTGTGAAAAGCAGCTTCTTTCTGTACCACTGCTAAGGCGCCATTTGCGCCCTGGAGCGGCGCAGTGAGGTCTTTTGTGCACTGCCCTGTTTGGACACAGTGCACAAAACACATCATTAGTGCATGCGGCATGTAGATGCGCACGCACCCAAAATGGCGCAGGGATAGTGCAGAGCATGCAGATGCTCCACGCTCCCTAGCCCTAATTTCAGCCCCAGGCCCCCACAAAGTGGTGGTCTACTGGGCCTTAGTCTTCCCTATCAGATAGCTGAGGTGCCACAATAAACTACAGTTCCCAGGATTCGCTGGCAGTCCAAAACACACTACAGAAATAATCCAGTTCGTGACCCCTTTAACTGCTCTGGCTCAGTGCCAGCGAATCCTGGGAATTATAAATCCCTTGTGTATGGAAATGAAGTTGCAGGTCCAATTTTAACGATGGTCATTAGTGCACAAAAACATAGGAAACTGGTCTTTATAGAATTATAAAGGGAATTATTTATGGGAATTATAGTTTACTGTGGCACCAGAGCTCTCTGACAGAAAGGCTAAATGTTTCACAAGACTAGTTCCCAGCACTCCCCTAGCACTGAGCCATGGCAGTTAAAGCAGTCTCAAACTAGATTATTTTTGCAGTGTGGTTTGGAATTTAGGTAGGTCTTTAAGCCATTCTTTTGAAGTATTCATTGTTCTGTACTTTCAAGGCAATTCCATTTTATAGCAACCCTATAGAGATTTATCCAGAGCAGGTTTCCCAATGTCTTTGGATGCACACACTGTAGAATTAATGCAGTGACATGGTTTTAAGTTTAACCGCCATGGCTTGATGCTATGGAATTCTGGGATTTGTAGTTTCTGAGCTATTTAGCCTTCTCTGTCAGAGAACTCTGGTGCCGCAACAAACAAATCCCAGGACTCCATAGGATGGAGCCATGCCAGTTAAAGTGGTATCAAATTGCATTCATAGATTATCTTGTATGCTTCTGGGACTGAGTGGAGATTTGAACCAGGGTCTCCCGGAGTTCTGGTGCCATATTCAAACCACTTACACCATCCTAGTTCTCATCAATGGGATTAGATTCAGTGCTTAATGTGTAACACCAGGTTGTCCACTGCTTGCAGAGGAACGCCTTTCACATTAATCCCAGCTCTCTTCGTGGGCCCTTTAAAACAGAGAAGGCTAGAACTGGAAAGCTCTATGTTCAAATCTGCCCTTGTAATCTGGGCTCAGCCTCACCTTAATCCAATTTATAGTTGTTGGAAAGATGAATGGAAAGTGAAGGAATTTTGCACACTGGCACCTGCTTTGTGCTTCTTGGAGGAAGGGCGAAAGTGTACTGGTAATATATATATATATATATATATATATATAATAAGCAGTGATTCAGAACCGAAGGCAAAGCATGCCTCATAAATTCTTGCTCCGTTCTGGATAATTATACAACCATGGCTGGCGTTGGCATTGAGAAGTTTCCGGGGCTGAGCTATGAATCAGTACCTTTGGCATTCACTGGGATTTTTGCTCACGAAACACAAATATTACACTGCGCTGGTCCAGGACCAATAAAAATAAAATGGTTTTTCTTCCCTACCCAAAGGTGAGAAGTACCTTTATTTATAGAGCACCCACTTTCCTTACAATCTACTACTGAGTGCAGTGGGACTCCTTCCTGAGGAGACACATGTACTCCTCACCTTTGATAGCTCCCATCTACACCGCACTTTGACCCCACTTTAAGAGCTCTAGCTCCAGCCTAGGATTTGTAGTTTTATGAGGGCCTTAGCCTTCTCTGCCAAAGAGTGCTGGTGTCTCACGAAACTACAAATCCCAAGGTTCGGTTGGATGGAGCTAGGGCCACTTAAAGTGGTGTCAAACTGCATTATTTATACAGTGTAGATGCTCCCTTAGGCCTCTATCTGGCCCGGGTTTGATAGATTGCGCATATGGGCTGCAGCTTTGAAATTATTAACTGCTGTGGCTCAAGGCTATGGAATCCTGGGATCTGTAGTTTTCACTCTGGTCAGAGCTTTCCGAAATATAACATTCGTGCTTCTCAGTCGTGTACAAAATAGAGGACCTTCAAGAGAAATGGAGGATATATACAAATAAGAGCTAAACACACACTCAAAGAAACGTATATAAGATTCATGCTCAAAATGGAGGACTTGCAAGAAAAAAACATGGAGGACATGACCCAAACAAAAAGCTAAAACATAGAGGTATATAATATTCAGTCATGCTCAAAATGGAGGACCTTCCAGGAAAAAATGGAGGACATGCCCAAAATAAATACTGAGAGAAAAAAGAGGATTCATGCTTCACAGTCATGGCCAAAATGGAGGACTTGCAAGAAAAAATGGAGGACATGACCCAAATAAAAAAGCTAAAAACACTCATAGAGTAATAGATTATTCATTTTCTGGGGGAGGAAAAAGAGGAGGAGGCTGAAAAAAAATATAATGGAGGACGCGTCCGGGAAAAGGAGGGCGCCCGGGCCTCAGCCTGTGGAAAGACAGCCGGGTCCGATCATGCGCATGCGCGCTGCCTCCAGCTGCTTAATCCCAGGATATATGTGTATATAGAGAGAGAGAGAGGAAAAGGGAGGAAATGTTGGTTCCAGCCAATCAGCGTGCGGCGTCGGCCTTTCCTCTCCTCTGATTGGCGCGTCGGTTTAGAACGCAGCTCGCCGGCTTGCCACCAGTTTTACCTCTCTGTGGAGGGGGCGGGGCGGAAAAAGGCTGCGCGCGGTAAAGCATGGCTGCCAAGGTAAGTACTGTAGTCCCAACAACAGCAGCAGAGCGAACGTTCGAAAGCGCGCGCCCCCCAACCCCATCGGGAGCGCGCACGCGCCCCTAGCTTGTTATTGCAGTTACTAGTCTGTACTGTTATTCTGCTCAGCTTGGCCTTTCTGTTGTAGGCTTCTCCTATTGCTCTGGTGGAAGAGGCCTTTGGGTTCCTGGTGTTGACCTCCAGCCTGTCCTTGGGGGAAGCCTAGAGCTCCCTTTTTGGGGGGGCTGGGGGAGCCTCTCCTCCCCAAATAGAGGGTTTAAAGAGAAAGTAATGCATCTACACTGCAGAGAAATAATCCAGTTTGACACTGCTTTAAACTGCCAGGGCTCCATGCTGGTGGAATTCAGGGGAAGGCAGTTTTGCCACACAATGGACTACAGTTCCCAGGATTCCACAGCACACACACATATACACACGCAGCCCTGGACAGTTAAAGCGGTGTCAAGATGGGATGGTTTCTGCAGTGTGGATGCAGCATCCAAAGAGAGAAAGGTCCAAAAACACACTGCAGAAATAACCCGGTTCGAAACCGCTTTAACTGCCCTGACTTAGTGCTACAGGATCTTGGGAGTTGTAGTTTATTGTTGGCACCAGAGCTCTGTTGACAGAAAAGGCTTAATTATATTATTATTATTAGATGTTTCATAAAACTACAGTTCCCAGAATTCCCTAGCATTCAGCAAGGGCAGTTAAAGTGGTCTCGAACTGCATTATTTCTGCAGTGTGGTTTTGGACCAAAGAGAGAGAAAGGGCGCATCTACATTGCAGGATTAATGCAGTTTGACACTGCTTTAAGTGGTGCAGCGTCAGCTGAGGAATTGTGGGAGTTGTAGTTTTGTGGGATGACCAGAGCTCTGAGAGAGAAGGCTGAATGTTGGACGAAACTACAGCTCCCAGGATTCCATACTGTTATGTCCCAGTCTGTATCCGCGCCTCCGAAGTAATCCACTTTAATGTTGCTTTTAAGCTGGGCCACAGCTAACAAAATGAACTTCAACAGGGAGAAATGTAAGGTACTGCACTTAGGGCGGAAAAATGAAATGCACAGATATAGGATGGGGGACACTGGGCTGAATGAAACTACGTGTGAAAGGGATCTGGGAGTCCAAGTAGACCACAAGTTGAACATCAGTCAACAATGCGATGCGGCAGCTAACAAGGCCAATGCGATTTTAGGCTGCATCAATAGAAATACAGTGTCTAGATCAAGGGAAGTAACAGTGCCACTATATTCTGCTCTGGTCAGGCCCCACCTGGAATATTGTGTCCAGTTCTCGGCACCAAAATTCAAAAAGGACATTGAGAAACTGGAGCGTGTCCAAAGGAGGGCGACTAAAATGGTGAAGGGTCTGGAAACCATGCCCTATGAGGAATGACTTAGGGAGCTGGGAATGTTTAGCCTGGAGAAAAGAAGGTTAAGAGGTGATATGATAGCCCTGTTTAAATATTTGAAGGGATGTCATATTGAGGAGGGAGGAAGCTTGTTTTCTGCTGCTCCAGAGACTAGGACCCGGAGCAATGGATGCAAGCTGCAGGAGAAGAGATTCCAGCTCAACATTAGGAGGAACTTCCTGACAGTAAGGGCTGTTCGACAGTGGAACACACTTCCTAGGAGTGTAATGGAGTCTCCCTCCTTGGAAGTCTTCAAACGGAGGCTGGATGGCCATCTGTCAGGGATGCTTTGATTTGGATTTCCTGCATGGCAGGGGGTTGGACTGGATGGCCCTTGCAGTCTCTTCCAGATCTATGATTCTAAGTGGCACGGCTCTATACTAAGGATTCTTGGGATTTGTTGTTCGTTGTGGGCACCAGAACTCTCTGACCAGAAAAAGATGTCTTAGGGAACTACAAATCCCAGAATTCCATAACGTATCGCTGTGGTAGTCAAAATGGTGTCAAAATGAATTAATTCTGCAGTGTAGATGCAAACAAAGGTAGTGGTGGGGCTGTAACCGAGGCTGCCTTGCTAAAGAGAGAGAGATGCCAGGGCTGAGGTCTGACCTGTTGTGTCCACATTGCAGAATTAGTCCGGTTTGAACACCACTTTAACTGCCAGGGCTCAGTGCAACAGAATCCCAGACCATTGGCCAAGATGGGTGAGGCTTTGGGGAGTTGAAGTCCCAAACACCTAGAGGAGCAGAGTTTGAGTATTGCTGATCTAGACCCTCTCTACTCATGGATACACTACGCCTGAGTACAGAGGTTTGGTTTTAGCTGCTGTAACCAAGATTCATAGAACCACAAAGTTGAAAGGGACTGCGAGGGCTGACTAGTCCAGTCCCTTGCCGTTCAGGAGCCATTGAACAATCTGTCTTGATAGCCTGGAAAATCTGCTTTCCTCTGACAATCACAGAGGTGTTGCACCTTTTTGTTGCTGTGTGCCTTCAAAGTCATTTCTGATTTATGGCAACCCTAAGGTAAAGCTAACATGGGGTTTTCTTGATAAGTTTCTTCAGTGAGTTTTTGACATTCCCATCCTCAGAGGCTAAGAAGTGTGATTTGTTTTAAGGTGGGTTTACATGGCTGAGCTGTGATTCGAACCTTGGTCTCCAGAGACATAGTCCAATGCTCAACATACACACCATGCTGGCTTGTTGCATCTTTACTGTGCTGAAAGAAGGGTCCAAAACACACTGCAGCAATAATCCAGTTTGAGACCACTTTAACTGCCCTGACTCAGTGCTAGGGAATCCTGGGAATTGTAGTTTATTGTGGCACCAGGGCTTTCTGACAGAGAAGGCTAGATGTCTCACAAAATTACAGTTCCCAGGATTCCTTAGCATTGAGCCAGGGCAGTTAAAGCAGTCTCAAACAGGATTATTTCTGCATTGTGTTTTGGACCAAGGATGTTCAAGGCTTGTTCCAAGACACCATCTTTTCTATTGTTTTCCTTGGGCTAACATTGGGAACAAGCTCTGGCTCAAAGTAAACTTTGTCTGCCACACCAAGGTACACATTGATTATTCCACCATATGTCTGCATTCATTGGATATTTTTTTTCTTCATTTGAAAATGTGGTTAGGTTTACACCTTAAGGTTGTTATAATATAGGAGTGGGAAAATCTATAGCCTTGCAGAAGCTGTTGCACTTCAATTTCTATCATCCTCTGCAAGTATGGCAAGAGACTTTGGGAGCCAGAGAACCACAGCCTCCCCATCTGCAGCCCACTTACAGTCTGCTCAGTCTGCTTGGCTCAGAAAACTGGCTCCCTATTTCCCAAGGTACACATTCACACCATGTACACTTATTGTGTACATAATTCATGCACCTCTTTGGAAGAGAGATTTGCCTTTTTTTTAAATAAAATCTCAACTGTTCGTGCCTAGTACAGTTCAAAGAACTGAGAGTGACACAAAGGTCGCTTTTATGTAAGGACTTTGGTTTGAACAGTGGTAGTCACCTGATTTTCTTTGACCATTTTCCAAGTTTGAAAAGTTAGCTAAAAGCTGGTTGTCAGTGCAAAGGAGAAATGTTTGAAAGGTGCTGTGTGGAAAGAAAGAGCAAACCTACTCACATGTTCTCATTGTAAATAAAATTTCAATTTCAATCAAAGCAGTGATGGGGTTGTTAAAAGCTACAAATGTTCTACCTAGAATATTCCTCTTCAAAAGGCCTTATTTCATTTTCTGGGGGGAAAAGCTGCATAGAATAGCTTTGGGGATTTGGGGCGGGGGTTTACTGCTTGCATCACAGAATCATAGATGTTGCATCTTCTCTCCCTTTGAAGACAGGTGCATAAGTCAGCCCTGTTTTAACTTTTTGAGAAGTAGAATTGGAAGCCAAATGCACAATCTAATGTCATAGCTCTTCTTGTAATTACTAAGGAAGTCCTCTTTCAGCCAGCCAAGAAAACAAAGCAAATAAAACAAGAAAATGCCATACAGAAGAGTGAAACCAAAGACCTCATTTGCATGTGTGACTAGATAAGCAAAATATGTATTTATTTATTTAGATAAATAGATAGATACATAAAAATACAGAAGTTTTTAAATGTCTCATTGCACAACCAGTATCAAAAGTATTGTTTTAAAATACTGTTTTTAATGGCTTTTCATTTTAAAATATATGTTTTAAATTGTTTTACTATGCAACATCTGCTCCTTAGTAGCTTAGTAGCAACTAAGTAGCAACATTGGCTGCTTAATTATATCTGCATAACTAGGCAATTTCTTTTGGCTGGATCCCCCTCATCTGCTTTACTGAGCATTTGCCACACCAAAAAAAGGAAGAATACGCTGCTGGCAATCGCATGGGTGGATGATGTTTTTACACACCTTGCCAGCAAATAAAGAATTGATACACGGATCCTACCTTTGCTTGCCACAGCCTTAGTCATTAGAACAATTGATTTCTCTCGATATGGCTGATACCCAGTAAAGTAGATTCAGGAGGGCAGTCGAGATTATGCCAGTAGTGCCACAATAGTGACTACATGAGAATTGTGAATATGGAGCAGTTACAGATGTATAATTCTAGCTTATGCACCTGTAGCTGATACTGAATGCCACCCATTTTAAATAATTAGATTCTATTTTATTGTTGGCCTGTTGTACGTTTTTAACTATACAGTCACCCCTCCTTTTTCACGATGGATCCATTCTGGACCCCCTCATGAAAACAGAGTTTCACCTATATTCAAGCCCCATTGGTTTGAATATGGGTGCGCAGGAGCGCGTCCCATTCATTCTCCCTCCGTTTATCCTTTGCACATAAATGAGAGACGTGGGTCCAAAGACCATGAGAATGGAGGGAGGGCTGTATTGCAATTTTAATTTGTAAGCCACATGGAGCCCCAGCCATTGGGAAAAAGGAAAAAGTGGTGTATAAATAAAGTTGAGAGCGAGGATGGCATAAAGGTTCAAGAGTTGGACTACGACTCTGGAGACCAGGGTTCGATTCTCGCTAGGCCATGAAACTGACTGGACGACCTTGGGCAAGTCACATGCTCTCAGCCTCAGGGGAAAGCAATGGCAAACCTCCTCTGAACATATCTTGCCAAGAAAAGCCCGTTGTAGGATCACCATAAGTCGGGAATAACTTGAAGCCACACAGCAGCAACAACAAATTAAGTTGATAGTAGTAGTAGGGCCAATATGGTATAGTGGTTTGAGTGTTCAATTTGGACCCTGCGAGACCAAGGTTCAAATCCCAGCTCTGTCGTGGAAATCCACTGGGTGACCTTGGGCAAGGCACACTCTGTCAGGCTCAAAGTATGGCAACGACAACCCCTTCTAAAGAAACATGCCAAGTAAACCCTGTGATTGGGTTGCTATAAGTCGGAAACTATTTGAAGGCACACAGCAACAGTGGTAGCAGCAGCAGCCAGGTGAGAAGATGGGAGCAGGACTCCCACATTTTTAATAGTTGTATGCAAGAGGGGATTTCAGCAAGGATAGTTTACATGACAAATGACCATTTTCTGAAATTCCCTCCTCAGCAAAACTGTTGAAGGTATAGGAGCCCTGTTCTTCTTTTCTTTTAGTCACTGATGTCAATTCATACAGTTATCTAACAATCATCAAACAAGTACGTGATTTGCTAAGTAAATATAGTAGAGAAATCAAGTGGTGTGCTCCAGCCATTCTCTATTTTGAAAAACAGTTGGACCTCCACAATTGCAGCTTTGACGTTTGTAGATTTGATCATTTGCAGTTTTGAGCAAATCATGTTCCTTTCAAACTACAGGCTTTTGAAACATATTAAATCTCATCCGAAACATTTTCTCCATAAAAATCAACTCACAGTAGAACTGCATTCCTAAACATGTTTATCTTATGTTTTCAAAATTACCATAGTTCTTCTCTTAACTTGTAAGGAGCATCTAATGGCAAGTTTCCATTTTTTAAAGCTTACACTTAACAAGCTTTGGAAAACCAGAACAGTCACTTACTTCCATCTTAAACTCATCTACAGTGGTCCCTCCACATTCCCTGGGGTTAGGGCTGAGAGACCCTTGTTAAAATAGGGGGGGGGGGGGAATAACCACAAATAAAACAATCCCTATTCTTTTTACCTAAGAGAACACCTCTCTAGAAATCTCCAGGTCCTCCAGTGCAATTCTATGGTCAACATCTGCTGGATCACAGAATCATGCTGGAGGACCTATCGATCTTTAGAGAAATGTTTTCTCTAGGAACTTCTAGGTTCTTCAGGACAATTCTGTGGTCAACTTCCAGCTGAATTGCACTGGAGGACTTGGGGATTCCTAGAGAAAACATATTATTTCAAACATCTTAAAAACTATAGTAAAAGCTGAAAGGCATGAGCCCTGGAAGACCTATAGCACTTCAAATGTTATTGGACTCGCAGTTTTCCTTGATCTCTGATAGCATAACCAGTAGTACAAGATGATGGGAGTTCTAGTCCAGTTACATCTGGAGAACTATACGTCACTTAATCCTGCTGTGGAATAATTTAGGGAGATAAGGCCCGAACAGACAGGCCAGAATAAAACTGCTTCGGGTCACTTTGGAGGTATGCTGTTTAAATGATGCATGTGTCCTAAGAGGCTGGAAGCCACACTAAAGCCACACACCAGTCCTAAGGACTGGAGCACAGCTTTGGCACAGCTTCTGGCCTCTTAAGATGCATGTGTCATTTAAACAGCATCCCTACAAATGACCTCAAGCAGCTTTATTCTGGCCTGTCTGTTCGAGCCCCAAGTTCCATTCTGCTCAAAAGGACTGAGTACTAGTAAGGAGAAATGTATAAGGTTGCACAGAAATACAATAATGGAATCATAGAGTTGAAGGAGACCACAAAGGGCATCCAGTACAACCTCCTGTCATTAGTAAAGCTGATGGGAATCCACCCTCTGTTTAAAAGCCTTCAATCACTGGGTTTTTACCAAGCGGAATCCTCCCAGTGGGAAGTTCTTTGATTCAGCTGAGGCTTCTGACAGTGTAATGGTGAATGGAAGTGGGGTTGTATCAGCTTTCAAAACTACCTCAGAGGACCAGGGGACTCTCTTTGTATGACTTGTAAAACAAAACATGGAATTGTAAAACAAAACAAAACCTTCCTTCTTTTTCTGCACCTATAGACCTTGACATCCAGGTGCTCTTTTTGCCTAAAAAGATTTCACAGTGGACTTGAACAGCTTGCCTGCCCACTGTTTGTAGGGAGCATCAGCTACAACATTCATGAAGTAATGTCAGGAATTCAGAAATATGTGGGAGAAATATCTGTCTAGGCAATAATAAATTAATATACCTCGTTTTTATTTATTGTCTAAGGATCTTTCTTCCGAGTAAATGGATTGCTGTGTGATAAAAAGACCCCTGTAATTGACTGCAGCTTGTTGGCCCGTGTATAAATACATGATGAGCTGTCCCTGTGTGGGGTTGTTATATTGGTCATGATCTAGGCACATGCTGATTCCTAGATGAAATTTTCTAATTTGTGACGCTGCTTGTAACATTTATATTGAGGTTACTATACAAACTATATTTACTGGGTAGTAAGATTCATTGACCATAATGAGCTTGAGTAAACATATTTAGGATTGCATGGCAATTTTTTTGTACCAAAGGTTTTTCCAGATGTGTTGTGAGAGTAATGTGTGTATTTCATTTATGACCTGAAAATGCAGGGTATAAAATTTAAATGACCACTGCATTTGAATAACCACTTAGGGCGGTTGTTGGTAGTACATTTTGACACAATTGTGTTCTGAGACATTGGGTTAACTAGATTCTTTTGCAAAGCTGCTGAGTTACTTGTGAGTTCCACCATGGGAGGGATAATGTTTTACAAATACCTTGTATTGTGTTCCATGCTAATAAGAACTGGCTTGACTCTCATCACTTTTGGCTAATGAGAGTTGTGGTCCAAAATCCAGAAGGCCGCAGGCTCCCCACCTCACCTTACTGGCAAAAGTAACTCTTGGCCACCTGGATCTGCTTTATAATTAGAAAGGATAGAAAACCTTTTAATGATAATTCCAAATCGCTCAAGAGCACAAGCCAGCCACATGACTTAGGAGATAAACTTAACTGTGATGAGCATGATTGATTCAGAATTGCTTTGTTTGCCTTATTGTGCCTAAACATTAAGCCATTTTTTCCTTCCAGTTTAATCTTGACTGCATTTCTGGCATTAAATTAAATCAGAACTTGGAAAAATGAGTTTTTGTACTACAGCTTTCCAAGCTGGTAGAGTCTGGGAATTGTAGTCTATAAAATCCTGTCTCTCCCCACTACCTTCTGGGGTCTGTATTAAGCACACTTAGCATTGAAAGTGCCACCATGGTTTGTTGACATGTGTAATAGAGTGAAACTCCTATTGGCATCCATTACACAGTTTCATCGACAATGGGGATTTTCAATCCTGTACTGCATCTTCAGGCAATATGTCACTCTAGGGTTTTTTCTGCTCTCAGCTTTATGTTTTCTTCTGTCATTGCAAAGACTAGAAATGTTTGAATGGATGCTGAGTTTCTCTGTGTTCTCTCTGTGTTCTTGGAAGAACATTCTGACCACTGGAGTCTTCTTAAATACAAATCAGCTTGTATTTTGACGGTATTTTCAAGAATCAAAATACTTAGAGGTAACAGTGTGCTTACCGTTCAGTCAAAATCTGTGTTACTTCTTAGTGCCATGTATGGAGACTGGCTGTTTGAAATACAGGCAGTTTTTTCTTTGAGAAAGTGCAAAGCTGAATCATCTAAATAATTAAATTCTGCCAGAAATTACAGAAGTAGATTGAAATGACTGGAGCCAAATAGTTTGGATGTGTAGTATAGCAGATGTTTGATGATGTATGCAAACCAGAGACGTCAGGGTAATCTGTTTAGACTGAAGTTCAAATATGTTTGAAGGTTTAAACTTGGTTTGTGTATGGATTTTCCTCTGATACAGTTTGTTAATATTTATGTCTTTTCCCACTTCAGCCAAACAATGGATTGGTGAGTCAATTATATGCTTTCTGTTTTCTGTCTCTGGCAACATCCTGCATGACTACCTGTATTCATTCATTTTTGTACCCCTTTGGCCTCTTGTAGTCCTTTATATCCAATTGTGTGTGTGTGTGTATGATGAAATTATAAAGCTCTTGGCTGATGATTATGAGAGATGTAAATCCAACACATCTCAATGGCTGGCAATCTGTCAGGAGTGCTTTGGTTGTGTGTTCCTGCATGACAGGAGGTTGAACTAGATGGCCCTTGTGGTTTCTTCCAACTGTATGATTCAAGGGCAATAGATTGAATAAAGCTAATTTAATCCAACCCCCCTGCTCAATGTAGGGAATGAAGAGTTAAACACATTTCTTGGAGATGGCTGTCCAGCTTTTGCATGAGAAACCTCCAGGAAGAGAAAGCTTAGCTCTAGCCCAGGAGTGGGAAATGTGTAGTCCTGAGGCTGCATATGGCCCTTAGTGGGATCCAGTTTAATTCTTGGAACTCTCTCTTTTTGTCCCTGTATCCTGTACAAGTTTTTGATGACCCCCTCTTCCCCAGTTTTTCATCAAAACGTATTCCCAACAGCTTTGGGACACTTAAAATACTGTTCTGTTTGGGTGAATACCCCCAAAACAACAAAAACAACTTCTAAATTGGCCTCCAAAGACGACCAGGAGTGATGTGATATGGCTAATCCAAAATGGTCGATGTGAAGGTTTGTTGTTGCCCTCCGGAACTGCCAGATATTCAGTGGTGCAGCCATCTGGGCACCAGAGCATGCCAACACTTGCCTAGGAAACTGAGTTCAGTGTTCTTACCATCAAGAAGTTCCTCCTAATCAATGTTTAATAAAGATATTGGTAGAATTTCTGCCTGATTTACGAATAACAGAAACACTTTTCAAAAGGAAGAAAGGCTCTTAACCTAAACATCTTTTGATACAAGCAACAAATTCTAGGGACCAATAGCTCTGAGTATGATTTATACTGGGAGCCAGTGTAGGTTTACTATGACTGGAGACCAGGGCTCCAATCCCTGTTCAGCCATGGAAACCATGGAAACCTACCTTGGGGAAGTTAATTCTCTCAGCCTCAGAGGAAGGCAAAGACAACCTCTGAAGAAATCTTGCCAAAAAAAACAAAACACCCTTGTGATAGGGTTGCCATAAGTCAGAAACAACTTGAAGGTATACAACAATAGCAACACAACAATGATTGTGTAGTGGAGTCTCCTTCCCTGGAGGTCTTTAAACAGAGGCTTGATGGCCATCTGTTGGAGATGCTTTGATTGAGATTTCCTGCATGGCAGGGGATTGGACTGGATGGCCCCTGTGGTCTCTTCCAACTCTACGATTCTATGATTCTATGATTCTATTATTTCAGTAGGAAAAAAAAGGAAAATAGTATGGTTTTGGAGCTTTACTGCTGATCATAGATTTCAGTAACTGTTCTAATTTTTTTCATTCTCAAAGAAGATGTCAGAGATTCAATGTTATAGATCCAATTGTGGCAGTGTTAATTTTGGGGGGATGTGGTGGGTGAACCTAGTAAGACAACAATTGATTTTCAATATACCTTCCATACTTTTTGATGAAATCATGTGCTAAATTTACTTTATAGCAGTGCTTATCAAACTGTAAGTGTAAGATGTTTTTTCTAATGGCATGCAAAGGTATTTTGCAGCACCTTTGAGACTAACTGTGAAAGAAGTTGTAGTATGAGCTTTCATAGGCTTGGTCTACTTCTTCAGATGCATGAAGTGTTGACTCTATGCATTTGAGGAAGCAGACCAAGTGTTCGAAAGCTCATGGTACAACTTGATTTGCTCAGTTAGGCGCGTTACAGAAGCGCCAAAGGGGTGTGCTAGGGTTAGGAAGGGGCGTGGTAGGGTTGAGAAGGAGCGTCACTTCCTGATGCCCCTCAACCCTAGTATGGACTGAGTCCGTACAAAATGGCGGCGCCCGTCCACATGGGGGCCGCCATTTTGATGTTATGGACGCATAGTGTCCGGACGTTGTGCGGCAAAAGTGATGCCGCGAGTGCACGACTAGCGCCTCGTGGTGCCACTTCTGGGGCCCAGAAAGAAGCCCCATTTTGGCACTTCTTTCTGGCTGTGCCCGGGAACTGCGCAGTTTGGCTGCTGCAGTTCCCGGACGCAGCAACTGGCAGCGGTGCGAGACCATCCATTTTGGGCAGTCTGTAACGTGCCTCAGTTTCAAAGATGCTGCAAGATCCCTTTGCATACAGTTGGCTCTTCTTATACACGGATTTTTTATACACTGATTCAAGCATCCACGGTTGGAAGATGTTAAAAAAAAAGTATATATTTACTTTGATTTTCCATTTTTTTATGAGGGACACCATTTTGCTATGTCATATTTAATGGGACTTGAGCATACACAGATTTTGTTATACACGGGGGATCTTGGAACCAAGCCCCTGCGTTTGACAAGGGTCCACTGTAATATTGCAGACTCATGCAGTTATGTCTCTGAATTCTACTGTTTTTGTTCTAATTGATATGGTTTAAAGATGTGTCTATAACCAAGGGACATACTGGATCTAGGTGAATGAGGATATGTAAACAACTGGTATTATCATTAGGAGGAACTTCCTGACAGTAAGGGCTGTTCGACAATGGAATGCACTCCCTCGGAGGGTGATAGAGTCTCCTTCCTTGGAGGTCTTTAAACAGAGGCTGGATGGCCATCTGTCAGGGATGCTTTGATTTGGATTTCCTGCATGGCAGGGGGTTGGACTGGATGGCCCTAGTGGTCTCTTCCAACTCTATGATTCTATGATTCTATTCTATGATTCTATGATTCTATCACTGCTGTGAAGATTATGGGTACTCTTAGTAGACACTGTAAAATAAAACATATCTGTTATTCCCAGCTAATGTAGAATCAGTGGAATTTATACAAGTGTTGATTTCCAAAGTTCCCACTGATTTAGTGCATGTAGTCTAGTTAAACTACAAATTACATTTAGCTTCTCTTATTCCAAAATGATCTCCATATGTGTAAAGCCAGTTAGCTGAATATATTTGCTTCCTTCCCAGACCATTTCTTCTTTCTTTTCTTTTCTTTTCTTTTCTTAATTTTAGAGTCTTGTCATGTTTAATGTAGGCAATATTTTGTTTATTATATGCTTTCTTCCAAGCAACACTTTTTTTTACAACTGATCTGTGCAGGTTTAGCGAATGTGGTGGACCTTTTGTTCTTTGTAGGGAAGAAGGACACTGTTTCCTAAATGTAAACATTGCATGCTCATATTGTGGCATGTTCTGAGCTGTGGAGCATTAAAAAGTACATGCCCATTTCTTAACAACAGAATTTCACTAAGATAATGATATTATAGTAAGAGGCCTAATTGGGTTCTGGCCATGATCTGTAGCTGTCTTTGTAGCATAATGTCTAATCCTGTCCAGGTCCTGGAGGAGTTAGTTAAGAGATTAAACACTTAACATACTGAAATCCTCAAGTGATAGTATGGCCAAAGGGAATTTAATGAGTTGGGACAATTTTGTAATACACATTAGTACTTCAGTTGAAGTTAAGTTTTTAAATCTCTTCTAAATATTATAGTGTAATGTAACTGTTTAAAAATGCATATGTACTTAATAGCATTAGCATGAAAAACATGCTTTTAAAAGTCTTTATTATAAATAGTGGGGAAATTGATGAAATTATCATTCACTCCTTGTTTAAATAATGCACTGGGTACATTTTTTCTGCCCATCCCTTAAAAGTTTGGTGTTATTAGATAGCCTCTGACCAATTTCAACTTTCTCTGAAAGAAATGTAGCATTAATAAAAGAAGGTAAGGGATACGGTGATAATAAGACTTGCAGATATGTCATCAGTAATGCTAATATTCTGCACTAGAATATACATTAGGTAGCTTTTCAGAGCCAGAAGAAGAAATGGAAAGCTTCTATGCTGGAGTCAAGGAGGAATCTGATTATGCACCAAAACAAGACTTATTGTTAATAGGAAATTGAAAAGCAAAAGTGGGAAACAGAGCAGAAATCAGAGACTGTAGAAATATTTGCTCTGTGATCAAGAAATGAAGCAGGGAAGCAATCAGCTGAATTTTGCAAGGCCAACAGTCTGTTCATTGCAAACAGATTCTTCAAGTGACCATAGAGGTGACTGTATACATGGGCACCACCTGATGGCCATAGAAGTCAAATAGACTGCATAACTGGAAGCAGAAGATGGAGAAGCTCCATTATTTTTTTTTGGGGGGGGGGGGAGACCAGGAGCAGATTGTGGCACAGGCCACAAGTAAAAATAAAGAGTAAAAATAAAGAAGAACACTAAACCAACCATTGTGCCAAAAATACAACCTGAAGAACATCACAGTAGAATGTAAAGATAACATAAAAATAGATTTGCACTATTAAGCCTAATTGATGGGGAGTCAGAAGTCTGGACTGAAGTCAGGGATATTGTCAGGGAGGAATGCAAAGAGATACTACTGTATTTGCAATCAAAAAGAAAGAGAAGCCTCAGTGGATGACACATTAAACTGTCCAAGCAGCCAAGAACAGATGAGAATCAGAAGTAAAAAGTGACAGAAATAGAGCCAGAACCCTGAATGTAACTGTTCAACAACCTGAGAACTAGTAGTCAAAGCAGAGAAATAGAAGACAACAAAAAAGGAAGAACAGGAGACATCTTCCACAAGATCCGAAAAATCAAAGGGGAATTTAATCCAAGAGTGGGAATGATATGCAACTTTCAGGGCAACACATTGCATAACCAAGCAAAAATAAAAAAGATGATAGAAACAGTACTCTGAGGGAAGTATATGAAAGAGATGAAAGGATGGATAACAGATGAATGACTCAGTCAAGGAGGCCATGGCACTGAGTCTGCAAGACCTGAGCTGGGATGTTGATGATAGGGTAACTTAGAAGTCTCCCATTCACAAGGTCACCCTAGGTCTAAGTCAAATTGATGGCAGTTGACAACAACAAAGCCTACAATTCCTATTATTTCAAGCTGCCATAGGCTTACAGGGGGCACAAGATTGGGGAAGGCTGAATTAATGAGAGCTGGGGAAATTATCTTTCTGGGCTATAATTCAATTTTGGGATTCGTTGTACATAAAAATCTACATCGTTTTCAAGGTTTGAATGTATTTGGCTATAGTTTGAATTTTATGGTATGGGGCATGAGATTTTAATTTTTAAAGGCCAAGTTTAGAATAAACATAATGGACAAGTGATCCAGTTGAATGCAGGCCAGGCACTCAAAGAGAATCAAATTGCACACTTTTTTCTCCTAGTCAGACAGTGCACAGCTTTCCATTTTTGGAAGAAAAAACTACTTAATGCACCACAAATCCTTAAACGATGGATGAGGAAGAACATCTTTGTTCGTGGGCAAGTTTGCATCTGTGCATGGCTTACTTAAAACTAATACGTTCAGGCTCAATTGCCTCTTCTTTATCATGGTGCCCGAGGAAATATGTTGACTTGTGCTTATGCTCAGATGGATACATATTGTTTCACTTTACTTTGAGTGGGGTGTTTGTGTGTGTCACAGAGAGGGAGGGAGGGAGGGAGGGAGAGAGAGTCAACATTCAGTGACAAACTGGCTTGCAATATTACCTTGTTCAGTGTGCAGTGAACTGCTGCCTGTGAACAGCACCCAGTGCTTCATATCTTATAACTGAAATGTTTGAATAATTATAAACGAATTATAACAAAAAGGAGTCTTGTGGCATCGTTTGAAACACACTTAGTTTAGCATTAATTTCAATGGATTATAGTCACCTTCCTCAGAAGCATGAAGTTCAAGATTTAAGCCTTCGGTACATATATGAATACAACACTCTCACACATGTCTTTGTGTTTAATATTGTACTTTATGTGCCTGGAGAATTGGATTGTAATTTACAAAAGGTCATGCTAAAATAAATCTGTAAGAAAAGATGCCACAACATACTTTTTTGTTACTTTGGTCATGCTTCAATCAATTATAAAAATGCCATAAGGGATGTGGTGTGAAAAAATGCTATGATATAGAAGCCATAACTCTTTCTGAGAAGAATCCAAATTGAATACATGTACATCTCACTGTAAAGTGGGGATTCCATGGCATGGAATCGCACTGTAAATTGTTGTTGTTTTGGTGGTGGTGGAGTCATTTCTGACATGGTGACCCTAAGGCAAACCTATCATGGTGCTTTCTTGGCGAGATTTGTTCTGAGGAGGTTTGCCATTTCCTTCTCCTGAGGCTGAGAGCATGTGACTTGCCCAAAGTCACTTAATGCGTTTCATGGCCAAGTGAGGGATTGAACCCTGCTCTCCAGAATCACAGTCCAACACTCCAGCCACTACACTATGCTGGCTCTACTTACTAATGTCTGAGATACGGTGGTGGTGAAGAGTTCTGAGGATACTGTGGACTGTTAAAAAGACAAATAAATGAGCCCTAGAACAAATCAAGCCTGAACTCTCTGTAGAAGGCAAGATTGTTAAAATGAGGTTGTCTATCACACTTTGTCAATATCATAAGAAGATGACTCATTAGAAAAGACAATAAGTTGAGGGAAGTAGGGAAAAAAAGACTACATACCTGATAGATAGCCTCAGTCAGGAAGCCAAAGTCCCGAGTCTGCAACCTGCAAGCAAATTGAGGATTGGGTGACTTGGAGGACTCTCATTCATAGGGTTGCCATAAGTCAAAGTTAACTTGAAGGTGGCTAACAGTCCCATCAGTATTAATGGGAAACATGTTCATATACAGGAATATAATCCTGTTTGACACTATGTCTTCCTGCTGGGTCATTTTAATATGGAACAGGGGCCTCAACCCGTAAGTTCCAGACCTGCCGCCACAGTTCACACCCTTTTCTATCATCTTGGGTAAAAACAGACATTCAGAACAGTTAATAATCCTGATTGGAAGGCTAATTTGGTTGGGAGATATTTGCTCTGTCTTATTCAATGGGGATTGAGTGCAGTCTTCCAGGTGTAATCATCCACTTGTAGCCTACCCAGGTTTTTACACATTTTCATGACTTGTATTCGCCCACAAAAAAAAAAAAAAAAAAAAAAAAAAGAAAATTGCTTAAGGAGGACAAGGCAGAATAGCTGCACTCTGCTTCTTGATTTCTGTCCAGGAGCTCCATAGAACTCTTTAGTTGCCTACCTTAGTGTAGGACCAGGCAGCTTATTGTTCTCTAGATGTTTAGTACTAAGGTGGGTATATTGAGACGCAATGCAGTTTATACCTGTTAAAATGAACATAAAAATTAACAGCATATAAAAGTTAAAAAGCAATTAAACCATCATAAAATTCAGACCAGTTTAAACAAATTAAGAACAATCAATAAAAGTCCAGTACCCTGTACAAGAACAGTTTCCCCTGAAAAATCAATTCTCAAAGGCATGATGAAATAATTTTTTAAAACTTGTTTTGTATTTGCATCCATGTGCATTGACCATTAATTATATTTTGCTCTACATAGGTGTTCTGTAAAGCGCTTTCATAATACAAGCATAATGTAAGTCCTCATCCAAAACTTACACTGCAGTGAGGCAATGTACAATCTTAGCCAGAGTTTGCAGTTCCCATAATTCATCACTCTTGGTTGTTTGGCTGAGGCTGATGACAATTACAGTCCAACAACAGCTGGAAGGCTGTGTGTTGCCTATTTTTCCTTGTAACAGGATCAGCACTCTTGCTTGGAAGTAAGTGTGATTAGGAAAGGACCATGGCTTAGTGGCAGAACACATGCTTTGCATGCAGAAGATTCTAGGTTCATTCCTTGGTATCTCCAGTTATAAGGCGAATCAGTCATATAACATCAGCCTGAGGTCCTAGAGAAATGCTTCCAGTCTGACAAATTCTTCAAATTAGAGGCAATGAAACAATATTGGGTTAGATCGAGGTGGGTAACATATAAGTCCCAAAAGTGTTTCTGGGGTACACAATTTTTACACCACTGAGTTTTAGCAGGAGACAGCTAAAAATCCTTAAAAACAAGCTGAAAGTCATTTCTTTTAAAGGAATTTTGTGTTTTGCTTCTGAAATTCTGTACGTGAACTGGGGAAGTTCTGCTGAAATGAACATTTTCCTCTTGTTTCAGTGTCATTTCCAGGTTTCCCACTGAAACATCTGCATGATTTGCTACTGAATTTCAGGGGTGGGGTGCGTAGAACAAAAATTGTCTCTGGACCAGTCAAAGTTGCCCATTCCAGGTTAGATGGGCAAGTAAATTTACTATGTACAAGGTAACTGCTTACGCTACTATGTTCCATTGAAATTACTGGAGCAATTTTACTTTGAATGTGTCTAGTGTTGGATGATGTTTTCAAAGAATAAAAATGCAATTTAAATTTCTGCTGTATACTTGTGTTTGAAAAATATCCATCCGTCTCCGTCATTTTCTGAGATATGAAGCTGCCCTTGTAGAAATAGTTTATTTTGGAATAAAAGAAATGGAAACTGTAGCTTTGTTAAAACACTAAAAAGAGAGCTGCCAGTACATTTTTCATAACATTTTAAAAATAATTTCATGCACTTTACAGTACCTTAGAAGCACACAGCTGAGTCATATACTTTACCAAAAATGTTGCTTTGGTCTGCATAAGTGGTGGTGAAATAGGATAAAATTGCTCATAAGAAGTAGGCTGCTGGCATTTATCTGTCTTTAAAAAGAAAACAAGAAAATAGCACTTGAAAGTGGGAGTGGACATGTAAAAATGATGAATGTTGAAAAGAAAATGGATTGTAAGAGTGAACCATGTCACTTTAAGGTATGACTGGCAAGCTGACAATACAGCTTGAAAAGACTTAGATGCTGTACTTAGTAAAACAGGAAATATTTGATAACCTTGTTTCCAGTTGCTGCCGCATCATGGGTAACTTTGAATCTCATATGGTCCGCATCATTAGGTGCCAGAAGGTTTTGTTGCAACCCAGCCAGGGCTGATACGGTCACATAGTGGATGGGAAGGGTCCAGTGTATAAACACATAATTTTTTAAAATGAAGTAGACAACCATGTATGTGGCAAAAGTGAAGTCACTTCTGAAGAATTACATTTTGGTACAATTTTCATCTACATCAAGAAATCTTTTTCATAAAAAGAGATAGCACATCAAAGAGAAAGCAAGTCTATCCCAATCTTTTCTTCAAATTATTCTGTGCAATTTTGGAACTTTTTATCATAAAGGGTGACATGTTTCTGTGTTCCCATATCTGTATTTTAATATGATATAATATGGTACTCCCAAGAAGGTATCTTGCTGTTTCTGATCTACACCATACCACTTGTTTATTCTTTCTTCATCAAGTCAGCTTTGACTTCCAGCATCCCTAAGAATGAGAGACTTTCAAAACATACTGTTACCAGCAGCCCAGCTCAGGTCTTGAAAATTCAGGACTGTGCTTCCTTGATTGAGTCCATCCAACTGTAATGTGATCTTCCTTTTCCTCTACTGTCTCCCACTTTGCTAATCAGTAGTGTCTTTTCAAATTATTCTAATGGTAATGTTATCTCATGATACAAAGTACAAAAACCACTTTGGTTTGTAAGGGGTTGTCCACTTGGGCCAAAAGGCATGGCTTCTCCTCTAGCCTTGCATCATCTAGTTCAGTCAATGCAGACCAAATCCTGGTAGACTGGATACAGATCTGGTGGATCTGGCCTGATCCTGGAGTAAACAACTTACCCCAGAGTAATATAAATGTTGGTTTGCCATGGAGTTTATTATTATTATTATTAAAGTTTATTTATATAGTGCCATAAGTTTTACATGGCGCTTTACATAGCCATCAACCAAGTCAGAGATAAAAACCTGCCTATGGTATCAAATCTAAAATCAGAAAGCAACAAAATTATAAAATAACAACTTAATATTAAAATAACTCTAAAACAGTAGGCTATAAAAATAATACTGTACACACCAATACATACTTATCTAATGGTCAAATGGAAACTGCATGGCAAACTCCCACTGTTTACGTGCCGCCCTGCATTCTTACCTTGCCATGCATTCCTCCTGCTGAGAAGCCCCCTGTTTCTGCCACTGACGAGAAAAGGGGGTGTCTGACCTTGCAGGTAGGAGGCTTCTCAGTTGGAGTGATGACACAGCAAGGTAAGGAGCCCACACCTGTCCTGGGTCGGTGTGGGGATAGGTGTGTAAACACCCTCCTGCCAACGCAGGGACCAACCTGGATGAGCACTAGGGCTGGGATAGCACAGCTTCTGCCTCTGCCCTGGCCTCTCTGCTCGGTCCCTAAATAAAGTTAGGCTTAATTTGCTATAGGACCCATTTGTTGGTCATTTTGGCAGCTCATGGTATTTGTAGAACTCTCCTTCAGCACACATCTGAAATGAGTTGATTCTCTTCCTGTCAGCATTCTTCACTGTCCAGCTTTCACAATTATACATAGAATTCAGAAGGGAAATGTCATGGATGATCCTGACTTGGCATACAGTAATAATTCCTTAATATCTATCCTCCCAAGTTCTAATTTTCTGATTTGATCCGTGCCTCCAGCTTGATTTATGACTCAGCCGAGTAAGAGAAAGTCTGATTATTTCAGTGTTTCCATCATCCACTCTAAAATTATGTAAATCTCCTGTGGTTATTATATTTTTATTTTTTAATGTTTAAATATTAAGTAATATATGCCTATTTTAAAAAAGAAATACATCATTATTTTTCTCCAGTACTGTAACCTTTTGGTGCTTCTTTCCTTGATCTGTTTACAACAGGGGATGGGAAACCTCTACTGATGGGATTGATGTCCAACAACTTCTAGAGGGCTACATTTTCCACACACCTGATTAACAGGATTTTATAAAATTGTGCCCTTCCTCGATGATGCCTGAGATGGTAAAATACATGTCACCTCTCAATATCTTATTCAACAAGAATGATCAAATGTGGCAGAATGAAAGGCATTTAGGAGTGATTCCCATAAATAGGAAATGCCTACATAGTCCCAGTACATTGCACAATGGAAAGCAGATTAGAGTTTCACAACTGAGATGTACTTCTGTTGAATAATTTTCACATATCCATTAAGGTAGTCTCTCTCTATTTTTCCCCCACTAACATTAATTCTGCCTGCCTGTCGCTTCACGTTTTTATTTTTTTAATAACATAATCTGCCAGGATGTGTCAGTTTAGATAGAAAGTGTCTCTTAGTGATTATGATTTAGTCCCATATTGATACCAACTACTTTTGCTTGTTTCAAAATTGAAATGAACCTAACATTAATTATGTTTTCCTAGGGCCATTTTTGATAGTTTGACAGCCAATAACTGTATTTTAATAGCTAGACTGTATTTTTCAATAGGACAGTCTAACATTATTGCAAAATATTAGGATAACAATGATAATTCTCAGGGATACTACAGTGGATAACCCATATTGTTTGGTTCCTATGTTTTAAAAAATCTTTGAGATTTTGAGACTGGGATGCTTAAGTGGTAAGGCCTTCAGGAATAGCCTTTGTTGATCCATTGTCATATGTTTTGTGAACATTCAGACATCTGCAGTCTCAACTTGACAATAGAATGTATGCAAATTGTTTGATTTCTTCTTGTCAGATTGTATGCCTAGAAAGAGGAGGCATCATGTGGTGTGAGGAATGGCCTATGTTAGTGACTCTACAGTGGTGGGGTAGGGAGTGAGAGTTGCTCAAGGAAGGGGCAAGACTTTGAGGCTCTGATTCTCCTCCTCCTCCCAGACTTTTTTGTATGTAAGAGCTACACGTGTATTGAGTTAAATAGAGTCAGCTCTTTGTATCTGCAGGGGTTCCATTCCAGACCCCACCTCAAGGAGAGCAAAATCGGTGGGACTGCAAATTCCATTCTATCCAATGCCAGCACAATGTGCACGCAGCAGTGTTGGTGTGGCCATGTGCATGCACTGCTATTGGGTAGAATGTTGTGGGACCATCTGCAGATGCTCCAATCAATGATAGCAAGCCTGTACAAGAAGAGAGTTGACTGTATTGAATTTACTTAATGAAACTGTTCTAATTTGAATGGTATGTATGTGGTAGATGTGGCACCTGCAATAAAATATTGCAGAATAGAATGCTGCTATTGAGGTTGATGTGCAGCTAGCCATGTGGTCTTCAAGGATACTCTATTCGCTTCTCCCTTTCTTTGTTCTCTATCTCCCTTCACCATCCCCAATGGCACTTCACCCATTTTCTATAGTCATGCATCATACTCATTCCTCATTTGTTTTTGGAATATGCTTTTATATGGAAATTAACATGTTTGTCTTTCTGGTGTTATTGTTGTGTGCCTTTTAAGTCATTTCCCACTCATGTGACCCTAAGCACAAACGTATCATTGGGATTTCTTGGCAGGTTTCTTCATACGAGGTTTGCCATTGCCATCCTCTGAGGCTGAGAGTATGTGAGTTGCCAGGGTCACCCAGTGGGTTTACACAGCTGAACAGGGATTTGAACCCTGGTCTCCAGTGTCATGGTCTAACACTCAGATCACTACAATATATTATAATGGCTGATTGTTGAACCCTTCATATATTTGCTCTTTAAACAATAAAAAAACAAATGTTCCTGCTTTAAAATCCGTTGTTGTGAATAAGATACAGTTCAGTACACCATCGTCTCAACCATTATTATTAGGTATGATGTTGTGGAAAGGAAGTTTGTAAAGATTGTTCTGGTCCTTTATGCCTTCTTTTAAGTTGAACTGAATATCAATTTTGACATCTTAATTTTTTCCACTGCAATCAGATGATCTCATAAAAACAAATAAAGTTGGATGTGGGCCCAGAAGCAGAGAGCAAGATGTAAATGTAACACTCTACAGACAAACACTATATCTAATATTCTTTAGTTGGGAAGGCAAAACAGATCCCCAGACACAACGGTTTCTGAACCAGGTTTGTGCTTCAAGGCTTTCAGTGCATGAACCCATTTGAATTGCTGTTAACAGAAACAGTTGTTGTTGTTATTGTTTTGTAGGAGAGGGAAAGTTATAATTGATTCTTCTTCCTTCTGTTGATTTTTTAAAAAAAATGTTCAGCACAATATTTTCTACCACCTAGTTAGACTTTTCTAAATGCTTAAGAATATTCTTATTTTGCACATCCTGAGGACTCTCTGTTGACACTTCAGTCTAACAGATAAAATACATGCTTGTTCTAAAGGCACTTTCTACAGCAGTGATGAGCATTGGAATATGACTTTGGAGACCAGGGTTCAGATCCCTGTTTGGCCATGGAAACCCACTGGGTGACACTGGGCAAGTCACACTGTCTAAGGCAGGGGTAGGCAACCTTTTTGAGCCGGGGGCCAGGTTGCTATCCCTCAGACAACTGGGGGAGGGGGCGAAGCCCAAAAATAAATAATTAAATGTTTTTTAAAATAAATAAATAAATGTAGGACAAAATTTTCAAATGGAGGACATTTTTTAAAAAAAAATTGAGGACACGCAAAAAAATTTGCTGATTTTTAAAAAAATGTTAATATAAATGCATATTTTGGAGGCTTCTATAGACAATTGCCCCCCTTGCTCGCCACTTGCCCCCCTTGCCTGCCGCTTGCCCTCCCTTGCCCGCTTCCTTCTGATAGGCCAAAGGTCCCACACCCTCACGCGAGAGGCCAAAGGCTCCGGCGGCAATCGGCGGCAGGACCTGGCTGGGGCCAGTCCCAAGGCTTTGCCGGGCCGCATCCAGCCCGCGGGCCGCAGGTTGCCTACCCCTGGTCTAAGGCTTCCTGATTGAGACTATCTATCTGGTATGAGGTCTTCTTTTCCTACTTCTCTCAACCTTACCCAGCATTATTGTCTTTTCTAGTGAGTCAAGTCTTCTCATGATATTGCTAAAGTATGACAGCCTCAGTTTAGACATCTTGGCTTCTAGGGAGAATTCAGGCATGATTTGTTGTAGGGCTCATTTATATGTCTTTTTAGCAGTCTATGGTATCTTCAGAACCCTTCACCGCCACCATATCTCAAGTGTCTACTTAGTGGACATTAAGTAGGTAGAGGCAGCATGATGTAGTGGTTGGAGTGTTGGACTATAACTCTGGAGACCAGGGTTCAAATCACCACCTGGCCATGAAACTCACTGTGTGACTTTGGGGAAGTCACACACTCTCAGACTCAGAGGAAGGCAAAAGCAAACTCCCTCTGAAGAAATCTGGCCAGGAAAAATGCATGATAGAGTTGCCTTAGGATCACTATAAGTCAGAAATGACTTGAAGGCACACAACAAAAACAATTTATCTTCGTATCACAATTGTAAAAAAAAGTTATATGCCACTGTCTGTAGCAGAGGTGACAGTTGTGAGGAATGCCAGATGTTGTACGATTAAAATACCAATATTCCTTACTGTTGGCTGTGTTTACGAGGTATGTGGGATGTGCAGTCCAACAACATCTGGACAGCTGTGCAACTCCTACTCTTATTTTGTGGCCCAAATCTAAGAACAGACCCATTAAATCAGTGGAATATATAGAAGTGTTAACTTACATTCACCAAATGATTCAGTAGGTCTACTCTACTTGGGACTGGTAATTGCATTTAGGATGTTTCATTGCAAGAAAAATACTAATGTATATATTCATTAATACTGCTTAGCTTCTAAGAGGATTCTGCATTAGTGGCGTGGTACACTCAGTTCACATGAACAACAAAGTATTGTTACTTTTGGTTGCAGTTCATAGCCTGTTGAGGCCAATGGCGAAAGTTCCATTGATTTCCACATAGCTACATTTCATATCCTTGAATTGAGTTGACTCAGACAGCTACATCTTGGTTTATTGAGGTGAAACAGGCACTGAGCTTTCCACCCTTTGTGCAAGTCGTGATTAAAATATAACATTACATATAGTGTCCTGTTTAGACTGAGTCTGGATGTTATGGTTGCCAGCTTTGAAAGAGTAAGAATTAAAGAGGGAGGCAATGAGAAGGTAAGGTTAAAAAAAAAAAAAAACCTTACACAACTCATGACAAGCCAATGTGAGTTGGAAATATAACTTTCCTTCTATAAGGCCTTGCATCTAGGTTGTTCCATGAATCTCTGTGGTTTGAGATCCTGGCTGGTGCCAACAGTAATAACCTTAACTTTCTAGTTTGGACAAAATGAGAGACAGTGGTTAATTAGAGTCTTCCTTTAGGGGAAGACTAAATGAGCAAAAAAACAAGGCAAGGTCAGATAATCAGAATGTGGCTTATGATTGCAAGTGCATATTTTAAGACAATAAAGTATCCTTCTATTGTTTCTAACAGCATATATAAATTTCCAAGTGCCATATTTTAAATACAAAAATAACTTTTATTAAATAAACCCTAGTCAGATTTTCCTCTTTCTTCCATGCATTACCTTTGAACCAAAATGTTATGAGTGTTCGTTTTGCTTTTACTTTTGAAGAAAGTGCCTTGACTTCATGTCTTTTTGCTTTCTCTTTTATAATACAGTCATAGTGTTACTTGTACCTTATGTTGCCTACATCCGTTACACCGATGCCTTTTGTTCTTTTTTTAAGATCCAAGAAATGGATTCATGCATAAACATGGATTTGTACCCACTCACACACCAAGTTACTAAGGTGTAGCATTTTGAAGAGACATGCACAGGCAGATCCAATTATAAATACAATCTTTAAAAGTTAACTTCTGTGCTCAGTAAAAAAAAAAACCCACAAAAACACAAAACTGGAACAAAATGCATTTACCTGTCAGTTATTTTTACAGTATTCTTGCCACTCAATTATTACTTGGGGCACTTCGTGGGAATTTATTTTCTCCAGCCCTGTTCCTCCTGTATGTTCATGACTAAGATTCAACAAACCTTCATAACAAATCACTTTTCAATATTATTTCATCTCTTGTTCACTTTATTCAATTTGCACTATTGTGTGAGACAGATACCGTACATCAGTTCCACAGCAACACTGAAATTTTTCAGAGTAAGACTTACATTTATCAGTTGGACAAACTCAGTGTCTACTTTGCAGTGATGGATGCCTGTCAGGCTGTTAGCGATTTGTTTGTTCTGTAATCTTTCCCAACCATCCCTTTTTCATTGCATTATAGATGAGGAAGAACTTGTTCAATCCCCAACCCACCCCCTAAGGCTTGCGCTTCTTGCTGAGAGAGATGAATGTGAGAGATGGTCTTCACCCGATTCTTCTATTTAGGCTTACTTGCTTCTTGTTCTGAAGTTTGATAGTTTACAGTGAATTTAAAAAGAATTCGAGAAGAGCTCTCTAAGTCATTCAAAGTGAGCATGAGGAGGGCTATGGGCAGAATGTATAAAAGTTACAGTATATATTCGACTATAAGTTGACCTCATGTATAAGTCGAGGGCAGGTTTGGGGGCCAAAATTATGCATTTTGATATGACCCGAGGATAAGCCAAAGGTAAAACTTAGAGAAATGTAACAAAGGATCTAAAGGATGAAGCAAAGGCAAGCAATGCCAAAGAACTTTCAAAATTCCAGCAGACATAACTTTGTGCTCCTACTAAAAGGCTGGATGGATGAAATAACAGATGAGGGGGTCAGTGCTTCCATGACAGATTACACTCTTGTCTTTCACCAGGGGATGGTTCCTTTTTAAAATAAGAGTTAAAGTACAGTACCGACCTGTGGATAAGTTGACCCAGGTTTTTGGGGTCAATTTTTAGACTAAAATTTCTAGACTTATACATGAGTATATACAGTACTTTTTGGACTATAGCTCCCCAAATTCTCCAGCTGACATGGCCAGTGACTCTGCTGGCTAGAAATCATGGGGAGTTGTAGTCCAAAACAGTATCTTTTCCACTCTCTGTGTATGGAGCTGTGTGTTCAAGCTCTACTTGTAACTTTCCCCAACATTTCAGAGCTCAGTTCAATAGGCAGCTTCTGATATTCTGTTTACATGCTAGAAAGACAGAAATGGTGAGAAGTCTGAAAGGATATTTACAAAACATACTTACAGCATACTTACAAGACATGCTTAAAGAGAACCAGATCTATTCAAATTTCAGTGATTCTTAGCAAGATGGATCTTAACTGAAAACCTTACTCACCTGTTAAGGAATTGTCTAATAGATTTTCTGGATGGATCAAGATTTCTAATGTGTATGTGTATAGGCATGTATGCGTACTTCCTTTCCAAGCAGGATGAAAGCACACTTTCCTCAACATAAAAATTAAGATCAGGGTGTCATACTGCTGGAATCCATTTTTAGTAACAAATAGCTCTATAGCTTTCTCCCTTTGGGTATTTAAATTAAAGGAGGAGAGAGAGCAGGGTCACACAGATTAGTCTTTCTGTCACCATCAACATGGGGGAAGGACAATATGTTGGAAACAGATGTAATGGGTAAAGCTTTCTATTTGAGCCCTGGTGGCGCAGTGGTTAAATGCCTATACTGCAGCCACTCACTCAAAACCACAAGGTTGCGAGTTCAAGACCAGCAAAAGGGCTCAAGCTCGACTCAGGCTTGCATCCTTCCGAGGTCGCTAAAATGAGTACCCGGATTGTTGGGGGTGAATTAGCTTAAAGTTGTAAACCACTTAGACACTGCTTAGGCGATATGAAGCGGTATACAAATGAAGCTTGTTTGTTTTGTTTCTAGAATACAGAGGTACCCCGGGTTACGAATGTAATTCGTTCCGCGGCGCCGTTCGTAACCCGAAAGATTTTGCAACCCAAAAAAGCCATAGCCGCTAGCGCTGGAAAGCCGCGATTTCGTGCGAAAAAGCGCCGAAAAGCACCAAAAATTTTTTCGTAACCCGAAAAAACCTTCGTATCCCGGAACAGTTTTTTCCTATGTAATTTTTTCGTATCCCGGAAATTTCGTAACGCGGTGATTTCGTATCCCGGGGTACCACTGTATACATTTGTGGTGGGCAGAGAAGCTATTCAGGTACCTTTCAGTGGCAACCTAAAATTGAAGTTTTTAAACCGTTTGTAAGTACAGTTTGAATCTGACCTAGGCCCGAAATACACGGTCCAAAAGCACCACCTTTAGGCAGATCTGGGGGCATGGTGTACAGATGATGCATGCCCTCAGATCGACCAGAAGCCAGCTAATGTGTTGCAAAAGGACTGCAACCCCCCCCCCCCGCTCCTTGTTGGTGGTCTGTTGCGGACTGAGGTGTCAGCTGGCCTTGGGACACCGCAGTCCTATGCTAAAAGGGGAGCAACCAGGGCTGGAGCAGCCAGAGGTCACTTCCATGCTGGTGGTCTGCTTGACCCCCTAGTCTTTGTGTAGCTCAACCAGTTCTCTGATCTGGTGTTTTGTAAAGAAGATTCGAAAGCAGCTATCTTAAGGTAAATCAGTGTTTTGTATGTCTGTTACCAAACATTAAACATGCATAAATCTAAAATCTGTAATATAATCTAAAAATGCCCTTGGACACAACGAACACAAGTAGGACAGAGCTTTTTCTAAGATCTCAAAAATGTTTTATATCTTTTTGGTACCTTTGCAAGATAAAACTACTATCAGTAACATGAGGCAGAAATAGTGCTACCCCATAATATGAGAAAACTTTTTGAGGACTGGCATCTATTTTTGGAAGGAAGGCTAGTGAGATTGCCTGTCGCTTACTGCTTGTTGGTATGCTTCCCAGTGAGAACGGCAGTGTGGGCGGTGGACTATACCTAATGTGTTTCATCAGTTCAGAATTTGAAGGTTAAATTTCTATTTTTTTCAAGTACAAGAAATAACAGATGTAGAAAGATGATGGATGCCCATGTTGTTGTACTGCAGTCATAGTGGAAGGTGTGTGGGAGGAGAAAGACATGACTTTAAAAGATCGATGGATTGGAAGGCATCTTATTCTGATTAAAACCTGCCAGGCAGATTATAGGGAGATTTCCTTGTACTGTATATTATTTAAATGTATTTTAGTTTGCTTTTTTTTTGGGGGGGGGTAATTTTTAAAGTGTTGGATAAGCTGCAGGCGTGGGCAACTGCAATTCAAGGACCAATTTTCTGTCCATGAAACACATCAGGGGCCACATAGATTGCCAAAAATGCCAGAACTAAACTTTTAAATGTCTGGAAGTCCACTTCTAGTTTTATAAACCAGTTTTGTAAATAAACCATTTATTTTATGTTAAAACTGCAGGGAGCCTGAACTACCTGGAGACTTATAGGAGAGGGCATTTATCCAAGGCAAGAAAAAGGATGATCAGGGGATCTCAAGGGGCTCCAGATGCACCCTTTGGGAACTGCACGTAGCCCCAGGACCACAATTTGCCTGTCCCTGATTTGATGATGCATGAGGATATTTCTAATCAATTCTATACAGTATATTCCAACTTGTTTAGTTTGCTGGATGAACCAGCAGAATGTATTGCACAAGCTTGGAATAGTCATGGTCCTTGAGACATTCTCGGAGCTGTACTCTAAAAGTGTATTTTCCTAGTTCTGTAAACCAGTAGCACATTGTTGATGTTGATAAATACTCATACGTTTTCCCATCCTCTCCATCTGTTTGTTGCCTTTGGTATTGTCAGAGTTGAAACTGTAAGCTCCATGGGATCGGGGACCTATCTTGCTTGAGACATTCTACAGAGCATCAAATACACTGATGTGTGAAGAATACTGAAATACAACTGGAAACTTCAGAGGCAACACAAATTACAGGCTTGTACAACTTATGGCCCATGAGCTATATATTTTGCCCTGCCAGGAGCTTGACAATTCCTACTTTTTTAAAAAAATAAAATAATCTCAACCAGCCAGCCAAAACAGGTGGTGTCTTGAGCTCCTGGTGGGCTGTGTTTGGCTGAGTTACTATTGTTTGCAGGTTCACTGTGATTCCTTGATGTTGTCTAGAGACTTCTAGCAGATCTTTGGATTGCTGTTGTTGTTCCCTCTGACTTCCAGCACTGTTTTTCAATTCCCTCTCCTGCTGCAATACTGCTGGGTGAGGATCTATAGCCAGACTAATTATTTGTAAAATGTGAAGGTACAACTTACAAGCATGTTCTTCTCCAGGTACTATGATTTAGGGGGAGGAAAGGTACCTGCACAGATTCTTTGGGCAACTGTGTAGAAATGACTAACATCTTTCCCTGGTTGGAAATATATAGATGGGTAGCATTTTATCACAGCACAGTAGCTATGACATTGTTTCTAATTATTTCAGTGATGGAAACTTCAGACCCGGCTTTGACTGGATATTTGAAATCAATATGTCCCACACACATCTCCCCATTCCTCATCGTCAATTTCTGGGCTTCTTTGCTGCCAGTTATGAAGTCTCTTTTGTCCTAAAACTTTATCTTCAGGCCAACCGTGGGGTCCAAACAGTGTGTATGTGTATGTATGGGCTTCACATCTAAATGGCACCACTGCTGTTTCCCTCAAAGCCAAAGATGTGAAGTCATAAAAATTCTATGAAAATTTTCCCAAACAGAAAAATTTCCACTTCTATATTTTTTGTGAAAAAAATTCAACATACTGTAATATAATGTGTGTGTGTGTGTGTGTGTGTGTGTGTTTATGCATATCTATCTTTATGCATATGTGTATCCACAGTTGTTTGGGCTATTAAAGGTGGAATTAGTCATGTTAGCTGGGCCAAATATAGGATATGAACTTGTTTAAATAATTCTTCTAAGGAGACAAGCTTTGATAAACTGTAGTACTCAGTTGCCCATTGTGGTGGTGGTGTGTCAAGTCATTTCCAGTATCGGGTGATCTTATGATGACCTTACGATTTTCTTGGCAAGGTTTGTTCAGAAGGGGGTTCCTCTCAGGCTGAGAGAGTGTGACTCACCCAGTGTCACCTAGTAGATTTCCATGGTTGAGCAGGGGTTGAACTCTGGCTTCCTAGAGTCCTAGTCCAGTACTCAAACTGCTATTCCACATTGGCTCAGTTGCCCATAGGGGAAGTGAAAAATAACACATGACAGCCTCATCTGTGTACAGTGCATTGGGTTCTGGATGTGTCTGGCGCAGACTCACATCCAACTAGAATTTTAAATTAGCACTACTGAATCAGATTTTTCTCAACTTGAAAAGTAGTATAGAAAATGGATAAGTGAAGCTGAAGATACTGTACTACAGTTATAACTCAGCAAAACTGCTGATATAAGTTACATTGGGTATAGCTCTCATTAGATATGTTTCCTTAAAAGAACGTGTTCTTTCAAGGAAGGTCATTTTTGTAAAACATTTCTCTATATTATTAAAAATATTCCATAAAGCACTTTCAACATAAAGTTTTGAATGCAGTGTTTAAACCAAATGTGCTAAATCAACTGAGTTTCTAAATACACTGCAGAAATAATCCAGTTTGAGACCGCTTTAACTACCCTAGCTCAGTGCTAGGGAATCCTGGGAATTGTAATTTATTGTGGCATTAAAGCTCTCTGACAGAGAAGGCTAAATGTCTCATAAAACTACAGTTCCCAGAATTCCCTAGCACTGAGCCAGGGCAGTTAAAGCAGTCTCAAACTGGATTACTTCTGCAGTGTGTTTTGGACCTAACATGGTTTATAATGCTGGTAAAATTCAATGGAAAATATTCTAGTTTGGCTTTTCCCAGAAAACACAAATAATAGCTAAGAGCAGCTTTACAGGTACCCTAATTCTGTAACCTGTCTTTTTTCCACACCCTCTCCAACCACATTTCTTTATCAGTGTTCTGTCATATTTTCATAGACGATCCTATTTCTATCTACAGCTTTTTTTCTGGATGTGGAAACAGGATCTGACACACTTTTACATTTCTATGGTTCTCAGGTGTAAGGTTACTCTTATTATGCATTCTGCTTCAGATCCCTTTTATGCCTTTTATAGACACAAATCTAGCTAGCCTATCTACTATCATGAACAAGAATCTGGGAGTATATTGTGCTTTTGGAATATCCTCTATAGGAGCTTCCAGTTGGATTTAAGTTTCTAGTTTTGACTCGTGATGTCCAAAATACTGTTACCTAATTTCGTAACATTGCCTCTAATGCTAGCAGCCAGTTTTAACTATATTTATAAATGTACGGCATTCAGAAAACAAGTGCTTATTAACCACACTTTTATCCCACTTGCCTTCCCTTCCTCTGTTTCCTTTGACCAGTCACCCCTGAAAGTTTCATGCATACAGGGATATACTGGAGAACTAAATGAATAATCAAATGGAGGTGGGGGTCCTTTGCGACTTTTTCTTAAAACTGGACTATTTCTCCCACTACCCAAAAAGCCTTGTTTATTGTCAAAGGCCTAGTTTATATCATAACTCGTAATCTATCACTTTAAGAGCAAGTCTAGTAACTGCTGCAGTTCTTGTAATAAACTTAGAACGAATTGAAAGTCCTTACTGATACTGGTTTCTTATTGCAATGTGGCTATTTACCAGCTGCTTATACTTTTCCTTTTTTTATCCCTTTTGGTTATTTAGAAAGTTTTCTTTTAGTTTATCAGTTCCTGAGCATTTCACTGTATTTAATAACCTATAGTTGGATTATAATAGTATACTTAGGAAAATGTCCATCATTAAGAAAGGTATGTGATCCTTTTTTCCAGGTTTGATGCAACTATCTGGACCTCACATTTAGCACTGTTAGCTCTACCCTCTTTGGCTGCATCTGTACTGCAGAAATAATCTATCTTGACACCAGTTTAATTGCCATGGCTCAGTGTTATGGAATTCTGGGAATTGTAGTTTGTTATGGCACCAGAGCTCTCTGAGAGAGAAGGCTAAATGTCTGACAAAACTGCAATTCCCAGAATTCCATAGCATTAAGCCATGACAGTTAATGCGGTCTTAATATTTCTGTATACAATATTGCTGTTAATGCTGAGATAGGGTCAGTTGACCTTGGACTAGGATATATGAGTCTCTTTCTTGTTTGTGTCAGTTTCATTGCATGTATTCATAAATTGATTCTAAGTTGTTTCCAGAATAACATGATTTTTAATACACACACACACACACACACACACACACATATACACGAAAATAATATTAATTAGAATTTAAGTTAGTATTTTTAAACAAATTTTCCCACAAAATATGCATTCTAAGTGATGTACTCAAGGTAGTAAAACTTTGTTATAGCTGATAGCAATTGATGATAGTTGGTGAAGTTTGATCTGATTTTGCCCTTTTGCCCTTCTAACGTTTGTTCCAATAATTGTAATGTTTTGATCATACTATTATCTCAGTATTTATATTTTTTATTATATTTTATACTGGTCAATGACCGAATAAACTATTGATTGATTGATTGATTGCATTTCAAACAATTTAGCTTTCAAAATGCATTGTTCTAAACACATTTTAACCTAAAGTATACATTAAAAAGTACTTTAAAAATCAGAGTGTAAAATCTTGTGTATCACTGCTTTGCAGTCTACATGTTAATCTTGGAGATTCACATTTGGTTGGTTGGCTTTGATCCAACAAAATATTTGAGAATTACAGTTGTATGCGATCATTATGAACTCAACTACTAATGGTCTTGGAAGTCTACACAGGGAACTGTCATAGGTCCTGTCTTTATTGATGTAGCCCATAGGTTTTGGACCTTATCTTTAGTATGTGCCTTTTGACAGAACAAGGTACTTGTACAGTGGATCCTTGTTATACGCTGGGGTTTGGTTCCAAGATCCCCCGTGTATAACAAAATCCGTGTATGCTCAAGTCCCATTAAGTATAATGACATAGTAAAATGGTGTCCCTAATAAAAAATGGAACATCAAGGTAAATTTATACTTTTTTGGAACATTTTCAAACCGTATATGCTTAAATCCGTGTATAAGAAGGGCCGACTGTATTACTGATGCATCATAGGTTTTTGTGATCATACTGCACAGTTGCTAGTGGCGTCACTAGAATTGGCCTCACTCAGTGCATTAACGCATGGTGTCACCCCCCCCTCCATTGACTTACTCCCATATCACACCATGTAGAACACTTAGTATTTTTTTTTACTGATATTACTTGTAAATTGTAATTCACATATATCACTGACTATAATGTCAATAGTTGTGACATAAACAACTAGCAAAATTTAAATTGTACCTTTAAATTACAATATCATAAGCACAACCTAAATATACAGTTGTCCCTCCATATTTGCTAGGGTTAGGGGAACAAGACCCCTGTGAATATGGAAAAACCGCATATAACAAAAACACTGTTTTTACCTGAGAGGACACCTCTCTAGGAATCTCTAGGTCCTCCAGTGCAACTCTGTGGTCAATGTCCAACATACACTGACCATAGAATGGCACTGGAGTAGCTACAAATGGTCTTTTAGTGCAACTTTTAAAGTTGACCACAGAGTTGCACTGGAGGACCTAGACAGTCCTAGAGAGAACATATTAATGAAACCCGTGAATAATCAAATCCGCAAATATCAAAGCCGTAAATATGGAGGGATGATTGTATTTACATTTGCATAATTTCATGTGATTAAAGTGAAATTTGTGAAAAAGTAGAAAATTTGGTAAGATGTGATTTTTAAAGATTTAAAGAGTAATTTTAAAAAAACCTTAAGTCCTTTCCTTTCTCCACCCTCTGAGCCTCACCCCACTCACACTTTCTTTTCTGCTTACCTCATTTGTAAGCTGAATGTGCTGCCAGAATCATGATTCAGTTTAAAAACATGGGGTGCATGTTCCCCATACACCTTTTATCAAAACTGAAGTATGGCTCCAGCAGCCTGGAGAAATGCATGTGTTAGCTGTAGCCCCTGGCAGGTTTGGGACAGGCTGGTGTAGCCTCTGACTCACTGGGCATTGCCCACTGCTGCCATATTCTTCTATAGTGTCTGCCAGCTTCTAAAGTATATTTGATACTTTGGAGAGAAGTTGAAATACCTTTGGTGATGAAATGTTAATGTTTAGCAGAATACAGGATTCCCAATACATTATATGGTTGATTGATTAGATAATAGACTGTGGGGGGACCTTTCTTTTGTATGGAGTGGGGGGATATCTTGTGGTTGTTGCTAAATTCATTGAAGTCCAGTCTGCCACAGAGAGCATAAAGCCTTGTGAATGAGCTCTTGAACAAATAACTGTCTTAGCACAAGATTATGACACTTAGGACAGCATGCACGCTTGGATAACACACATTTTCAGGCTATCTACCCCACAATTGTTCATGCCATTTTGGTGCGTTTTAGAGGGGAAAACTGCAAAACATGATTAACCCCCAAATAGCTAGCATCCAGTAAATAGATCAACAGTATGTACTTCTGTCTGAACACATTAATGTCTCTTGCTGTGCAGTATGTACTTCTAATGAGAGGAAATGGTTCAAATGAGAGAACATGGTTGGATTTCAAGGGGTTTCTTACATGAGACATTTCAGTTTCTTTTTTGGAATTTACCAGTGTCTTAACCTGCAGTGTAGATATCTGCACAAATGTTCACATTTTTGTGCTGTTGGAAATGTCATGCCATTTCATTACCAGCAGAGAAGAAGCCATACTTTGAAAAGGCCATCTATGATGCATTTTAAAAATCCAATTTTTAAAGAATCTTTCTTTTTGTCAAAAATTGCTATGTTCCTCTCCTACCTTATTTTGACATGTGCTTGGTCCATTTATCGTTTTTAATTTCCAGCCTTAGTACCAAAATAAAGCTAAATAGCTAGAAACTTCTCAAGTTCTCTCCTAGCTGGGGAATCACCTAAGCCATAAACTGTAGCTGTGAGTTTCATTCCTGGGCTTACTCAAGAAGTTGGATGGATTTGCAATAACCATGGAGTCTGCCTGTGTTGGCTAGGGAGTGTTGGGAGTTGGAATAAAATAATGTTTCTACAGTCTGGGCTGCATTCATAGTTCTTCTGTGTTTAAAAAATTATGGGACAGAAAAGGAAAAGAACTGTTAAATGTAGCACCTATTTGTTTTCCAAGCTTTGGAACAACTTGATAGTTTTGAACTGGTGATACAGAAGATGGCTGTGCTACAAGTATAATTGCTATGACACACTGGCATGACAAGAATAATAGTCGATGGGAGTCCAGTGGGACATTAGGTGCATCCATCTACCACCACCAGTGAAGGCAATCTCGTCCTTACTTTCTACCATGAAAATTCTGTCTACAAATGTTTCAAAGTCTATTATCATTTTTGCCTAGAACAACAATCGAGAGTGCAAACAATCCTTTTCGATGATTGCCTTTAGCTATGGAGCTTGCTTTGCAGATTGCTAATCAAAACAACAGGGATTTCCAGGCATAAGGCAAGACTTCTTGTTGTAATTTGTTTTAATTGTCAGGGTGAAGCTTCAGTCTATATTGAAGTTGCCCATTCCATGTCTTTGGAACAGAAATTTATTATGGTTGGTAATACCATGTGGGCCAAACCTTCCTTCTAGCTTGTGTGTACTTATTTAGGATTTGCCAGCTTATTCACAGCAACATTTCCAGAAAAAAGATCAAATAATTGAGTGTAACTCTTAAGCGAGTATTTATTTCTCACATAAACCACTACCTAATTTACTTGAGGGGAGCATTTTATTTTTTGTCGCTCATTCTTTTGTTTGAATTACTCTCACGCTCTCTTTTTAATGACATTTTGACATCTTTTGTGTAGACTATGCATATTAATATAATTGTATTTACTTGTAGGTGGCTCTAACCAAGAGAGCTGATCCAACTGAGTTGAAAACAATATTTTTGAAGGTATGTTAAAAGTAAATATTTTATCTTTTAAAGCCTGAATTTTTCATTTCTTTAGTTCTTATTGCATTATTCATCTCTTGATAGTCTTCTAACCATTAATCATTCACTGTATTATTACCATGTTAGATTTAAATACCACTATCAGAAATTGAACAATGCTTTCCAAGAAGTCAAATACGTTCTTGAATGGTTATTGTATAGAATCGGAAATATAACTATCTTGACATTAAAATGTATTCCCCCCCCCAAAATAGAACAGAAATTTCAACATTTCTTACACAAAGGGAAAGAAATAACCCCTTTAGATGATCAAGGGTTTAAAATGAAATCTGTAACTGAGATTTTTCTTCATTAGTGTTTCTCCGTCTCTCTTCAATTTCTGGACTGCTTTTAGCTCAGTCTGTTTTTACAAGCAAGTAATGGAGAATGGAAGTTTAATAAATTCTGTAAACAGTATATTGGAGGCCTGTGTACATATAGCCCAATGTAAACACTGATCACTGTGTGTTGATCAAGAGCAGGTTGCATTTTTCTATGCTTGCTGTGAGTTATGCTCTGATTTGTACTCACATGAAGCAGTGATTGGCATTGAATTTTGCAGCTGTTAGCCATGGGTAGAGATGACCTTAAACTCTGGTGCATAAACCTTAATTTCAAATTTGAGTTTACAAGAGCTTTTAAGCATTATTTCCATGCCACATACAAATCCATTGTGAAGAGAAGGAGGAGCTCAAGAGCAAAAATGTATGGGTACAATCCTATATCTTGCTGCTGATTGCTAGAATTATTGTGTGTTGGAGCTAGATGTCTGTGCTGACTCTGCATATTCAGTAAGATGAGGTTGGGAGCTGTGGGTTTATATACTGTATGTGGTTGGGCTGCATCTGCTATAGGCCCTGTCCACCTAGGCAACTATGAGGGATTGTGGGAGTTGTAGTCCACCAATAAGTGGAGGGGCACATTTTGCCTACAGCTCAAGTAAACCATTTACTTTTATCTAGATAAATAGGCGTAGCAGGTTGATGATGAGAACTTCATATTACATTTACAGTTGATTTTTGCGGGGGATCCGTTCTGGATCCCCCCACAAAAACGGAAGCTTGTGCTTATTCAAGTCCCATAGGTTTCATAGAATCGTAGAGTTGGAAGAGACCACAAGGGCCATCCAGTCCAACCCCCTGCCATGCAGGAAATCACAATCAAAGCATCCCCGACAGATGGCCATCCAGCCTCTGTTTGAAGACTTCTAAGGAAGGAGACTCCACTACACTTCGAGGGAGTTTGTTCCACTGTCGAACAGCCAGCATGCCCCCATGAGCACGACAAGGGTGTGCATGCTGGGTGCATACGCCATTGTAAATAGCGGAGGTCGCCCCCTGTGTATATTCAAGGGTGCAGATCTTAGATCTGCGCATTAGGAGAGGCAACTGTATATTGTTTCTGCTTCTGCTTCTTCTGAAGAATTTGGTGTGACAAAAAAAAAAGGCATGGAAATGGGTGGAAATTAGCACCCTCTTTCAAGATAATTATTTGGAAGGATATTACAAGGTTTAGTTGAAAGCCATATCTTAGGGTGCATCTACACTGTAGAAATAATGCAGTTTAACACCACTTCAAGTACTGTAGCTCCACCCTGTGGAATCCTGGGGTTTGTTGTTTTACAAAGTCTTTAGTCTTCTCTGCCAAAGATTACTGATGACTCACAACATTACAAATTCCAGGATTCTGTAGGATGGAGCCATGACCATTAAAGTGATGTCACACTGCCTTAATTTTGCAGTGTAGGTACACACCATGTCTCTTACTCTACTTGTCCATGTAAAGTACAATCCCTCGCTAACACCCAAATACAGACCAGTTGAGCAGTATGGGTTCTGAATCTCTGAATAGGCAGCCATCAAAGAATCTGGATGTTGTTGTTACTCCAACTTATGGTGACCCTATAGATGAGATAGCTCCAAACCCTCTCTCGTCTACTGCTCTGCTTAAGTCCTGTACATTCAAGTCCAGAACTTTCCTGAGTGAGTCATGCCATCTGCCATGTGGTCTTCCACTTTTTTTTTTACTACCTTCTACCTTTCCTAGCATTAAATTTTTATTTCTAATGAGTCATGCCTTCTCATGATGTAACCAAAGCATGACACCCTCAATTTGAGCATCTTGGCTTTCAGGGAAAGACATGTTGAATTCTTGAATTGGGGTCTAGGCAGTGAGGGAGTGAATGCTGGAGCTGAGTCCAAAGAAAATGAAGACTGTGCTGGTTAGTAACTAGCCATCTCCAGATTAGGTGTATAATACAGTATTCTGTATGGGATTGAACTCTCGCTGAAGTGTCAAGTATGCAGCTGGGGGTTACTGTTAGTAATTATGGCCAAGAATGTTTTTATCCAGTTTTTTTGACAAGGTTGATTTGACCAAAGTAGTCTATCCTTCAATATTTCAGATCTAAATTACTGTGTAACACTTTGTAGGCCTATCTTTAAAAAGTGTTTTTGAATTCCAGCTAGTGGTAGCTATATTTTTTGTCTGTTTAATGTCTAACAGACTATGTGAGATTTTGTCTTCAGTCAAGTTCACTACCTTCCTGTTTGTTTCTAGTCTCAATTCATGAAGGTAGGTTGAGGCCGAAGAATCTGAAAGCTGTATTCTTATGCCATATGGAGCCAGAATTCAACATCTGAGGCAATATTACATGTCTCACCTAAAAAAAGAAGTGAGGGCAGTGGTAACTATGTACAGGGACCAAAATGTGCATGGGAAGACAGAGCAAAAAGTTCATCCCAAGAACTCTACTCTGTCTCCCCTCCTGCAGGACTCATCTACTACATGTGGGGACAGCCATTGAGAAGCAGGAGGAGAGCAGATGTGGAAGTGTTTGGTAATGACCATATTGATGGACTCACAATGGCAAAGGCATCCTTTGGAATTTCCTGGGCTTCCTCTGGTGGTTCTGAAGGATGACATTATTGAATGTTCATCATTAGGGAATAGCACAATGCTTTTCTGCTCCTCCACCTGCAGCCACTAAATGACAACAGGTATGAGTGTGAATGAATGTGGGAAGTGGTGAAATACTCTCTCACACAGTGACCAAAAAATTCCCCAGGTTGCTAGCCAGGGAATTCTGTGTCATAGTGTCACGGTTAAGGGACTCCCATTCAGGGGAGTTAGGTTGGTTTCTCCATCATCCTAACAAAACAACATTATTCCATTGAACTTTTAGTGATTAATGCCCCTACTTATTTTGGAAGTTTCCTTGTTTTATTGTAAAGTACTTGTTTTGTTTATATATTCATGAAGCTTATATATTATATTATATATTAGTCTTATTACTTTTTGGTTTTATTATAAATCTTTTCCAAAATTTTTGCAGTCAAGTTTTTTTAAAGAAATAATTCAAATAAATTAATAGCTTGATTGGGAAGCATGTAAAAGGCAGTGCTTTCTTATGCTTCATTAAGACAGTAAAAAGGTGTAGGTATTGATATGGAGAAAGATAATATTGCAGATGCCTTTAAGCATTGGGTTGGCTAGTGGCAGCCAGATGAGTCAGTGTTGCATGCGGTACTAAATCATAGCAGTTTTGATAAGGTGTTTGGAAGCTTCTGTTTCCATTTTTATTTCTATTTATCTGTCTTCCAAGCTCAGCCAATCTGTGGTAAGTTTTACCTATTGTGAGTGGAAAGACTGCTTCAAACAATCATTTATGAAGGTGGCTGATTAAACTTGGCTAACATGTGGTTAATTTAATGTAAACATGGAAGCTTCTTGTGGCTACACCAGAGAAGAAGAGAGGCACAAGGAGCATGTGATCCTAGTGGGATGCTAGGCTTGCTCTTGTAGCACTAAACCATAGTTCAGCATTGTGTTTGAACTCAACCATCACTGAGTCATGTTGAGTATTCCTTATCCTAAATGCTTGGGACCAAAACTGTTTTGGATTTCAGATTTTTTTGATTTTGGAATATTTGTTTTTACATAAGTAGTTATCTTGGAAATGAGATCCAGGTCTAAACACAAAACTTAGTTATGTTTCATATACACACTATCCACATTATACTGAAGGGTTTTTTTTTTTTGCAGTATTTAAAATAATTCTGTGCATGAAAGAGTTTGTATAGGTAGAAGCATTTAGTGCCATCATGTCAGCACTCAAAAACGTTAGGATTCTGGGGCATTTCGTATATTGGATTTTCTGATTAGGGATCCTCAAGTCACATATTTTATACTACCTTTTTAATATGCTATTCATAAAACACATCTGCATTCTTTGATCTCTTTTTTACCCCTCATCTCCAGCCATACCTATGGTTCCAGTTATCACAAAACCAGCATGAGTCTGGAGGGAAATATGTCTTACAGAGAGCAGAATTTTTGTTGCAGCAGGCTGCTAAGAACATGATTCTGCTTGGAAATAAAATGTGCATTCCCCATGTGCCACATTTCCCAGAGAACTGGGGTTGTTCTTTGCAGTGGCAGAATTGACAGTGGCAGTATTGGCTCTGGTGGTAATAGTGAGAGAATCCAGTCTCAAATCTTAAGCCTACAATGGCAAACCTATGGCACACGTGCCAGAAGTGACACACGACACCATTTTGCCTGGCACCCAGTGGGGAGGAGGAAGAACAGGAGTGCATGTGCACGTTGCTCCACTTCTCAGACTTTTCCTGGACTTCTTGGAGACAGCTGGGGGCCAGGAAAGCGCGAGGGGAGAAGGAGCCACATGTGCACACCTGTGGCTCTCCCTCCCAGACCTTTCCTGGCCTTCAACTGTCTCTTCGGAGACCTCTGGAGGCCAGAAAAGGTGCGGGGAGAGAAGTCCTACCCCTGGAGGGCAGAACTCCCACACCCGATACCAGGTAACACCCAATGCCAGAAAAAATCTTAGTTGGGGCAGGTGGCCCCCAAAAGGTTTGTCATCACTGTCCTAGGCAGTTGCCCACCCTGATTTAGTTTGTTACGTAAATGAGAGATCCTAGCTCATCACCCCAGTTAAGGAAATGACAAACCAAGATTCCCGATTTCAATGTCATTCTAGATAAGCTATCCCTAGTTTGCATAGTTGGTTACACAAATGGGATGAATTAAGCAGGGCAATTTGGCTGCATGCAGTGGCATTCAGGATTCTTCAATATCTTGACTCATTGCTTTGTGTAAGTTAGGTCTCTTATGTAGAAATATACAATAACAATAACCTTGGTTTTAGAAAAAACCCTCCTCCCTTGTTTATTTGAGATACTTCAGAACTGTAACACAGTTTAGTTGAAATTGGAAATTTACAACAGACTCCTACATATATATGTCTCTTTAGAAGTATGGCCCACTGAGCTCTAGATCTTCATACAACAAGGTAAGTGGAAATTGGATTATAGTCCACAACAAGGAACGCCAAAATACAACAAAATTACAATAGCATTTTATTGCATCATTTCCTCTTTAGCTTAAACACATAGTAATAAATTTGATATTCCTTGGCTGCATATTATTTGCTTTTGAGATACTTTACGCAATACCTTTTTAAATGTATGTATGCTCCACTGATGTATTTGCAAAGGCTTGAATGGGTTTCAACTAGTTAATGCCTGAGTATTTAAAATATATGATTATCCAGTGTGAATTTTGAAGGAACTTACCAAAAAGCTATTAGGCATTATTGTGTAATATCAAATTCTCTGTGGGTATAATTACCAAAGTGAGGGAAAAATACATGACTGCATAGAATCACCTTTTTGAAAGTCTTTATTCCCAAACTAACAGAATTGATTTCCCCCCCTTTTGTCATGATAATTTCCTAGAGTAACTCTACTTCTTACAACTCTCCTACCATAACCTAAGAGATTAGGCTTACAGGCAAAATGAGCAGGCTGACATTTTCAAGGTCATTTTCTATATGTAGTGTGGGGGGTACGTGATTGGATTTCAAATACACAAGAATAAATCACAGTGGGGAGAAACAGAGGGACAGCGAAACCTTATGCTGCTTTCTGTTATTGAATGTCTTAGCAGGGGGGCTAGCCTAGAGGGAAAAAAATGAAATGTAGAAGCCACCAAATGGCTGACTTATTTGATTTGTTTCTCAATACTGTTGTGTTAAAAAGTTTTCAAGTCTGAGACTTAGAAAAGATTCCCCCACAAATGATTACAATGCATCTGATTGATCTGTGAGGTGGTTCTAAAAATGTGCAGGTGATTTTTTCCCTCCCATTCTGTATCATCTACTCATCAGGCTGGTGATTTATATGTTGCTTCTGTGTTTTAAATTGGTTTTAATTTTGTTTGTGTATGTTTGAGCTTGTTTTGTTTCTGTTTTTCACAAATGTGGTTTTTCCCCCAGTAACTTTTTAAGACGCATTTAAGGCTACCAGCCAGGTTGTAAATAAGAAAAAGAAATGTACTAATCTTCCTTACAAAGGTATAATACATAACTGCAGTCAGATCTCCAAATACGTAATTCTAAGTGACATGAATATGATATTAATGTTTGGGATTTGTATTTCTATTCTGGCTTTTTACTCTGATAAAGAAGCATATGTTTAAAAGAAATTACTTCTGTATGGTTTAAATCTAACTAGGGAAAGAAAAAAAAGAAGGTAAAAGAAAAAGAATCCATGTATATGTTTAACTGTCTAAGTCAGCCAAGGCGTATGAGATACAAGAGTACTTGTCAAGCACAACTATTGCTTTATGAATTAGGAACTGGCAGCAGTCTTCACCTTGCAAGAGTTACTACAACAGTCTTTGAAGCCTGTTGCAAAACTGTCCTAAATACCTAACGTATTTGGTGCCTGGTATGGATAACATTCTGTGGAGAACTGTAGCTGATGTTTATCAGGCCATCCCAAAAGAAGAAACATACCAGAGTAATTAGTAATTTTGCTTTCTTGCTGAGAACATGCTGCTTTCTCTGATACAGATCTTTCTTGACACATGTCAATGTATATATTTTTATAATTTGTTAACAAATGTAGTTTAATGTGCCTTCTAATACCACCCAAGAAGTACATAATGTTTCCATGCATTTTCAAAGTACCAGTAGGTATTTTACACTTTGTCCTCTTACTGGTGTCTTACTGAGATTGGTTTATGAAGATGTGTGACTTAGAAATTGTGATGGTAAGGAGTGGGTTGTCTGCTTTAATGACATTTAAAACAAAAAGGCTGGGATCTAATGACCTTAGATGTGTCAAAGGGCTTGGACTTAGGTAGAAGTTCAAAAAAGTTTTACTTTTTGATTGAATATCACAGCCTTCTACTGAGACGCCTCTCAGTTTGAAAGAGGATTGCTTTGTGACATGAGAGTGTTTACTTTCAGAGAACTTCACTGGATCCCAGCCTGTCTACTTTTACTTGAATGCACTTGGGTTTGGGTGGAGTTCCTTAATCAGACGTTCAAAATAAATAAATGATCCTTTAGAACAGTGTTTCCCAAACTTTGGCCTTCCAGGTGTTTTGGCTGTTCAGTCCTAGAATCTAAGACCATTGGCCAAGATGGCTGAGGTTTTGGGGACCTAAAGCCAAAAACACTTGGAACACTAGAATTTGGAATTTCTGTTTTAGAACACACAAGGTCTCAGATCTCTTCTTTACACTCTTACCCATGCATTTGCAGAATACAGATTTCTGCAATTGATGAACGTTATGGGAGACACTGCATTGAAAAAGCTGCAACACATTTTGCCAGAATTTGGGGAAGTTCATTGTTTAACTGGACCTTCTCAAAACTCCAATGTACTGGACAGACTGGCTAGAGGATTCTAAGTGTTGTAGTTACAAAAAAAAGGTGCTTTTCAAGGCTATAGTTGCCAACTAGCTTATCCACTTGGCACTATAAATTGTTAGTTGAAATTAAATTACTAAAAGCCGAAATGCTGACCTAGCATTTAGTGCTATGTCATTTACATGCTAGCATGGTGAGCTTTCAGGATTCTTAATCACTGACAGGGCTAAAATCCATGAAGGACCATAATGGCAACCTGAAATCCCAAATAGTGCCTACCTTTATTCTGAAATAATGCTGTTCATAAAAACACAGAAGGCATATCCATGATCCCTTTCTTCCCTGTCCCAGTATTTTTCTTTTTGTGTTATTATGGTCTATAGACCTAACCAGCTACTCAGGGGAAAAAATTGAAATGCCAAATGCATTGTGTGATTCCCTGCCCCCCTTCCTCTGTAATACTATATGATTTCTTGGGTTTAGGCCAGTATAGCATATTGAGGGCATTTTTATTACTGCTCTTCATATTGCTTTCTTCCCTTTCTGGAGTAATTTTAGTTTTCAAATAAAATTTGTTTTACTTCTGCTTTCACTTCTGTTTCTTTTTTACTTTTACTCCCAAGAGGTAGATATTTGGGAGTAAAAAGAAGAGAGAATTTGAAAAATGTTGTCAGAGCCATGTGACATTAATGTTTTGCACATGGCAGTTTTGTATGAATGCATATTAATGGACACAGCCATGCATTTATTAAGTTAATATTAGAGAAAAATATATTTCAACATGTTTTCACTGTCATTTGCTTGAAGAATTGTATTGCTCATGGATCAAAGATCTGAAAAATGCACTCGGCCCTTTAAATCCATGAATTCTGCATCCATGGAGTCAACTATCCACAGCTTGAAAATATCTTCCAAAACTCCAAAAAGCAAACCTCGATTTTGTCATTTTATATAAGGGATTTTACTTTGCCATTTTACTATGCCGTTTTATATAATGGGACTTGGCAATCCACAGATTTTGGAATCCAAGGAGGGTCATGGAACAAAATCCCAGTGGATACCAAGGGTCCATAATGTGGTTTGGAGGATCAGGAAGAAGTGATTGACAAAGTATACTCTCCTTTCGCTCTTCTTTTTAATGTTAATGATAGTTTACTGTAACAAAGTATGGTTAATATATGTCCTTAAAAATATGATTATTGTAGCCTTATTTTTAGAAATTGTTTACTGTATTGGTCTATTATTGTACTATATTATGAATGTAACTGTTGTGTATGTTTTGAATCCAGTAACAGCAGAAAAGGTACAGAAATAAACCTGACTTGACATGATTCCAATAAGAATAACAAGTTCACTTGACACTATAATTTCTCAATCATTGCTGGATGGCATTTTCAAATCATATGTTAATACATTGTGTGTCATGACAATTTATCATTACCACTAAACCAGGATAACAATATGGAAGATACATAGTCCTCCAAACAATGGTATATAGGGCAGCACTGTGCTGAGCATAAATAGTTTTATTTCTGTGATAGGAGCCATATGTTTGGTCATATATATGCAAACATTGCTCATAATTTTATACATGATCAATAAAAGTGATGTTTTCTATGATATCTTGTAATTTACGAACCAAATTTCTCTTTTCTTTGCCTTTTTAAACAGTATGCAAGTGTTGAGAAAAATGGTGAATTTTACATGTCCCCTAATGACTTTGTCACACGGTTTCTGAAGATAATAGGAGATGGAGTACCCAATCCCAACACTGTCCAGTTGCTGGGAGGTGTGGTGGATCAGACTAAAGATGGGTATGTAATGTGGCATTTACTTAAAATGCTTGTGTCGTAATGGTGGTAAAAGATTCACAAAATCAGTTGAATCTTGCTTTTCTTACAAAGTATGTGAAAAAGATAATCCATAATCAGGTTCTTCCTTTAGCAGGAATTGGTTCTTCATAATTTCGGAGTAATGTGAATGGAATAGAATACAGTCTTTAAAATGCATTCCATAAGACAATGTACAAAATATATAAAGGATGCATCGACTTGGTTGCTGTGTGTGAACAGAATTTTGTAGCAGACAGGTGTAGACTAGGCAGATGTGATTGATTTGATTCAGCAAAGCTTGTTTTAAAAACTGTTATGACTTTAATCCACAAAAATTATGTGCAGATAAAATAGTGAGCCTTTTAAGTGCTGTAAATCTGTTATTTATTTACTATAACCTAAATCAGAATATATCTTTTAAAAAATCTTTTTCATTCATTCTGTTTTTATTCCACCTTTCCACAAAACTTTAGTGGTCAAAGTGACTAACAAGCATAGTAATAAGGAAATTAAATAATAAAACAATTAAAATTGTCAAAATAATCTAAACCACTGGAATGATCACAATAATCTTTTTAAAGACCAAGTCACATTAAAAAAAAAAAACAAGTCACATATAAACAGTTATGTGTTCAACAAAACAAGAAAAAACACAGATGGAAAACAGATTTTCTGGTTTATTGTTATTAGGAATAAAATACTGCCAGCCAACCCTGATGCCACAAAATAAAATCTTGGAAATTTCAATAAAAAGAAAAATTAAGAACTAAACCCGAAACCCAAGAAAATTTACAGAATAATCTGTAACTCTGTGTTGTCTAACTATTTCTGTTTTGAACAAAATGAGATGCAAGTTGCTTAATATAAATCGGAAACCTTTATTTTTTATTATTGTTATTCAAGTATTACAGGAGCCTGTGGAAGGCTATGATTTGTGCTGAAATTTGCTAGGATTTGGGATGTATGTTCTGTACAGAAAATGTGCTCTCTGATGGATGTCTCTTCCATCAGCTTATGTGATTATTCCTTGCATGTATTTTTGGTTATTCCATGGTATACAAAATAACCTCTTTGTTTGCAAACTGCAAAAGAATACAGTATTTTAATGGAGATTTATCTGTGAACAAGCCTTTGACTGTTGCTATATCTCTTGCTCTTCACTAAAAACATGGGAATATAAACAGAACCATATTAGATAAGGTTCCTTTCACACAATGGCTGACCACTTGGGAAGTCTATAAGGAGAACATAGGTACACCACTAGCCTCCTGTTTATGCATCCCACCAACTGATATACCAAGGCATACTATGTCTGTACTGGATATCTTGAGTAGGAACCATTAAAGCTGTTCAAGATTGCAATCAATACTACAGCAGAATCCCACAGTAACTTTGGGCATGTACATACAGGCCAAAATAAAGCTGCTTCAGGGCCCTTTGGAGGTATGCTGTTTAAATGATGCATGCGTCCTAAGAGTCTGGAAGCCGCGTCAAAGCCATGCTCCAGTCCTTAGGACTGGAGCATGGCTTTGAGGCAGATTCCGGACTTTTAGGACGCATGCATCATTTAAACGGCATACCTCCAAAGGGACCTGAAGTAGCTTTATTTTGGCCTGTCTTTACGGTGCCTTAGTTGTATGATGAAGTACTTTTTCTGTGAATGTGCTTTTCCAATGTATCACTCAACACACCAATGCCCTGTACTGGTGGTGCATCACATGTACAACTGTGTGTCTGATGAAAGTGGCAGCCATCCAATGGAATGGCATCTGGGCAGGACATGGGAGGTCATATTTGTGCGACAGTGCACATGCATGGTATTTGTATATTTGTGCAGTGTATTTGTGCAACAGTGCACATGCATGATGGGGAGGCGATTAAAAAAATGATACAACACAGCTTGATGCTGCACCATGCGGACTGGCCTTGAATGTTTGGCCTGCCTTGGGAGTGGGCCATACAGACAGCTGGATTTTGATCCGCTTTTGGAAGATGCAGGATCGAGCCTGTCTGCTCTGGCTTCTGGTCAGTCTTACCAACTGAGATCCCATTGGTTTATAAATTGGGACTCTTTGCTTCCGCCTGTGTCATTTTACACTTGCATACATTCATGTTCTTTTATCATTATAAGGCTCATTCCTCCTTGAAAAAAATCCTCTTGGAACACTCTGTGATCCTAAATAATGTGGAGTCCTCAGTAAGCCTGTATACATACCTCTACCTCTAGTTCATTTAGGAAGAAATTAACGTGCAACAATTCCAGTCCAGATCTCTGTAGGGTAACTGCGCTCCCACTCCTCCATTGTGAGAACTGACCATTTATTTGTACGCCCTTACAAACTGTTGTTTACCTGCTTTTGTTCTGTAAGAGGGCTTTTTCTGTCCTTCCATGACTACTACATTTGCTCAGTCAGGAGTCTTTAATGAGGGATCTTCTCAGAGGCTTTTTGGAAGTTCAAATAAACAGTGGCCCAAATTCTGTTGTTAGTGTCAATGACAGTAGACTCATTGAATGACTGAAACTTGCATAAGTGTTCGCTTTCCAAGTTGCCATTGATTCATAGGGTATATGCTGGTTGCGACTAACAACATAGGCCTGTACCTACCAGATCGTTCCAGTCTCAACATAGAATGCAGCTGGACCACTGAATGACACTGGAATTAAAGACATACTAAAGTGTGATAAGGTGATTGCAAAGACACCAAATTAATTAAGAAACCTGGTGGCACACTGGTTAAATACCAGTACTGCAGCCATTCACAGCCACAAGATTGTGAGTTTGATCCCAGGCAGGGCTCCAGGGCCCACTCAGCCTTGCATTCTTCCACAGGTTGCTAAAATGAGTAACCATCTTGTTGGGGGCAATTGATTTACACATTGTAAACCGCTTAGGGAGTGCTTAAGTACCCTGATAAGCGGTATAGAAATGTACTTGCTATTGCTATTAATTTTTTCACCTGTCTTCACTGTATAAGATAAAGGGCAGATACCCATCCCTGAACTGATATTTTCAAAATAAGAAAACAGAGAGCTAAGACAAATAGTGGTAACAAGACAGACAGATACACGCCTTATTGACAAATAAATACGAAACAAATTGTTGGGTTCAGATGATAGCCATTCAAGAGTTATTTTTTTAAAAAGTGTGATTTTTTTAAAGCTAAAATATGTTACATGCTCCTAAGATCAGTCTCTGTACCAGAAAACAGGACAAGGTCTCACACAACAACAATTTTAGAAAATATCCAAGACACCAAAATCAAAAAACAAACAAAAAGAATAAAACATTCTGGTTTAACTAAACATCTATTCCAGGTAAATCAATGAAAAATGTTCTTTAAAATGCCCAAGCATTTAGAAAGAGCATACCTTATTGAAAAATAGCCAACCTGCCTTCTACAAAAATTAAGTCCTATCTCACTCACCTTTTACAGTTCTTTGGAAATGTCAATAGATATGTGGGCAGGAGTGATCTGGTAGATATAGGCTTAAATCTTATGTTGTTAATCCAACTAGAATATCCCCATAGTCCAAATGCACAGTTCAGAAGTCTCAATTCAGATTATCGGGTACTAAATAGAGCTCAATATTTCTGTGACTTTAACAGTTTCTTCAGTTTGATCTGTTGTTTAGCTCTCCATGGGAAAAGAACAGTATTTCTGTTTTCACGTTAGGTGGAAGCACTGTAAAGCATTTACATGTTGATTTCCAAAGGGGCAGGTGGGAGTTCTGAGACTTCAGGAGGGCAATTTAGGATGCCTTTCACCCTCCCACAGATGAGCTGCAAAGATTTTTTTTCTTGCAAATTGCATTCTTAACAATCCAACCAGCTTTCTGTTACAATCCATACCTATTTTTTTCTATAATTAAATTCTGTCCAATAAAATATGCAATTTCTGCCAATCATAGCTTGGATGCCAGTAACTAACTCAAAATGCTATATAGCTTTTATTTTTAGAAAGTGTAAACAATTCAAAATAATGCTTTGAAATGCCAGCTTTTCCCATTATTATTGATTTATCTCTAATCTAGCAGTTTTGAAAATAGGTTGTTTGTCTAAGATTGAAACATTAAATAATAGGCATAGCTTACCCTATGTCCCATTATGCTATTATGGGTAAATTGCTGATTTTAGTAAACTATTGTGGCTTTTTTATTTATTATACAATGATGAGGATAATGATTAGTATTGCTAAACATACAGAAAAATGAATATGTGTGTGGGGGGGGGGGGCAAAATGAATTTTCAGAGATGTATGCCTTGGATATTTTGTTATACATTAGAAGTTAATAGTGGTTAAGCAATTAAGGCAGAATTCCTATAACCACTTAATTGAACTCAGTGGGACGTACTATTGAGTAGATGTGTATTGGAGGGATGAGGGCATGTTACCCTCCAGATGTTATTACACTGTTTTACCATTGGTTAGGGATGATGGGATTTCCATTCCAACATCTAGTGCAGGGGTGGGCAAAGTGCTGCCCATGGGCTGCATGTGGACCTTGGGTATCCCGAAGTGCAGCCCTTGAAGCCACCCAGAAGCCCCTCAAAGCCCCCCAGTCTATACTTTTAAAAATTTGGGCTGCCCAAAATGTGCCCAAAACATAGCAGTTTCCTTCCCTTGACCTACCAAAACAAACAAACAAACAAACAAAACCCTCAAACCTCCCCAAAACACAATGGAAATCTAAAATATCAGTAAAAATGGTGATCAGAAATGACATCATGTTACTTCAGGTGTGCAGAAACACTTTGGTGCAGCTTGCTGGGCAGACACAGGGTGGAAAAAATCCCCCTACCCCCTACACAGTTGGTCTTCTCTGATCTAGAGACTTGCAGCATCCTCCTCCCATATATCCTGAAGACTAAAAGCCTATATTATGGTAATACTTTTATTAGGCCAAACCAAAAGGCAGAAAAATCTTTGTGCAAGTCTTCAAAATCAAAATTTCTTCATCAGGCAAAGATGCGTTTGAAAAGGTTGCAGAGGAAGGGCGATAAAGAGTGGTGCTAAGAAAGGAAACAAAGAGCAGAAAATTTAGCGAGATATGGCTTGTCACGGTTACAAATGGCCCAGCTCACTTCCTTGGCATGCTATATGCTTGGAACAGAAGATTCATTGGAGGATTATTTGAGTTAAATTGTATCAGTGATTTTTTCAGATCCACTGAAATGTAGTGTTGCATATATTCATTGTTGTTTTTAACTGCTCTTGAGTCGATTTTGACCCAACTCACCCTGCAGATGAGACATCTCCAGGAACCCTGTCCTCCACTGCTCTGCATAGTTCCTGTAAACTCATATGTGTGACCTCCTTAATAGAGTCCATCCATCTAGCATGCAGCCTTCCTCTCTTTCCTCTTGCATATATATACAAGACTATTATTGAGGAGAAACAATGATGATCAAAGGTGATGCAGGAAGTTAATCTTAATACATTTATTTCCTGATACAGACTGAAACAAAATTTTGACCTTATCTTCTTCCACATTCATTTCTTCCCTTTCCAATGAAAATGTTCAATAAGTTGTCTGTACATGGCATTTAACCCCTTCCAAGTTGCATAAGATCAGTAATACTATATTGGCTAACTAGGATAACTAGCTGTAATTGAAAACTTAGTCAGAGATGAAATCTTTGAGGATAACTTCAATGCAATTTGATAGCCTTTGATTTTCCAAATTTCAGGTATGTCTTCAGATGAACATCCATTAATTTTTGGGACAGTATCTTTTGAATGAACTTGGATCATTTTTGTTTTTGCTTTTTTTATTCTTTAATACAGCTGCTTTTCAGTGACTAAATGAGACAGATTTTTAACTATGAGGATGATTGCTCAGTGTATCACAACGAATGCAGGGCAAGAAGTTCAGGACACTGTGCCCTGTTGTTTTTGCTGTTGTTTTTAATAAAGTCATTTCTCCCTGCCTTTCCTCAACTAATCTTGCATTTTTGTCATTTGAGGAGTACTGTTGTGATTATGCTAACAAATTACTAGAACTTACTATTTGCCATATAGACATGTTGTTGTCAACAGTTTCTGAACATTGCAATTCGTAGATGTCCAGAACCATTATAGATGTTCAAATGTCCTCACTGTATTTGAAGTTTCTTGTATACTGTTTTCTAGGCTCCTCTGTGTTGTTCTGTCTAAAAAGTATTAAACCAGAAGTAGGAGTTGAAGGCTTTCATGGCCAGCATCCATAGTTTTTTTGTGGGATTTTCAGGCGATGTGGTCATGTTCTAGAAGAGTTTCTTCCTGACATTTCGCCGGCATCTGTGGCTGGCACCTTTAGATGCTGACGAAACATCAGGAAGAAACTTCTAGAACCCACAAAACACTACAGAAGTAGGAGGCTTCTCTGCCAATGTTTCGCCCACCAGTACTAGCTACAGTCTGCCCAGTTCAGGCTGGGTTTTATTGATCATTGTTACATAATATTCATGTGCTTAACTTGGAAGACACTGGTGTTTTATTAGGTCCAACTAAGTTTTGCTTCTTCTTTGTCCTTTTCTGTTTTGACTTGCTAGTTTGACTTTTGTGTCAAACTGAATATTGGCTGAATAAACACATCAAATCACAATGCACTGTTTTTGTGTAGACTGAATCAAGTAAGCTACATTTTACTGGAAGCAAATCCAGTGGGGTTCAAAATAAGAACTTTAAGACTATAGCCTCCAATGTTATAGAATCATCGAATCGTAGAATTGGAAGAGACCACAAGGGCCATCCAGTCTGACTCCATTCTGCCATGCAGGAAATCACAATCAAAGCATCCTCGACAGATGGCCATCCAGCATCTGCTTAAAGACCTCCAAGGAAGGAGACTCCACTACACTCCGAGGGAGTTTGTTCCACTGTCAAACAGCCCTTACTGTCAGGAAGTTCCTCCTAATGTTGAGGTGGAATCTCTTTTCCTGTAGCTTGCATCCATTGTTCAGGGTCTAGTCTCAGAAAGCTTGTTTACTGGAACAGCAGTAAACAAGCTTTCTCCATCCTCAATATGACATCCCTTCAAATATTTAAACAGGGCTATCATATCACCTCTTAACCTTCTCTTCTCCAGGCTAAACATCCCCAGCTCCCTACGTCATTTATCATAGGGCATGTTTTCCAGACCCTTCACCATTTTAGTCGCCCTCCTTCGGACATGTTCCTTTGGACATATTATTGGGGTTTTTTTATTTTAAAAAATCATTATGTCACCTTCACTGTTATCATCATCTTGATGACCTTCATTTATATCCTGCATTTTTCCCAATCTTGGGACACCTGGCTCCTACAAAATGTAAAGCTAATACAGATAAAATATTCAGAACTAAAAACATACAAAAGTTATTATTCAAATACAGTTGAATTATCCATAAATATCCATGTTTTATCCATAAAACCAGTGGTACTCAAACTTTTATCTTTGGAACCCCCCTTTACATATACTTGTGGATGTTCTCCCCCCCCCCCCCCCATGTAGCATATGAATAAAAATGTTTATTTAATATGCATATTTTCATTCTCACATTTAAGTATATTCATATTTTAACATTTTATAAGGAAATAACTGTTCAAATTAGAACTGTCTTGTTTAAGTAAATAAAAGTAAAGTAAGGGGCGAAACAGATGGCCCTGATGGAGCAGCTTGGAGCCGCCCCATTTAAAGCTGGATTGGGTCTGTGGAAAACAGACGCACGGCCCCGATCCAGCCAGCTGCCACCCCAAACAGGAGCAAAAAAAAAAATGCTACTCCTTTGCCTCTGGAGCCAGCTTTTTCCAGCTTCAGGGTGTGTGGCGGCTAAATGCCATGCCCCCAAGTCACCTAGAAGCTGCCCAGCGTATAATTGCAGGCACGACTTCCGGGTAACTTGGGGGTGTAGTGCGTGTAAACGCCATGCCTGCAAGCTGGCTTCAAGCCATCTGAATTGGCTGGTCTGTTTCAGCCCTACATAAAGTCAATATTTAGCTCAACTTGTATAAATATTACACATAAAAAAGTTTTGGGGGGAGGAAGAGGAGGGGGATCAAAGCTTCCAAGTCTTGTGAAAATTTTTGAACACCCCTTGTCCCCCCCCCCCCCGAGTCCTACTCCATAGTTCAAGACCCATTGGTTAAAATCATTAAAAATAAATCAGTTGAAAAGACAACAGATAAAAGTCAATAAAATAATGCCCTTACAGTCCGTTCTAATAGAAAAGTTGTGTTTTTTTCTGAGCAGTTTTTTTTATTACCACCTTATTTCTAATACATTCTCAATTTTCTTGAATTTTATTGGAGTTTTTGGGTTTTTTGGGTAACTAACAATACACATTTGGAAATTCAAGGCTCAGTTTGTCAATACAACAAGAGATAAATAAATATCTGATCATGGTGTACTGTAACCTGAATTTCTGGAAGTAGTTTTTCCATCGGGTTATTCACCACTCCCATTTTTTTAAAAAAGGTACATCCATATTTTAGGATATGGAGTTAAGAGGAAATTATGAACTGATTCTCAATATCATTCATCTCTTGATTTTTTCCCTTCTTCTTTGATGTAATTGTAGTGGTAGTTGATGGTTTTTGTGTTACAGGTGCAGTTAATCCATTTTGGCTGAGATCCTGCATTGACCAGGCAGGATGTAAGGTTCTTCCCATCCAGTTCCATATTCTCTCCTCCACCCTTGCAGCTGTCAAATCCCTGGTGGGGGGAGGGAGTCTTGCCATTGCTGCACCTGCAATAGCTGTTGCTTACAATAGGGAGGAGAGGGGAAAGGGAGGCAATTCAAACAGTGGAGAAGCTGCTGGTCTTGGCTTGAAGGGATAAAGAAATGCGGATTCTCTTACAGATGGAATTCACCATCATTTTTTTGTCCCCTGGGAGACCAGAACAGCTGCAGCTTCCTGGTCAAAACTGCTTTCCTATGCTTTCCCCTCCTCATTGATAAAGAGCAGCAGCAGCCCTTCCTGGGGCTTGACTCCTGTGGTGCACAGGATTTTAGAATGGAGCAGAGATGGCTGTGTCTCATGCAAAATGAGACATAGGTGCACATAAGTCACTAATAGGATCCTGCCCAATGTGTTTTATTTTGTATCTTAAAGGAAGCTGTCTAAACTGCTGAACCCTAAAGCAGGTGTAGAAGTTTGAATAGCTCCTTTAGAATCTGGAATTTTAAAAAAAAAGATTAATATGGAAAATACCAACCAGTGGCATCGCGCGGGGTGTGCACACCACACCAGGTGACACCCTAATAAGAGGGGGGGTGACACCTGTGCGACCCAAACAACTGCCTTTGGGCAGAAACAGGCTTTGGCAATCGCCTGTGTCCTTTAAAATGCTGATGAGATGGTATGAGTGGGGTGAGGCACAGAGGGGGGGGGAGAAAGGAGAAGCTCTAGGTTTTCTTAAAATTTTAAGTTTTAATTTTTTTAAATTAATTTTTTTAAAAATGCATTATTTTAAAATTTTCTTTAACAATTTCCATTGCCATTGTCTGAAGCTGAGAGAGTGACTTGCCCAAGTTCACCCAGTGGGTTTTTATGCTCAAGAGGGAATTGAAACTTGATCTCCAGAGTCATAGTCCAGTGCTCAAACCACTATAGCACACTGGTGGTTCTAAACTTCCTTGCCAAGGCTCTATCCAAAGTGTTTCCTTTCCCCTTTCTGCATTAGCAGATTAGGATGCTGCCAGTAGCTCATCCAGCTAGCTCATCCTGTTTAGTCTTCCTGCACAGAACTTTGATTTCTTCATTTTGGTACTATACTGTCAGTGTTGTGTCACTTGTGTTCAGACAAGTGGCTGCAGGATGTGGGTAGATCTTTTCTTCCACATTGGACGTTTTGTAAACTTCAGGTTTTTTCCATCCTAAATAGGAAGAAATTTCCAGGTATTGTTAAATTCTTCCAAAATGATAGGAAACACTTTCATTTTCCAGCTGTTGCTGCTAACCACCTTCACGTCGATCCCAACTAATGGCATGAGACACCTCCAAGACTCCCTTCTTAGGTCTTGCAAATTCATACCTGTGACCACCTTAATATAGTCCAACTATATAGCGTGACCTGTGACCACATCCGGCCACCTTAATATAGTCCAACCATCTTAATATAGTCCATCTAACATGCAACCTTCCTCTCTTTCTCCATCTCCCCACCTCCACATTATTGTTTTTTGCAGAGATGTGCCTTCTCATGATGTTTCCAAGCTGTGACAGCCTCAATTTAATCATCTTGGCTTCCAGGGAGCTTTTAGGCTTGATATGTTTTAGGACCCATTTGTTTGTTTTTCCAGCCGCATCAGCCAAATTCATTTAGTACAGCTATTCTAGGCACAGAGTAGGCCATGTTGTAGTAGCTGCTCGCCATAAAGTCCTCAACAAGGAGCTTCTTGGAGAGGGAGAAAAGACTTGTAAATTTTAATGCAGTGCCAGTGAATTTGACTACACAGACATGCAAACCTAGACTTTTCAAAACAAAATCCTAAGAGTGGGTGCACATATCTAATTCGCACATTCTTTCCATTATGGATAGGAAAAATATGTGAATTTTAGTACATTCTTATGAAAAATGACCTGAAATTTTTTTTTTTTTAAATTGCCTATCCCTGCTGGGATGCTTTTTGAAAGTTTTCCTGATTGTGGTTTAAGAAGAGGTGGAAATGTTGGCAGTAATAGGAATGTGAAGATGGGCAGGAGAAAGGCAGAGATATTGTAAGTGTTTGAGCCAGTGTTGAGCTGGATGGTAAGCTTGTCATGATGTCTGTTCTGTGGATAAACTGAGCTGACAGTGCAGCTGAAGATCACTTTTAACATCATTTAATTTTTTGTTCTGTTTGATTCATCTTTCTGACCTCAGTCTCTTTTGTACAAACTAATGGTTCATTCTGTTAAAAAATAAAATAAACGTGTGCATGTGTGTGGAGTATTATTGAAGGAAAAAAAGCCCTCTGACTTACAGGGGATCTTTCTGCTTGGTTTATAATTCATCCATCTCTTCCCCATTTTGCATTGTTAAAATGCAGGGTTATTAGGATTTTCTCAGCCAGGCTTTTACATTAGACAAGCCCTTGCTTATGTCGGCGAAATTATTCTTAAGTAGTATATTGAGGTTCATGTTAATATGTGCTGTTTAATGAAACCTAATGATATTCAATGAAGGGTTGTGCTAAGCCAGAGAGAAAACCTGTTACCTAGGCAACTACACTTGTTCAGTATAAAGCTTGGAACATATGGCTATGCAGCATGCATTATTTCAGCATCTTTAACCATTAGGAACCACATGTGTAATTGACTGTGAAAAATTACTGCTCAGTTACTGTATTGTATGGTCATAATAGAAGTAAATGAGTACGTCATTGTTGTTGGAGTAGATCTGTTGGGAATCACTTGCAGGCCAGTCTATTTCAGGAGCAAAAATACAATAAGAAGAAAATAGCTGGTTTAATTAACATGTAAAAATTGGGTTAATTTGAATTCAGCTGCCACAGCAGATATTCATGTTTCTTCTGCAGCAGCCAAATTTGATCTGTACCATTTGTATGTTTTGTGCCTATTCCCATATATATATGTGTGTGTGTTGGTACTATTTGGCCAAAAAGAGTAGCTGTGTTAGTTTGTTGTAGGAAACAAGAACAAGGAAATGTGTGGCACCTTTTAAAGATCTCACAAATTTTATTGTGACATGAGCTTTGTAAGATAAAGCCTACTTCATCAGATCACTTCACCAGTCTGATAAAACCAGCTGAAGCTCAGGTACAATAATTTCCCCCCAGCATTTCTATGTGAAGATCCCATTAAAAACATCATAAATGTAAGTATGTTTATATGTATATACATAGGAATTATATTGGAGCCTGCACTCATATTAAACAAATAATAGTAAAATAGCAAAAAGATACGTATATATAAGTGCAGCAATTGGGGAAAAAATTTTTGGACAATTGTTCCCAGAATTCCCTAGCCAAGGAAAACCTCTCTCATGATTCCCTACTAAACCCCTGCAAGCTGGGCAGCCAGAGAAGAGAAAGAGGAAAGATCCCTTGTTTCCCCTTAATGCCAGTCTAACTGGGAAGTAGGAGGTCAGGATTCAAACAATCTGCAGGCACTCAGGGTCTGAATTGGCCCCCTATCCAGTGGTTATGGCCAATGTTGACATTATCTTATCCTCAAACGGGGTTCCCTCTTGGATCTACTTACCACTGGGCCAGCCCAGATCTTGCTGGTGTCAAGACCAGGATCTGGGATACTACTTGTGCATCTCTCATACCAACTTAATCAAAAGCACACCCCCCCCCTCAATTCCTCTAGCATGACCTGGATCATGCATCAGCTTTTCAAAGGTAAAGAATAAACTCCAGCTGGCTCTTGTTAACCTGATTTTGATCCTTGTGATATAGTTGGCAGTTGCATTGTGAAAACTGGAATACTGACTCAAAGCCCAGTGAAGTAATAAGGGCCTGTGTAGATTTAAGCCCTATAGCCAGGGTGGGAGCCATGTGGTCTTCCATGTGTTGCTAGACTGCAAATCCCATCAGCTGTAGTCAGCACAGCTAGTGGTAAGTCTTACTGGAAGTTGTTGTCTTATCAGCTTCTGGAGGGCTGCCCTGCCCTGTGCCAATCAAAGAGGCATTATGTATATAACCTAATAAGATACGTATGAATTGCAATTTGAGAAGCACAGCCCTTTTGATATTGGTAGACCACAACTTCCAGCATTCCTCATTACTGGCTTGGGCAGTCAAAACAAATCTGGAGTCTGGTACTTTGACCACCATGGTTTGAAGAATGATTTGCTTATATCAGATCCAGTCTATTTTGTTGTGAAATGTTTACCAACAACATCCTTTCTATTTATTTACTTTAAAAATTAAAAAAAAATAAAAGTGGTACCCAGAAAGTTTTTTTTAAAAAAAAATACTGTAGTGGATTTAATACTTTTTTAAGCAGGGGAGGGTATTAGGGATTTTACATGTTCTGTATTTTAACTTTGTTAGCCGCCCCAATTGTTCTCAGAGGGGCGGGATACAAATAAATATTATTATTATTATTATTATTATTATTATTATTATTATTATTATTATTA
>NC_056527.1:32493871-32512277 GCF_019175285.1 Sceloporus undulatus | reverse complement strand
CCCAAGTGGTACTGAAGGCAGCTAGCAGCAGTAAAAATCAAATACTGGGAAAAGTCAAAAATAAAATACATGAATCTATCAACACCACACCCTAGGGCAGGGAAGGGCAACTAGGGGGGCTACATTAGCCTTCCATAGACTTTGGAGGGCTGTGCCACCCCCTGCACGGCTGGCATACACAAAATATTAAAACATTTTGCCCTCAAAGGTCCTCTAGGGATCACAAGGCCATATTCAGCAACCTTCTTGAGCTCCTAGAGGGCATTTTCAGACAGGCAAAAATATTTTTGAAAAAATTCACAAAATTTCATTTTGATGCCCTGAAGTGTCTAGAAGGGGCTCCAAATATAGTTGAAATGCACCCAATGTCCCTTATAGCTAATTTTTGCACATTTGGAGTGCTGCAGAGACCTAACCTACTGTGTTATCTCACAAGCAATGATAGTTATTTGCAATGCAGCTATAAATTAAAATGTATGTATTTTTTATTAAGACCTGAATTGCCAATATTTCCAGCTCCCAATATATCATACGGTCTAATAATGTATCTAATATTTTTTGGCTATTTTTTTGTTTCTTCCTTAGATTGATATCCTTTCAAGAATTTGTAGCATTTGAATCTGTCCTCTGTGCTCCAGATGCGTTATTCATGGTGGCTTTCCAGCTTTTTGACAAAACTGGCAAAGGAGAAGTGACTTTTGGTAAGACCTTTATTCTAACCCTTCCCTCTTCCTCAAATGAGATATTTTATTGTACATGTCTCTATTTATTATAGAGAAAATACCACTTATAATACTTGTGTATTAGATTGGCAGTTGTACTATATATGAATTTATTCCTGTTATTATTATTTTTGGTTGATAATGTGGGTTTTACTTTTATTTGAATTTGTGATACTATAGGGAGATATTTTAAATAACTTCATTGTGTTTTGATATAATATCTGTGCTTCTGCATGTTAATCCCTACTGAGGTAGGCCCAGTCCTGCAGGTGGGATTGGCACTGGATTTAGCTGTGGTTCAAAAAGTACTATAATCATCACTAAGTTGCAGATAAAGACAGTTCCTATCTGAGTATAAGGCTTTTATTGTGGTTCCTTTGAGAAGATGACGTGCAACTTCTGCACAACTGTGTACATTCTTTTTGAAGAGTCAAAACACTTTCGACACAGTCCCACCCAAATTAAGTGTTCTTAACATTACTGAAAGAGAGTTACATGTACTCTGCCTTTTCCACTGAAATCAATAGGCCTCCAAAGTGAGTTTTGACTGGTTTCTGCCCTGTGTGTTTGTAAGCACAGGGATACTTCTGTAAAAAGGGGGGGATACAGACGGGCAGAAAGGGGTGATGAGACGCCGCCCCTTTCTGCCCCGGATGGAGACTGCAGCAGACAAATGCTGCATTCTCCACGAAGCCTTAAAAACCCACGCAGGGCACCATTGCTGTCCTCGCGCACAACAGTGACGTCCGTGTGGTACGACGCTGTTTGGACGCTGTGCATACATCATCATGGCGGCCCCCATGTGGATGAGGTGAGCCATGATGGCGCCCGGATAGCACGGTAGGGCTCGGGAATGTGTGGACACTCTGCTCTCCCAAGCCCTAAAATCAGCCCCAGGCTATACCAGACCAAAGCCTCTAATGAAGAAGCTCCTTTTTGCAAAGTCTTTTTATATCTACCCAGCTTCCCTTGACATCCTGGTCTTCTGTCTAGCTGGAAGTGATTTTTAGTAGTCTCAGCATTTGCTGGATGGTGAAGAAGATCTGTAGGAACCAACTTTCAAAGTCAAATTGCAGTAGCATGTTTATAGTAATCAATGCAATAAAGCTTCTGGTGAGAAAGAATAGGCTTCTGCTCTAGCTAATCCTGCTGTAGCTTTATATGCCCTGCTTACAACAGGCAAAATGAACAGCAGCTGCCACCATAATCCCTTACTGAGTATGTGTGAATATTAAAACATAAAGAAAAAGGGGGAGCAGCCTGCCTCACCAGATACCCCAGCATGCTCAAACAAACAAACAAATAGACCTGTATGCATGGCCAACAAGACAGAATCATAAGAAAATTGGAAGCTGATGAAAGAAAATCACTCCTGGGTATATTTTAGAAGGAGCCTTCAAGTGGTCTTGAGAAGATTCAGAATGATTTTTGTTTATATATCTGCACATTGTTAGTTTTAAATAAAACACTTGCTAAAACATGTTGACTTGCTGTTCTGTTTTGTAGTACAGGAACCTAGCCTTATACTTTCCATGCTATTTCTGCCTCTGGTACCAAATTTTGTGTTATGAAGGTAATGCCCAGGGACACATCTCCTTTGTTTGCTGAGGTATACCTGCTTATTTTCTGAAAAAATTAAAATAACCCTTACTATTGTAAGAGCAGCATTCTTTTTGAAATACCCCTACTTTTAAAGACTGCATTTTGTAGAGAAACAAACTTATTATTGCTGTTTGATTAAATATGTATGCCTGCACATGTTAAGACAAGCCCCTCTGAAACCATTTTTGTTGTTATTGTTTTGCAACTTGACATTACAGATTACTTTTGTGACCATAATTTGACCAGAAAGTATGCCTGGGCTTTTGGATTAGAGACATTTAAAAATCTTGTGAATGCTGTTCTACCCCAACCATGTAATTTTATTATTTTAATTGTGTAAACAATGCTAGAGCCAATTTTAGCAAAAAGTAATACAGAAATATTTTTTAAAAGTTAGGAAATGCAGTGTTTTGAAAGAAAAATAAAAACTTCAATGAAATCCAACCTACTTTCAGAACTTTTTCACAGCTGGTAATTTGTGCATTGTTCTTCCAGACAGAATAGAAACATGTGAGTAGGCAGGTGGCAATTTAGTCCTACGAATGTCAGACACTTGTCTAAATGGGTTTCTAAGAATAAGCTACCCTTGTGCCCATGTCTTGGATTCATGGAGGTGATGTTGTAAAACATGTTTAATCTCAAAAATACATATTTTGTGTGAAGAAATTTCTAAGCCCCTGTGGAAGCAAAACAAAATTAATTTAAACATTTTGTTTTGTACTTAACAGATTTATTGGTGAAACTTACACACATTTTAAACATACACACTTATTGGTGAAACCTATATTTCCCCAGACCTATTGATAAATTTTTGTGTTCATTTTCTCTCTCCCTTAAATTTGAAAAATAACACTTTTGTTTCTCTGCAACGTGCAGTCTTTATAAGTAGGGGTATACCAAAGTAAGAAGTACTGGTTTGGATTTAATGTGAATGTTTTAGAGAATGTGTTTGTTTGTTTTTATTTGTTTTTTTATTTGGGTTGGCCAAGCTTGGAGGAAAAGCCTCCCCCCCCCCCACTAATTAGTTGCTGTCATAGATCTGAGGCTAAATGTTAAATTAAAACATTTTTAAAGATCCTTGTTTTTTTTGTTTCTCAAAAGTAATTAAAATATTTAATGTTTGCATGAACCACTGTCCTGTAGAACTCACTCTTCTGCCATCTGCTTATCATTCACAGCAGTGAATGTGATGCGGCAGAGCAGCATTTGAATCATGTAATCTTCTTTCTCCATTTTTGAGACCATACCTTGGTAACCATCAAGGAACTTTAAAAACACAGTTTACAAATCAAAAAGAGTAAAGTGATCCTTAAGATAGGATCCCTTCTTAAGATACTTTAAATTGGATATTGAAACAGGAATTGTGCATAGAATCATAGAGTTGGAAGAGACCTCGGCCTGTTATAGAAAGCCAAAATAAGCTGCTTCGAGTCCACAGTGGAGGTATGGTTTTCAATGATGCAGCGTCCTAAGAGTCAAGAAGTCGCACCAAAGCCACGCTCCAGCCGGATCTGGAGTGGGGCTTTGGGGTTGACTCTGGACCTTAGGACGCATGCATCATTGAAACACCATACCTCCACTGTGACTCGAAGCAGCTTTATTTTGGCTGTCTGTAACAGGCCTTTACAAATACTGGGTGATCTCTAATTACAACTGATTCTTATTAAGTAATATACTTTAAGTATATTAAAAGGGATAGTATATATGTTATACTACATGCATAGACATTATCAGATGGTAATATATAATATAATATATAAAAGGGACAACATTTTGCTATTCCATTGTATACAGTGGGACTTGAGCATCCATGGATTTTGATATCTTGGTCAGAAGCGAAATTAATGCAAACAGAATTATGCTCAGAATTCTGCATCATAGAATTCAATAATATATGGAGAGAGAAATCCCAGAGGTCCAAGTGATGTTCAGAAAAAGAAGAGACATTAAGGGGTTTATTCACATGGTGAAAATAATACAAGTATAATCTGAATTGAATCTTCATTGTTCACATCCATTTCGAATGCATCTGATTAAGTCTGGCTGCCAAAAAACCCTTTTAACCTAAGATAATCGATCGAGAGTATTTTCCTGAGTTTTTCCAAAAGATTTGCACCATCATCTGTGTGAATAACCAATGAGAATAGAACCAAGATGAACCAGGATAAAATTCTGCATGCCTTGAATGTGTTTCAAATACATTTGCATCATCAACTTTGTCTTTATTCAGGTGCTTGCACTTGTGAGCAACAGAACTCACAGAGATGCGGTTCTATAGTGTGAACAACAAAACTGGAATGTATGAAATTACTCACATTGTCATGCTAAATAACAATAACAAAAACAAATGTCTGAATAACACCTAGGAACCACATTGCAAACATATAATGGTTAATGGAGCACACCAAGAAATTCCAGAAGAAAATCAGCATGTGCTTTATAAACACCTTTGACTGCATAGATCACAAAAGACTATGAGGTGCTCTTAATGAAATGGGAGTGCCACTACATTTGATAGTTCTGATAAGAAATCTGTACTTAGGACAGGGGGCTACTGTTAGAACAGAATATGAGGAAACAGAAGAGTTCCCAATTGGAAAAGAGGTCAGGCAAGGATACATTTTACCTCTCTACAGGAGCCCTGGTTGTGCAGTGGTTAAACTGGTACTGCAGCCAGGGCTCCAAGATTGACTCAGCTTTCCATCCTTTCACAGGTCAGTAAAATGAGTGCCCAGCTTGTTGGAGGCAATTGGCTTATAGATAGTGAACAGATAAGTGGTATAGAAATGTAAATGCAGTTGCAATTGCTACTTGTTCAACTTGTATGCAGAAAATATCATATAAAGAGCAGGTTTAGACTCAGAAGGAGGAGGAGTAAAGATAGGAGAAAGGAACATCTCCTAAGATATGTGAATGACACCATACTAGTAGCAGGAAACATCGTAGACTTGGAACTATTACTGAGGAATGCCAAAGAAAAAAGTGCAAAGGCAGGCTTTCTGAAAGAACACAAAAGAAAACAAAAATAATGACCATGGAAAATCTACATAAATTTAATCTATATAATAAAGAAATCAAAATAGTTAAAGATTTGCCATATCTTGGCTCAAACACTGATCAGAATGGAGATTGCAGTCAAGAAATTAGAAGTACATTAGGAATGGGAAGGGCAGCCATGAAAGAACTAGACAGGACCCTAAAGTGCAAAGATATACAACAGAGCACTAAAGGTAGAATCATCTAAGCCATAGTATTCCCCATCACCATGTATGCATGTAAGAGCTGGACAGTGAAGAAAGCAGATAAGAAAATCTACTCATTTGAGATGTGGTGCTGGAGAAGAGTGCTGAGAATACCATGGACAGCCAACAAGACAAACAAATGGCTTCTAGGACAGAGCAAGCCTGAACTCTCCATGGAAGCCAAGATGACAAAACTGAGACTGTTGTATTTTGGCCACATCACACAAACATGCCACATTCCATCTCTGAGTATAGAAGAGAGAGAGCCTTGCCTGAAGCCCTAGAGAAATTGGAATCAATGCAGGCAATACCCAGGACAGAGAATTGGGAGGCTTTTAGGGAAATATTGGTTCTTGCTCTTGTGGCGGGGTGTGGGAGGAGACTTCACAGGTGATTGCTGGAAGTGTCTCTTCTTCAGACATGGTGCTTTAGATCAGCACTTCTCAGCCTGTTTGATACGGAGGAACCGGTAATTATTTTTTCCGATGTGGCTGGTAATGGCACTATACAGTTGCCCCTCCTAACTCGCAGATCTGAGATACGTGCCCTTGATTGCCTGCGGAGGGGTGACCTCTGCTGTCTCCAATGGAGCGCACACGGAGGCACACCCATTCAAACCTATGAGGCTTGAAATATGTGCGAGCCTCCATTTGTGTGTATGTGGGGGGGGGGGGATCCAGAACATTCCCCCGCAAAAAACAGAGGACCAACTGTATTTCTGCCCCTTTGATACAATTGTTTCTTGCTTTCCTGGGAACTTGACAGGGACCAGCGGTGAATGTCTCAGAGATCAAGGCCAGTCCAAAGACCACCACTTTGAGTAGTGCTGCTTTAGGTGACAATTAAGGAGTTTGGGACTTGGGAGTCTTAACTCTTCATGTGTTCAAACAACACACCTTATAAATGCCTGAATAGTGTTAAAATTGATCTCCTAAACAGAACAATGAACTGACTTTAAGGCACCTGCCTATGTTCCTATCAGACAGTATTTTACAAGGTTTTTACAATTGCTTCATGCCACTGAAACTCAACCACAAAGACACTGCAAAGTTGGATGATGCACTTCTATTTTCTGTTAGGCTCTGTTGATCATTTGGCTATCTGTCCCTGTCACTTTCTCCTCACTCGTTTCTCCAACAAATTCCAGTAAACATGCAATGTGTTTATTTTTTTAAAATTAGTCCTAATTCTGTAGCACTCAGTGTGTTTATTAGTGTTTATTACTTTGATATATCCAAACCATTCTTGATGTCAGCAACACAAAGACTTTCTGTTGCTCCTTCCCACCTTCACAAGCATTCATGTCTAAAATAAAGGAGGTTTAGCTGTTGTTTAAATAGGTGATACAAAATGGGAGATAGTCATGTGCTTTGGCTTGCAAATGATAGTGGCTGCCTTGGCCTCTTGTACCACATTTTAGACTAAGCTGCTGCTCTTTGCCAGGAGTTAAAGATCTCAGCGGGAAGGTGGAAGGAAGTTTAGTTGGCTTTTAAATTTGAGACAGAGAATAAACCATTGCTTCTTACTCTTGAGTGTTGACAGGCACATAAAAGCTGATAATGTAAGTCCAGGGGTTTAAGAGGCTTAACAGTTTTTCCTTTTTTGTATTACTGTATTTTAATGCCTCATTAAAGAGGCAGAGTTCTTTGATTTCCTTTATTAGATGGTTTAATAAAGAAAAGTTTAGATGCTTGGGTCTAAATGTCAACATTTTAAAAATTAACAGTCCTTTTAATAACCTTTATCTTTAATTCTGAGAGTTTCGTTTGCAAGGGTGGGAGGCAAAGCAAATTTAACAACTTCTGGCTTTCCGAATATCAGAGGTTATTGCTTAGAACTTGCATTGTCTTTTTGCAAACTGTGTAGAATGACTGCCATGCAGGCAGTCCTTTTTTTTTTAACAGAGTGAAGGAAAACCTGAATGGGGAAACCTTAATTTTAAAAAGTAGTTATGCTAGAGTTTGTAGAATGACTTTTGTTGTCATATTTCAATATTAATGGGTATAGACTGAAAGATCTGGGAACCCGAATGGGCAAAGTACAAACCTTTGAGGAAAGAAGATGATGTCTGGATGAGGAATAAAACTTCATTTGCTTGTCTGCTTATTAAAAATTAAGAACTGTTTCACACACAATAAATTTCCTACATGAAAGAATGACACTTATATGAAATACAGAAACTTCTGCTTTCAATTCATATATTGTGACAATGCCCATATTTAGTTTACCATGGGTATATACAACAGCTTTGGTGTGTGGATATTTTGTTTTGTATTGGAAGTTCAACAGAAGACTTGTATAAAACATAAAGCAAACTACATTTTTTTGCTATTATTTTCAGACTTAGTGTTTCCAGGGCAATGCTGGTGCTATTGAAAGGTGGAGATGAAAAAGGACATTATCTCTTGACCTGAATGACAGAAATATATGTACAACCTCATGAGTTCTTAATTCACAATGCTTCCCTTGTTCATTTTTCAAAGTAAACTTTGTAAACTATTATGGTGTATCTGAAGAACAAAAACACACACACACACACACACACACACATATATATATATATATAACTCAGTTCTTGCCTATATTCCACCTATATCTTGGAATTATTACAAAAATTGCTTCCATTTTTTGTTGTTGTTGTTATTAATTGTTTTATTAATTTATATCTTGCCTTTCTCCCAATAATGGGACTCAAGGCGACTAACAACTTTTAAAACAATACAGATTAAAAACACTACAAAAGATAAATGAAAGTATAGAATATACAATTAAATAATCATCTATTAAAACAATTAAAAATATCAAAATACATTAAAGATAATAAAAATAAAAAACCTGATATAGAGATTCTTTAAAAACTTCACACAGCACCACACAGCATTAAGAGCCCAACCTCAGCATTATTAAGGCCTAGGAGCACAATTTTTTTTCTTGCCACCAGAAGGAGAGCAAGGACAGGACCAGCTTGTACTCTCTAGGGAAGGAGTTCCAGTCGGGAAGCAGGCACCAAGAAGGCCCTCTCCCTTGTTCCCAGCAAACGTGCCTGACAGGGTGGTGGGACAGAGAGAAGGGCCTCTCCAGATGCTCTTAAAACCCTAATGAACTCATACAGGGAGATAAAATATTTCAAATAGACTGGACCCAAGCCTAGTTCCATTACTAGGTTCTTCAAAGACTGGTGATGCAGAATCCAGTTTATTTTTGCATAACTTATGTAGAGAGGTTTAGTTGGAAATGTACTTGAGTAAATAGTGCATTGGGGGAAATTACCTGGGGCTGTGAAACCATAAATGTATTTCCTAAACATCTAGTGCCCATAAACACAGGCCTTTAACCAAACTGTAGTCTTTGAGAATGTGTGCAGAAATAATCCAGTTTGAGGCCTCTTTAACTGCCCTGGTTCAGTGCTAGGGAATTCTGGGAAGTGTAGATTTGTGACATATTTAGCCTTCTCTGTCAGAGAGTTCGGGTGCCACAATAAACTACAATTCCCAGGATTTCCTAGCGCTGGGCATGGGCAGTTAAAGCAGTCTCAAACTGGATTATTTCTGCAGTGTGTTTTGGACCATTGACTCTTATACTATGACTATCTTTATCTCTCTTGAACATTGAGTTCTGAGAAATACAACCTGGCATTAATGATTCTGTAATGAATGAATGAGCTAATATGATGTAGTGGTCTGCGTGTTGGTTTGGATCCCCACTCAGCTATGGAAACCCACCGGGTGATATTGGGCAAGCCAAACGCTCTCAGCTTCAGAGAAAGCAAGGACAAACCTCCTCTAAATAAAACTTGCCAAGGAAACCTTAGCAGAGGGTGCCCATAAGTTGACATTGACTTGAGCGTATATAACAACAGATGGAAATGATAGTTTTGAGTACCAATTGGCTGATACTACCCTTTCTTCTAGCCTAATTAGAATGTCTGCTTCCCCAACACACACACCTCTGAAAAATGAAGAAGCAGTTGACATTGCCCAAGGCAGTTGTCTGCATCTCCTTAGGAAGACTTGTCTCAGTAACAATAATTGGATTTCGCACACTTGTTATTTGCCTTTCTGTATGGTATTTGTTTTTTGTTCTCTACAGCTTTGTAACAACATTTGGAATCATCAGAGCGCAAGCTAGCTGAAGTAGATCTACCATTTGTGAGCATCCAGAGTTTAACAACAGAATACAAATTCACACCAGCAAGAAATTGTCTTCTCTGTTGTTGTGGGATATCTTGTCAAAGATCAGGAGAACAGCGCAGAAGCTCTTCCAGTTCAATGGGTCAAAAATCCACTCTTTATGAAAGGCTAAATGTGGATTTGCACAAATGACTATAATGGCTCCAATTTTAAAAGATAGAGGTAACAGAGAGCACTTCCAGTTAGTGGACTGATTTCAGAATGCAGTCTGCTCAGTGGCTAAAATATTGTGTTTTCTGGTTTCTTCATGCAATGTTAAAAAAAGAAGAAGAAATTGGTATTGAGAAGGTGGGAGAGAGCCAATTTGAGAGTAAATTCAAACTGTATAAGGTCACTGTCTGGTTAACTGAGAACTGAAATATAACCATCCTTTCTACAACGACAACATCTAAGCTGCAATTTTGGGAGGAATTTGACCTGCCTCAACTAAAAAAAAAAAGAGGGGGGGGGGACCCACTGCTGTGGCAGCACCATCATTGAAATCTTTAATCTTAGATCTTTTTATTTGCAAATAAACATGTTACCTTGAAACCAGAGATAAAAAGACTTTAGACCATTGGTTGTTAAACTCTGGGTGCTTTAATATGTCACATAGTATGCTCATTTACTTCAGAGTAGACTCACTGTAAAATATTATTTAAAGCAGAAGGTTTGAGATTATATTTGCAAGGATGAAGGTTGAAGGAATAATAATACCTTGAAAAAAGTTGCCACTTATGCATCACCCCCCCCCAAAAAGAAAGAAATGCATCACAATTTCTTTCAAAAGGAGAGGAACACGTGCATATGCTGATTTGTATGCATAGGTCACAGACCCTACCTTAGAAATATTTTTTTTACAACACAACAAAATACATATTGTAACCAGGAACCTGAAGGCTTCTGTTTTCCTTTTTTATGTGTCTTTAGCTTTAGACAGGATTTGCACTGAACAGCTCTTCAGATAGCAAACTGACTGTAAAGGAGAACACACCTTAACTGTGAACATGTAAGAAAGGTTAAGACTGCAGAATCTAGAAGGAAATATTTTTTCTGTCTTTGAGTCACATTTTGTAGTAAAGACAGAATAGAAATCCAGTTTCTGTTTGGAGCGGGGGGGGGGGGGGGGCCAAAGAAATTGACATGCAAAACATTTTAAAGCTAATGCCTATGACAGAGTGAAGCCCTTTCCCGGCGAGCCAAGGCAAGCCGGGAGGAGGAGGAGGTGGCTGGGCACGCATCCCAGCCGCCTCCTACTCGGCCTTCGCTCCGCGCGAAAAGGCTCCATGGAACCCTTTTGTGCGGAGTGAAGGGAAGCTGGGAAGAGGAGGCAGACGTGCACGCACCTCTGTCTCCTCCTCCTAGGCGCCGGCCCGAAAATGGCAGGGAGGAGGCGGAACAGGCACGTGCCCGTTCCGCCTTCTCCCCCGCCCCCCGTGCCTGGCGAAACCACGCTGCGTGCTACACGTGGCACCCCTACCACGGGTTCGCCATCATGACTCTATACTGATACATTTAAAAATCTTAGCTCCATGTGTGACTTGTAGGGTGTCTCTTTAACTACATAGGGCCCCCTTGAATGTTTAAGATCATTATTTAACTACTGTGGGAGGAATCAGATGGGTTGGATTTCATATGGACCTTCCCTACTTTTTCTTGAATTTGAACATTTTCATGACAAATGACAAATACTTACTCTTTAAAACCCAACAGAGATAAGGGTGTGTGTGTGAGGATTCCTTGCATCTAAGTGTCAGACCAACAAGATGTGGCAATGATGCTTTCTTCAGTGGTAAAAGAGGTCTGTTTGGTTTTGTGGTTAGTCATAGGAAGGTACATATAGACTTTGCAGTTCTGATTGTTGAGACACAGACCTCTGAGGAAATCCCATTGTAGGAGGGGAAAACAATAGCACGATTTATTTTAGGGAATATGCATTCCTCTTAATAACTGGTTTGACTGAAGACCTCATCAAAATATGAACTATTGGGGCTGCTAGAATAAATACAAAAAGAACCACCGGAATGATCAGCAGGAAATGGTTATAATGTTTTGGCCTTTTAGTGTAGAAAAATGTGACTAAGGGAGGGCTTGAAAAAGGTTTGGAGGACATAAAATACATCTTTTATAACATGGAATATATGTTAGAATACAATTTGGAATTTAAAACTTTATGAAATTTATGGTCCAACAGTTATTTATTTAAATGTTTTAACTGCCTTGTAAAAACCATCTCAGGACTGCTTACATAAAATAATCCTGTGCTTGTTTATTTGGGATCAAGATCCAATCAATTTAGTGCATATTACTCCCAGTAAAGCCTTGGAAGATTATTACCTCAAAAGGAGAAATCTGTTACAGTAGAATCTTATTTTCTACTCATAAGTATTCCCCACTGCATTCAGTGGACTTGTTCTCTGTTAACCCTGTAGTACGGTGGTGGGCAACCTCTTTCAGCATAAGGGGTGACTAATTTTAAAGAAGTTTAATGGGGGACATATTCCAGTGATAGGTGAGGTCAAAGAAAAGGGTATGTTTGAACAACAAGCACATTTTGGTTTAAAGCTCAAACTGCACTAACAAAGGAGACACTTGTTAACCTTAGGATGTAGAAGAATGCACATTGATATGTGAAATTGCTGTTTCTTCTAGACTAGTTAATGGTTTATATGTGGCCACCATCCTGCTCACATACCAAAGCCCAGTTGTTGTTGTTGTAGTTGTTGTTGAAATATATATTTACATCCCACTTCCACACCAAAAAAAGTAAATAAATTAGCAGCTTACAAATTAACAGGAATAGGGTGTGTATAAGGATCACACTGCTGGTCTTTCATAGCTATACTATAGCATAGCTATTCAAACAAGAAATTCTCTTCCTGTCATTTTTGAAACCTAATGAGTGGGCTAGGCTACCCCACAAATTCTAATACCTGTGCATTAGCCTTCTTCTCCATCAGCCTGACACCATTCAGAATAAGTGGAGGTGTGAATAGGGTTGCCAAATGAGGAACAGGACCCTGTGGTTGTACAAAGAGACAATTTCAGCAGGTGATGCTTGCATGACAAGCAACATCTGCTGAAATTCCCTCTTTGGCACAACTGTTAGAGTAACCAGACCCCTGTGCCTTATTTCACTTGGCAAGCCAATGTGGGAATGCCCCTAGGAGAACATTATTTTGTTAACATCTTTTTAAAACTTTACATCAGTGCAAAAAACCCCTGGAGTAAAGGAGTGTGTGGTGTATTTCTTCCCCCAGTGTTTCCCAGAGTTTCTCACATCTTTAAGAAAATCGAATCTTCTGAATCAGTTCCTTAAAGCCTTGAATGTAGGATTCTTAACTCCAGCTCTTATTCTACATTATTATTATTTTTCCAGACCCTTAACTATCATTAATATAAAAAGACCTTGTCAGATTCTTTCAAAAAACAACCTTGGTATTGTTCCGTATAAGACTGCCTTCACTTTCACACCATTATGTAATTTAATGTCTTATAAAATCTCCAATTTGCCTTGTACTCTCTCCTTAGCAGAAGATGGTGGTGCCTTTTTCAATAAGTTAACTACACTGACAGGGTAAAAGCTTAGACTTCTCCGTCAAGTTATAAATGTTTGACTTTTCAGATTGTTTTAACCTAAAACAATAAATTAATCCTGGCTTGCTGCTTGGATGGATAGTAAATGCAAACTTTGAATAGCTGTATTACTTAATAAATACTTCTATTATAATGTTGAAAGAATGAAAACTTCTGCAGGTCAGTTTAAAAGAGAGAGAATCTCCATTTAGTAAGAGATTTTTCACCCTAAGGTGACACTTAATTCCAGGGTATGTGAAAGGGTGACACTGCTGGTCATCCACAGCTATGTTGAAATGCTGGATTTCTCCCTTTTTTTCAAATGGTATCTCAGTTCTGTCATAGTGTCTGAAAGAAAAAGAAAAAATCCATAAAGGAACTAGAAATTTGGCCAGTGATGTGAATCTGTTTGTTTAGCCTTTGGTTGGCAGTAGCTGAGATAATGAATATAGGATTTTCAGTTCAGCAAATGGGGGCAGGAGGAATGGGGCCAATTCTTGTCTTTTTAGGTTATTTTGGTTATGTGGAGGTGAATGTCTGAGTAGGATTAATGTATAGTCAGTGTTGAGCTTAAAGTGAACTTAAAATGAACTTGCTGGCCACTTGAGAAATTATTAACAAATTTAAAATCAGAGGTATGGAACCTTTGGCCACCATGTGATTTTGGACTTCACCCACCATCACCCCTTATTGGCTTTGGTGTCTAGGGTCCATGGGAATAGGCGGCAATAACATTGGGAGGATCACAGATTCCCTGTCTGTCACTCTCTCCATCATTCTATATCTGTCCACAGCAGCTGGCAGTCTAGGATCAACATACTGGAGTTTTTTCCCCCTCTCTTCTATCAATTCCAACACAAGTTGTTGCAATTTCTGGCTGTGTTTAATAATTTTTCAAATTGGGAGGAAAGCAGTAGTAAAAATGTGTGATTCGGTTTTATGGCTCATCTCCTTCAAGAGGCTAGAGATTTAAGAGTTCTTTTTCTGCTTAAGATGATGGTCTTACTTCCTTTCTTTTTAAATTTAAGTTGGGTTTGGGTACAATTAAGGAAAAAATAGAGCAGGAAGGAGATCTTCAGTAGATATTGCAACTGGGGCTGTCAGTTTAAGCAGGCCAAAATGTTATAAATTTGTTCATGTGGCATGAATGAACTCTGCATTTGATTCCAGCAGTATGTCTGTGGAATAAGTGCTCTGATCAGTGAAATTGTTTGAGATGAATGAGTGAAGAGTTCAGTGAAGGAAGAAGGAAAAATTCAAGACCAGTCTAGTGAGCTTGCATAGGAGTTTGTGAACCATAAGGAAGAAGTACTTGTTTTATATAGAAGACTCAGGACAAAGCAGCCTGTTACATAACTATCACAATTAGTCAATAAAAGCAATAAATTTAGAACTTCTAAATGAGGTAATTGTGCCATATAATTCAATATATATTTTGTCAGGAAACCAACCATCCCTTACTTTAAAACGATACACCGAAGGTAGTATCACTGTAGCAAACTTTGATACTGTAATTTTCAGGTTAAACAAGGAAAGAAAAAAGTGGTTTAAGTATGACCAAATGATACAGAGAAATGCAGTCTCATTTTAGAGAGTCCAAAATCTTGAACAATGAACAGCACAAAGCAAAGGTGGTCAGGTGATTTCACAGTAGAAACAATATTGGAATGAAAATATTGATGAAGAAGCCAGTGGAGCTTTGAAAGCTTGCATCATGTATTTTGTGCATTTGGGTTGGTCCAATAAAGGCATCACTGTTTTGTGGAATTTGGATATTATTGTACTTTGCTGTATGGCCAGCACAGCTAGCCCTGAATATTGGAAATGTGCAATTGGCGCCATGATTTCTTCTGACTTGCATAGTTCAGTTTAAGCAGTCTCTTAAAATAACTTGAATATTGTTTTGATGACTTGGGACAAATGCTAGATGGCAGCTCGATATACTAGCGTTTTCAAGGAGAGCAAACATAAAAAGTTGATTGATAAGGATTGCTAAGGACAAACCACGATTTGATTTGTTATATGTAGTCTTAACAGCAAATTGTTACTAATGCTATTGCTCGCATCACTTAGTGAAAGGAGGGCTAGGCAAAATGGGGAAAGTGATGGCTTGGTGTAGTCTTGGGGTAGTTTGACATATTGCCTGAGCCTGTGAACTGGCTGCCAGTTAATCCAGAGTTATGATATAGTGAAAATCTATAAATATCTCCTAGAACATGGATAGGAATCATTTGACCCTCCAGGTGTTATTGAATTACAGTTCACAGCATTCTTCTCCACTGCTGTGTTGCTAGGGCTCCTAAAACTTGGAGTCTAATAACATCTAAATGGCTGCATGGTTCCCACTTTGTCCTAGATTGGTTCCATTTTTTAATTTGTTGTCACTGTCTTCTCTCTCTCTTTTTTAATCCACAGAGGATGTTAAGCAAGTATTTGGTCAGACCACAATTCACCAGCATATTCCCTTTAACTGGAACTCAGAGTTTGTGCAGCTGCATTTTGGTAAAGATCGGAAAAGACGACTAACATATGCAGAGTTCACCCAGTTCTTGCTGGTGAGTTTGGCAATAAATGTTTAAATCGGAGTAAACAGGTTTAAAAAAAGAATTGTGTGATTTAATCCCCATCTCTCACTGATTTCACTGTACACAGGTTATCTGTATTTTTAGGCTGTTAGATGCTTGTAAGATGTTGTTGGCTGGTACTGAAATTGCTATGTAAGCATTAATTTTTCTTTTGGCATCTCAAAGCAGCATAGATATTTTTTGGAAAGGTTCCAGTCAACATCTTCAATTTAATATACTGAGTGTGGTTGAGAGGACTTGGCACTAAAGATGTTTAAAGGCAGTAGGGTCTGTGTGTGTGTGTGTGTGTGTGTGTGTGTGTGTGTGTGTGCGTGCGTGCGTGTGTGTGCGCGCGCGTGTGTGCGTGCGTGTGTGCACACATACACATAAAATTCATTCAGTGAATTCAGCTGTATTGGATATTTGTAACCAAAGGTAGGGGATTTTGAGCTGTCATCGAATAAGATGCAACTTATAAGATGTACTGCCAAACCTACATTCTGGAAGTGTCAGCTTTAAAATTCAAAGAGATAAAATGGATTCCTTCTGCTATACAGTTTTTGTGTATTTCCATATAAAAGTGAACGGGAACCTATGAATGATCTAAAAAGACTTGTTGGAAATCAACCAGCTACTTACTGGCAAATGCCAATGTGATATTTTAAGAATTATGCAGTGTTGTTTGTGTATATGGGAGACAGAGGGATAAAAAAATAAAGAATGATGGATTAAAATACAGATTATGGATGTCCAAAGGCACCAGATCATAACTCCTTATCTTACATGGTGGATACTTTTATCTTCTGTATTTACAATTGAGGTAAGGATATTTTGTCTTTATTTTATGTTTGGGATGGGATACACTTCAAGAATTCTACTTCAGAAACATATTACTGTTTTCAGATGGTGCTAAAACCTCATGTGACTCCAGGCAAGACAAGATGAGTGCTTCTGTTATGTTTCAATTGGATATGTGGTAAAGAGCAGGAGAGTTTTTGACAAAGGATCATATTTCATGACTATGGAGTCTGTAATTTTGTTTACATAAGGATGTTAGTTCACAGTAGGAAGTGTTATCGTTTTGATTGAGGAATAATTAAGATAATGCTACTAGGACAAATGCTTCAAATTGACTTGGTGGAGCGGAGCCTAATTAACTCTTTGTCTGAAGAGGATGTTGGATGTCTGATATACTGTAGTATAATCACATTCTGTTAGTCTTAATGACTATCATTTTGCTAACTTCACTTGACTTCAGAGCTAGCCCATCTTGGCTCTTAGGAAAGTGGTGTAGATTTCAGAACACCATGAATTTTACCTCCTTTCAAACAGTGTCTGTTTCATATTGACAGGTGCTGTTCCAAATTCACCATCGTAAGAGTACTGTACAAGTCTTTCACATCCAGCTGTTTTCGTTCAGTGCAAGACTGTAACTGAGCGGTAGCAAAAACTACCAGAAATGCTTCATTTTGAAACTTTCATTTGAATGGTGGCTCTGTGGGTACAGATTCTCCTACTGACCTTTCATAAAAACAAATTGCTAGTAGTTTTAGTGTGAGAGAGAGAGATGGGTTTATGGCCTTAGTTATACAGTGGCAATACCACTGGATTGCTACCTTGTCTACAGCAAGAAGTTATTCCAAGATTTTTCAGTTCCTCCCCCTTACTCATGAGTGACTTTGTGGTATTCTGAAAATGTTAGGTCTTTCTATGAACTTTGAACAGCATCCACCAGAGATGACATGTTTCCATCCCACGATAAAAATATCAGGGCTCATGGACGGGTGGATCCAGCACTCTTGAGGCAAAAGACAAGTTACTGTTCCTTCTATTCCACATTCATGAATTGGCAGTTGAATTTTATTTTGATACTGGCAATGGGATAGGATCATCTGATATACTTGAGGGTAGCAGGTTAGTTTAAAGGGTGCAGGCCAGGCTTTGTGGCATACCCAGCAATATCAAGAATAGAGGAAAGGATGAGGGGTGGGGGTTTGGGAGGAGCATCTCTCAGACTGACATTGGTATAAAGCAGAGTGCAGAAATAATCCAGTTTGACACCACTTTAACTGCCCTAGCTCAGTGTGACGAAATCCTAGGAATTGTAGTTTGATGTGGCACCAGATCTCTCTGACAGAGAAGGCTACATACTTCATAAAACTACAATTCCCAGAATTCCCTAGCATTGAGCCAAGGCAGTTGAAGCAGTGTCAAACTGGATTATTTCTGCATTGTGTTCTGGCACATTATTGCCTCTTAGTATCTGCTGTCAGAAGTTGCTGCTGTCCATAGTGTTTGTTCTTGTGTGCCTCCAAGTCATCTATGGATTATGGTGACCCTATCATAGGATTTCTTTACAAATTTCATAAGAGGGGGTTTACCTTTTCCATCCTCTGATGCTAAGAGAATATGACTTGCCTAAGGTCACCTAGTGGGCTTTTATGCTCCAGTGTGGAATCATCCTCTGATGCTAAGAGAATGTGACTTGCCTAAGGTCACCTAGTGGGCTTTTATGCTCCAGTGTGGAATCA
>NC_056527.1:32365922-32493861 GCF_019175285.1 Sceloporus undulatus | reverse complement strand
AACTCTAATCTCCAGAGTTCTCTCTGGAGAACTAATGTTTTCAAGCATAGTTTATTGTGGGTTTAAATAGACATTCTGAGGCCTTCCCATTCAACAACAGAACAATACACGGGTTAACATGTAAATCGCTTCCTCTCAACCAATAGTATATTTACTCCACTCTCTTCCATGCCAGCATTCTCTGAAGATGCCAGCCACAGCTGCTGGCGAAACGTCATGAATAAACTCTTCTAGAACATGGCCTCATAGCCCAAAAATCCCACAAAAAACTATGTTCTCAAACATGTTAGGACAAAACCATGCCTTGTGCTTCCGGCTTGTACTCCCACCTCTTCCTAGATTTTCAGTGTGTATATTATTCTTGAGCTCAGTGTCCCTAAACTTAGTTTAGGCTTGAGAGGAGTTGAAGTCAGGTCAAGGGCTTGAACTAGAGTTTAAAGGTGCAGGAGGCACAGACAGTCCACTTCATCAATAAGTGTATACACATTTTTATCTATATAAGCTGTGTACTGCCTGTCATTCTCAGGGCTGTTCTTCTAACACCATCCCTTGTCTTAGTCTGTATCCAAAGAGGATCTAAGACCTGAACACATTCAGCTCACTTGACCAAGTCCCTCTCTGATGCGCTGGTGCTCATAGTTGAAGCTTCAGAGTTATTGACATGAATAACTGCAGTGAGAGTCAAACTGAAAGTGTTTGTTCTTCCCATATGTTGCTGACTTTTCCAACTATCTCATTTGCCCTTTATCTTTTCAACTTATCATCCACTCCTCAAATATACATATGAATTTGAAGCAGAAGTGTTTATCCCATTATAACCAAATTGGTATGTGAATACTCTTCCCAGTTTAGGGGATAGAATACAGGGTTTATTATGAATTTTTTGGTATGCTTTTTTGTGGTTCATCTCTTACGCATAGAAATGTCAGTCCCTCCAGTCTTTTCAGTACTCAAATTAGGAAAGAAGGTGGAGGGAAAATGTGTTTCTTCTTTATTGTTGAATCTTACTGTAAATATAAAGTTGAAGGCTTTCATGGCCGGCATCCATAGCTTTTTGTGGATTTTTCAGGCTATGTGGCTGTGTTCTAGAAGAATTTATTTCTGGTGTTTTGCCTGCATCTGTGGTTGGCATCTTCAGAGAATGCCAGGCACAGATGCAAGTGCAAAAAACCACAAAAACAATTACTGTAAATGCATCAAAATATATCAAATTACAGAATAATCCTTTTAGTCTCATGACCTATTTTCTGCTAATGCTTTGAACTGTGGAATGTAGCACAGAAATCTACCAATCCTACAGCAAGACCTATGCAAGGGGAATTCAGCAGATAACTGTACATGCCCAGGTCACACCTACCCAGAAGAAACAACACAGGTTTACCATCATGTGCAGAAACTGATTCAAAAGCTAATATTGGAATTTATAACCATTTCCGCTATAGATCTGGGTAGTCTAATGGTTAGGACTAGGAAATATAGGTCCATATCACCATTCAGCCACAAAAAACCAAAAACACAACAGTATTTGGGAGGAAGAAACAAGCCACCCTCACCATCCCAGTACAGAGTTTTACCATCTTATTGTCTATTTGCTTGCTGCTTGTTTGTTGCTGGTAGACTCACCTGGAGGACTGCCGCCTGTGAGAAACTGCTCCCTTCAGAACCAAGCTCTAGGCACCTAGCCAATTACTGGCTAAACAGCCAGGTAGGACTACCTACCTCTTGGCAAGGGGATAAAGCTGAGTGCCTGCTAGGACTGAGGGGAGCCACCATGTGGGAGGAAGAAAGAGGCCACCCCCACCACCCCAGGATAGGGGTCTACCATCTCAATGTCTGCTTACTTGTTATTGGTAGCCTCGCCTGGAGGACTGTTGCAGGCTGCAATCTGGAAACAACTGTCAACTAGCAGTAGAATATACAAGGAGGGCATGGGAGGGGAGCAGCCATTATGACAGTAATGGGTATGGGGAGATGTGGTATGGGGAGTCAGCCTGGTAGAAAGGAGAGCCACAGGATGCTGGTTACTCCCAAACTATCCTCCATTTCAAGTAGTTTCGATAGCCTTGGCAACAGGCCCCCTGGGGTAAAAATTCTGCTGCTGAATACCAGGTCAGTGAATCATTGATTCAGGACTTGATCCCAGATGAGCATGCCGACCTGGCTTGTATTACAGAGACCTGGCTGGATGAAGCTAGGGTGTGTGTGTTAATCTCTCCCGGCTTTGTCCACCTGTGTTCTCCATACAGCAGTAGGTGAGACGTGGGGAGGTGGAGTTGCAGTGGTCTATCAGGACTCCATCTCCCTTACCAGGTGTCCTGTTCCATATTCTGTTGGGTATGAGTGTGTGTTTTTGACCCACCCAACTGCTCAACAGTCTCTCTTCTTGAGCTGGCTGGGTTTATTTCAACGGTAGTGTTGGAGTCCCCTCAGCTTGTTGTACTTGGGGACTTCATTATTCATGCAGAGACTACTCTGTCTGCCATGACAACTATGGGGCTGTCCCAAGTAATATCTGATGCTGCACAACACACACTTGACCTGGTTTTTTGCTCTGGGCAGGATGATGGTGGTCTGAGAGTGGAGGAACTCTCAATAGTTCCGTTGTCATGGACTGATCACTGCCTGGTAGGATTTAGACTCACTGGGACTCAGACCCTAAGCAGGGGTGGGAGCCCAATCAAGATGATCCACCCCAAGAGATTTGTGGATGCGGATGGATTCCTGATGGTTTTTCAGGAGTTTCCTCTTGCCTTGTCTGGTAAACCTGTCAAAGCCCTGGCAGATCTCTGGAATAGAGATCAGGGTGGTGGTTACAATTGCTGCTAAATGTTTCCTCCCATGGTAGAGCCAGGCAAGTTGCCTGGTTCACTAGGGAGCTGGCAGTGATTAAACAAGTGGGGTGGAGACTAGAACAATGATGGAGGAAGACTTGGATTGAGTACAACCGAACATGGGCTAGAACTCATTGGAAGGCCTGTGCTGGGGTGCTGACAGTGAAGAGATGATATTTCTCTGTCATCATTGTGTCTGCAAATTGTTGCCCTGCATAGTTAATTCAAGTGATCAAATAATGCAAATATAGCTCTTGGGTTGAGAGAAGTTTCCTGCCCTTGTCTTAAAGCCATAAGTAGAACAAGCATTGCCGTTAAGCAGCAATCACAATTGGCCCTTATGGATCTGGGATCAGGATACATAGCTTCTAGGCAGGTGAGAGTACCAGATAACCTTCCCACATGGGTTCTTGGCACAGGGTAGTTATATTTTAAAAAAATACCTGCCTGTAGCATGAGATATGGAGTTACTTTTCACATTTTTAAGAAAGCTTGCTTTGAATTAAGCAAGGTTTGGCATTTAGCCCTTCTCCTTTGATGTTTCTCATGTACCACCTTGTTTTGGTGTCTAGACCTTGGACCTTACAACAGTAGGAGGCCACAGTGGTCTCAGTGTGAAAATGCTTTTTATATTTTTCTTAATTTGTACCAGGTGAGATACCTTTTAATATTTTGCAAATGCATCTCCACTTATTTGTATAGGCTTATAAAACAAAAATTAAACAAAATTACATAAAATTTCAAAAATAAAGAAAAGCCTGCTACTTATCATTTTTGATAATTCTGTTGCCTTCATATGTTGTCACAAGCTATATTTTAGAAATATTTCTGTTAAGTGGGAATAAACAATGGAAAAAGCTAGTTGTGGAAGCTGTAGATTTTTTTAATGAAAGCTTCAAAGGGGTATTGAGGAGTAATTATTAAATAGGTGTATTCCCTATGACTTCTAAAGGTATAACCTTTATTAATTTGATTTTGTTCTTGTTTTGAGTACAGTGGGCCCTTGGTATTCACTGAGGTTTGATTCCAGGACCCCACATGGGTACCAAAATCCATGGATGCTCAAGTCCTATTATATACAGTAGCATAGTAAAATGGTGTCTCCTACATAAAATAGCAAAATTGGGATTTTATTTTTGGAATGTATATATTTTTGGAATATTTTCAATCTGTGGGTAAAGAATTCATGTATATGGAGGGCCAACTGTATTCTTACTCCACACCTTGTTTCAAATAGCATAATGGGCCCAAATGTATACACCTACCAGCTTTTTCCAATCCCTTCCCTTCTCTCCTGGTTGTTGGGTGAGTCAGCATTATACTGTATGTACAAATCTTCAAACTGAGTCCTAGTGAGTCCTAGCACCAAATGAGAATGGAGTGAGATAGATTCCCAAGATTTAAAGCCACCTCATATACAGAAATCAAGCATTGTTCTCCCTCACATTTGTCTCCCTGCCTGAAGATCCAGAGAAGCAAAGCAATTTCCTGAGAGTTCAGCTGGTGCCCCAGACCTCACAGCCCTATGCTAAAGCTAGCAACTTTAACAAAGAAACAACATTCATAGCTGTGATTCTGCCCCCATCCTGAGCCATTTTAAAATTGGCAATATGACCTTTTGAACAAACACTTTGTTTTGTTTTATCCTTGTTTGTTTGCTTTCTTCTCAGAACTGGAAGTCAGTTTACAAAACCGATAAAATAAAACAAGTATAGTAATGTAATTAAACTGACATAATATTGAAATCTAAAAACAATTTTAAGTACATTCATTTAAAAACACTGGAAGTAAAAGGCAGCTCTGTTTGGGGGAAAATTGCAATATCTTTCTTTAAAACAGATAGTAAAATGACGATTCTCTGTGTCTGTGTGGTGTGAGTGTATGTGTATGCATGCATGCTTAGGATAGGAATTCTAATTCATTGGAATTGATGATGGAAGCATATAATAGATTGGATAAACTGGACCTTGGTAGCAGGGGAGGACTTTGATTCTGTTACAGCTTTGGTCACAAATAAAGAGCCAGTGTAGTGCAATGAATGGAATCCTGGATTTGGGACCCGAAATCTTGCACAGCCTTTAAATTTATTTGGTGAGAATGGGCAAACTGACTACAGCAAAGCCTTTGACCGCCTAGATCATAAAAATCTATGGCTTGCGCTTAAAGTAATGGGAGTGCCACAACATGATTGTCCTGATGGGTAATCTGTACTCAGGACAAGAGGCTGCCACCAGAACAGCATACAGAGAAACAGAATGATTCCAAGTCAACAAAGGGGACGGGCAAGGCTGCATAGTATCACCATATTTATTCAACCTGTATGCAGAAAATATCATACACAGAGCAAGCTTATAATCAGAGGAAGGAAGAGTGAAGATAGGATGAAGAACATTAACAACCTAACATAGGCATATGCCATAATTCTACTTGCAGAAACAAAGACCTGGAGCATTTACTAAGGAAGGTCAAGAAGTGCCAAGACTGGACTGCTGATTTAAACAAAACAAAAACAAACAAACAAAAATAATGACCACAGAAGATCTACAGGACCTCACCCTGGACAATGAGACAATTGAAATAATTGAAGAATTCCCATATCTTGGGTCAAATATTGATGGAAAACTGCAGTCAAGAAATCAGACTAGGACTGGGAATGGCAGCTGTGAAAGAAATGGACAGGATCATAAAGTATAAAGACATAACTTTGAACACTAAAGTGAGGATAGTCCAAGCAATTCCCCTCACATTGTATGGATGTGAGAGCTTGACAGTGAAGAAAAAAGAAGTGGATAGAAAGAAAATCAACTCATTTGAGATGTAGTGCTAGAAAAGAATCCTGAGGATACCAAGATGGCCAAGAAGACAAGCAAATTGGGTTTGAGAACAGATCAGGCCTGAACTATCCCTGGAAGCCAGAATGACCAAATTGAAGCTATTGTACTTTGGCCACATCATGAAAAATGAATAGTTAGAAAAGGCAATGATGCTAAGAAATGTGGAAGGCAGTATAAAGAGATGAAGACCACATGCAGATGGCAAGACTTGGTCAGGGAAGATACAGACCTGGGTTTGAAGGACCTGAGCAGAAAAGTTGAAGACAGGAAGTCTTGAAGATGTCTCATCCACAGTGTCACCTTGAGTCAAGGTCAACTTGAGGACAGTTAACAACAACATGGGCAAGTCACTAGTTTCACCTACCTCAGCTCACAAGGTTATTGTGGGTCATAGTATAATTTCCACCTTAGTGTGTACATCATCCTGAAACTCATTGAAGCAAAGAGAGGTTACAGATAGGATAGGTAAAATAATAAGTGGGTTTTTTCCCCAATATGCTGCGTGAAGGTGAATTTTTAAATGAAGAAGAGGTAGTATTTAGTTTAGTTTAGTTTTTTGTTTTTTTAAAAAAAGCTGTTCATATAATTGCACAAATAAGGATTTTTCTTCCACAAAGAAAGAGTATTGCACCACTGAATATTGGCTGATGGTCTCAAAACCTGCAATTTTTGCCCAGTCTTAACATCCGTTTTTACATTGTGTTTTACATGTGCACATTTTATGGTTTTGTTAAATAAGTTCAAATGTATGTTAGCTTGTTCTTCCGTTCTGGTACCCTCATTGGTGAAGTAATAATTCTTGTCAATGGGACCTCACAATATGCAATAGCAGGAAGGACTGTGCTGTGTCAAACGAATGTTGATCAGTTGGAAATATCAGACATACCTGAACATAATCACCCTGTACCTGGAAAACAGAATGCCTTTATGAGCTGTAGCATGAAAAATAGCATTGGGAAGTGTGTGTGTGTGTGTGAGAGAGAGAGAGAGAGGCGGGGGGAGGGAGAATGGAGTTGGGAAATCTTTTCATTGAGCTCTGGTGCCAGAGTTCCTGTTATCAACTGCAAATTAATTTTGTATAAACACTTATTGTGGCTTTTAGGAATTCAGACTCCCACCATCAAAGAATTGAGGCTGTTTTTAAAGTTATGTAGAGGGATTACACTACCTCCAATCTAGGGGACATATGGCAGGCCTTTAATTTTGCATTGAAAAGCAGTCAAATTTCTTTTTCTTTTAACCCATACTCTGCTGAGTCCAGAAATCGATGTGATAGCTCAGAAGAAATACCTCATTGCATGAGTCAACTCCAGAACTGAGAAAGTATTAGACATTTTTGAAGTCACATAGGATAATTATCCTATGTTGCTTCTATATCTATGGGCATGAACCCACCAGCATTAACCTGTTGGTTTCAGTGGGGAGCAGTCATGTGCTTAATTTTTTTTGCTAAGATCAGCAGGATTTTCCCTGGATTATGCATTATGTCTCTAATTCTAAATTGGTGAATACTTTGCACATTGTATGCTAATTTTTAATAATTACTTCCATTGCCACATACATTCTAGCTACTTACATTGTAGCTAGAAAAATCCATATGGATTCCAAAGTATTTATTGCAATAAAAAACAGGTTTCTACTTTTAAATACAGTACAGTGGACCCTTGGGGATTGCTTTCCTGTGGTTACCAAAATGTGTGGATGCTCAAGTCTAATTAAATACAGTGGCAGAGTAAAATGGTGTCTCTTACATAAAATAGCAAAATCAAGATTTGTTTTCTGGAATTTATATTTTTTGGAATATTTTAAAGCCATGGATTGTTGAATCTGTGGATAAAGAATCCATGGATATACAGGGTTGACTGTATACTGTATACAGCATATTTGGAAGTAAAGATATTACCTTTTCATGAACGTAAGGTGTTGATTTTAGTAGAGTTCCCATTCATAGAAAAGATAGGGTCTTGGCACTCGTAGTTGCACACATCCAGCAATCTGTTCTACCTCACATCCTTGTGCAGTATGCACACATGCTCCTTTCATTTGTAGAAGCTCTGATGGATCCATTTCCCCCCTATAAACACAAGATAACACTTTAGATTGAGTCCTGTATTGCAATCTTAGGGAATTTAAAAACAAACAAACTATACTATCTCACTTTCCATTATATACAAGTAAATGTAAGTATTGTGCTAAATCCAATTGCTTTCTGAACTAGAGCAGACTCATTCAGTCAGTGGGGTTTATGTAAGTGTTTTCTTCCCATTCAGCAGTTGATTCAAATGGTCTATTTTAGTTGGGGCTAGCAGTTGGATTTAGGCCTATATTTCTAAGCATAGGTAGTTCTATACATCATTTTGAACATAAACCCTGCAAGATCTGATTTCACTAATAGCCTGTAACAAATTTCTCCTCTTCCTGTAGTGATTCCATCCCTCTTTCCTTCAGGAAAATCCTGATTTTTTCAAGGTTCTGGGTCACATGGAGAGCCTCCAGATGTGTGGAGAGTTGTCCTTTTCCAACTTTTAGTTGCTACAAAAAGAGACCAACAATAGTGTTCATATTAGCCAAACTCTAGTGTTCATATTAGCTCAACTTCTGCTGGCCTGTACACACGCTGAGGGATGAGCGTCCAGACGCTCCGAGCCCTTACTGTGCCGCGCGGGCACCGTCTTGGCACACAGCCATCTACACAATGTGCACCATGATGACACTCGTCGTGCACAGCACCTAAACAAGGGGCATCATCATGGTGTGCAAGCATCTGTGGAGGCCGCAGCGTGCACCGGTCTGTATAACCCCTGAGTGCGTAAAATGGGTTAATTATTGTGTCCTGCCATTGAATTGTGAGGAACTTGGAACATATTCATACTGTGAGATGAGCTGAAGATTTCCCCCAGATTTCTCTAACTCATTCCCAGACTTATGCTCTAGAGGAGAAATGGGCAAAGTGGTCACATGGATGGTCCAAGACTGGTTTTGTGCTCACTGTTCCCCAGATTCCTCCAGAATCCTCTTTTCAAGGCAAATATATATATATATATATATATAGAGAGAGAGAGAGAGAGAGAGAGAGAGAGAGAGAGAGAGATTTCCTTTCCTGGAAGTCTCTAGGAGTAGTTATTGCACTTTTTACATGTGATCTACTTCCCTGTTTAGTATTTAAAAATTAAAAAAAAGAGAAATGGAGTTTTGGCCACTTCATTCAAACCCCCCCCCCCCCATTTTCTGTGATTTTTTTTAGAGGTTTGCATGGCCTTGAGAAAGCCCTAGTCTTAGAAAATTGGATCCTGTGCCTGCTGAATTTGCCCCACCCCAAGTCTAGATGTACCTTTTATGTCCTGCAGAACAGATTTGAAAAAGCAGAATATGGCGGAGTTTGTCAACAGCCATATTTAACTGTACTTTTTACCTTTTACAGGAAATCCAGCTGGAACATGCTAAGCAAGCTTTTGTACAGAGAGATAACACACAAGCTGGAAGAGTCACTGCCATTGACTTTAGAGACATCATGGTCACAATCCGGCCTCATATGTTGACACCTTTTGTTGAAGAATGTCTAGTAGCTGTAAGTTATTTGTTATTTGCAATGTTGGATAAGGACATTTGTCAGAACTGGGGTTTCTACTGAGACGAGTACACATAGAAGACAGTAGAGAGAAGGCTGAAGATGCTATTTACTACAAGGTTATTTTCCTATTCCTTTTGTTTTTGTTTTTACTACTATCCATAATCTAGGCTCTGGATTCAAGAGAAAGGAGCTTAAGTTTATACATGATAAATCCATGTAGCAGTTCATGCAATAGTTTTCCTCTTCAGAAGATTGTGACATTATCTTCTCTGGCCCACAGTAGAAGCCAGCAACCTTGAGTTGTATCTGATGACCTGTTGCACCATCAGGGTAAAAAAATCTTGTGCTATCTCAACAGTCTACTGTTTCCTGTTAGGACAGATATGCATGAAAGTCTTGTTTTGGAAAGAAATATTCGGCTTCTGCAGAGGTTGGCAACTGCTTCAGCACCAAGGGCTACTTCAGAAATGGATGGTGAGCTAGAAGCTCACATCTGCTCTGCATCTTTTATAAGTATGCTTAATCTAACCTACAGTTTGCATGAAATTTAGCATGACATCTCATATGGATGGCAGTTTACCTCCAGACCTTAGCTGTAGATCAGATATATAATCCATGTACATTTGACCCTAACAAGAATTTTTGTGCTGTGTGATACTGTTTCACTTTTGGGCAGCTATTTCTGGCATGCTGAGCTATTTAACAAATCTCTTAGCTGCTCACTGGTTTTGCAGCCAGCTTGAAAATGGGCCTTGAGATAGCCCTGATGCTGCTACCTCCATTCCATGGCCTGTATTTTTCTAAACATTCCTCAAATGTGTAGCTTTAAAAAATAAGCAACAAACCAACCAAGAAAATCTAGCAAATGCTGCACTCAGCGGACAGGAGAGACCCTCTCACACCCACAGGAGTTTATCGTATGTCACGCAGCTGCGGACAAATTTACATAGGGACCACCAAACACAGTGTTCAAACACGAATCAAGGAACATGAGAGATACTGCAGACTGGCCAGCCAGAAAAATCAGCAATAGCAAAGCAGGTTATAAAGCATCCTGGGCATAAAATGCTATTTGAAAACACTGAAATTCTGGACCATACCAACAGCTATCAGGTCAGAATGCACAGGGAAGCCATTGAAATCCACAAACACCAAGACAAGTTCATCAGGAAAAAAAACCTCTTACAATTAGCAAAGTTTGGCTACCTGTCTTGAAAAGTACTAAAATAAGACCCAGCAAAATGCAAATGAAAACCACCCAGGGTCAGGGTTTTTTCTAGCAGACAGTGATCACTAATTAAACAGACACTAATCCTCCTAATTAAACAGACACTAATCCTCTTGGCATATCCTCCCACCCTGAGGCCTTGCCATTCAACAACAGAACAATACACAAATTAACATGGAAATTACTCCTCCCTACCCAGGGTCACACACTAGATATACCCCACTGTTTTCCATGCCAGCAAACTCAGAAGATGCCAGCCACAGATGCTAGTGAAACATCAGGAATAAACTCTTCTAGAACATGACCACATAGCCTGAAAAACCCACAAAAATCTATTCATCAGTGTGTTCTTGCTGTGTTACAAATGAAATTCACATCCAATGAATGGCATGGCATATAAGAATGTTTGCAGGGAGTCTTACAGTTTATGGCATGTTCAGTTGAAAGAGGCCATGAAGAACATTAGACACTCATAGGGAATAGTACTAGATTAGTTGCAGAAAAGTTACTTTTTTGGAGTACTATACTAAAATATCTAGCTGCTGTGGCTAGTGCTGTTTTTCTGTCCCCCCCCCCCCCCCCCCCCAGTTCAGAAATTTTGGTAGTATCAAATAAACCCTCTCCTGTTTTTTCATTGAACTGTGTCTGGTATTCCCTCAGTCTATACTTAATCATCCTAAAGTAGTCCATGGTGTTCTTATTCTTCGTCCTCACCCCACCTCCATGTTCAAAAATTTATATCCATCTGTGTTGGGCAAAAATATCTACTTTGCTGTGCAAAGGAAGGGGAACCCATAATAAACAGCCTAACAGTGTCTAAGCGGTTTACAACTGTAAGCTAATAACACCCTGCTCCTCAAAATTAGCTATTTGGATCTCTCACAGATATTTGGAAGATTTCCTAGCAATACTGTATTCTTCTTCAAGGTAACAGCATATGAGCATTTTAAAGATAAGAGTTTTGATTATTTCAGGGAACTGATTGCAAGAGCAAAGTTTGAGCTGTCTTAAGAGAGGATTTCACTGCATGCTTTAAGTGATACAGTTGTTTCCTAGATTTAAATATTAAAATAGACCCATGTTCCACCCCTATAGCATGAGTTAATTTTCTCAATTTCCACCCCTCCCAACTCAGACATTAATATCCTTGGCATTTTTAAGCCTTTGAGATTTGCTCATTAGAAGAAATAAAGCAACTTATAAAACATTTTTGACTGCAACAGTATTGAAACTTGAACTCTGTAAATTACCACTGGCCATGTTGTTATAATCCTGCATATGTATTTGTTTAGGTTTCACTGGAATAGAGGGAACAGCTTGCATTCTGGTCATGATTAGCTTCAGTAACTTAAGAATCTATTATAGGCTCCCCCCATTTTATATTTTTAAAATCCTTGCTACTTCTATTGCTGTTTTTAAAACTAACAGTTTCCAAAGCCTTTCTCCTCCCCAACTCCAACAATCAAGTTGTATGATTAAAAATGAAACACATCTAATATGATCTTTTTCTCTTCTTACTTTCCTCATCACACTCTCTGTTCTAGGCTGCTGGAGGTACCACTTCCCACCAAGTCAGCTTTTCCTATTTTAATGGATTTAATACTCTTCTTAATAACATGGAACTCATTAGAAAAATCTATAGTACTCTGGCTGGACATAGAAAAAACGTGGAAGTTACTAAAGGTTAGTTTAAATAAGGTTTTGAACCTACTCTGAAAAAATTCTGCCCTTCCGTTGTTTCAGGATAACAGGGAAATTATTATAATTATCACCATCTTCATATAGGCATACAATTGAGACTTAAGGCAGTTTACAAATTAAAACAAAACATGTTGACACTGGTAAAAAGAATGATCCCAACTCATATTTTGTGAGTGCACTTTTCTGTTTCTAGTTACTTTTGTCTGTTAGAATTAATTCTTTGGGATTCTACATCTGCTTAAAAACGTGTACTTAACGTCAGTGAAAAATCAAAGTCCTAAAGGCAAGGTAGAATGAGAAGTCAATGTAAAGACGTTTTAAAGGGCTCAAAAACTTCCTAGGAGTTGTGCCAAATTGGCAGCTTATTAAAATGACCTTCAAGGGTAGTTGAAAAATTCCATAAACTTGTATTGGCATTGCAGTAAGCTGATCTACAAGCTTGGAACAAGATGTTATCAGGCTCTATCTAACCGCTTTTATAGAAAACTCCCTCTGTAGTGCCAGCCCTTCATTAATATAACCTACTGGGACACATATGCATGAAAACTTCCACATCTCTGTCTCTTTCTCTCCCCCCCTCTCACAACTGATTGATACCGTATGTCAAATATTCTAAATCCTGCTGTTAGCACTAAGCTAGAAGGCTAGACTGCTTCTCCTATTTGCATGATGGACAGAGCATTTAAAACATACGTTTACACAGTGGCAGGAGTACTATTTGTGGTATTTTTCCCCTTCTTTTGCAGCATATTGGTTTCATATTAAACATTGGTGATTCTGGGGTATTTGTGGATAACTTTCAGTGTTGTTTGATTAGTTCCCCTTTCTGTATTCAACACCCCACCCCTTCTTTTGTTGTAGAGGAGTTTGTTCTGGCAGCTCAGAAATTTGGCCAGGTTACACCCATGGAAGTTGACATCTTGTTCCAGTTAGCAGATTTATATGAGCCACGGGGGTAAGTTTGAGAATTACTCTCTTTTTTCTTTTGCTGTGGAAAGAAAAAAGAAAGGGAGAAGCAAATACCATGGCTGAGCAAAATATCACCCACCACTGCAAGATAACTTACCTTTCTCTAGTTTGTAATACAGATATCATTTTTGTTATCCCTTTGTGTCCTCAGACGCATGACGATGGCTGACATTGAACGAATTGCTCCTTTGGAGGAGGGCACATTGCCTTACAACCTGGCTGAAGCTCAGAGACAGGTGAGGGGATAAACGGTGTGTGGGGAGAATAATGAAGCATTTATTGCCTTGTTCTAGTACTTCCAATCAGCAAGGCCTCAAGGTCTTTGGCACTTCTTGGTGAATTAAATATAAAAACTGTGATTAAAAATTTTGCAAATGTTTTCATTAGAATTTTACTAAGCCAGAAAACTAAAAAAAAACTAAGTGTTTACTTTCTCTTTTTTGTTTAAAACATTAAAATTGTGATTACCTGATAGAAATGACTAGAAAGAAAAATCAAGGTTTCATTTTAACCACTAGTTGGAGGGGCGGGGGGTAATATTCATTCACTTATTTGAATTAACTGGTTCTGCCCTCCTGTGACTTTGCCGGGGGTTATTTTTAATGAAGGAAGAAATGTTATTCAGTTTACACTAGGAATGTCAACATGCACCCAGTGTATTAAGAGAAAGCTCTATTTGCTCATAGATATTCAGTTCTTTAAGTACATTTTTATATGTATATGCCTATTCAGTGGTTAAGTTGCACAGAGTTTACTGAGGCTGACTTGTAGGTAAGATTGTCTGTTGCTGTCTTCCTGTTGCATTCTCTCTTGAGCTGCATATTGAAATGAGTGATGGTTTTGTTTAGTCTGTCATAATAGTTTGAAATCCTTTAAGATCGTGGAGAAAACCAAGTGCTGCTGCTGGCTTTCTAAAAATTTTAATTTTAGTTTTTAAATGTTTGCGGAATGGGAAACTGGAAAGTGATGTGATGCAAAAGACAAAAAAAAGTCTTTGCCAACTGTCAAAAACTTTTTATTGGTTTCTTTCCTGTATTGAAAAACTGGTGTAGACCTGGGTGTAGCTCTTGTTTTTCTAAAGCTATCACTTAAGTCAAACCAAGTTATGTATGTTGAGAGCTGGAGGGTTTCCCTCCCCACTCTCTGCACTCTGGGTCTGTGCAGAGACGCCAGTTTGACCACAATGAGTTGATGTAGGCTACATTTTTGGGTCTAATAGGCCTCACGCCAGGCCTTCCTCACTTGGCTGCCTCCTATTCTGCCCCTCCTCCCAGTCAACATCACCCTTCAATAACTTTTCTTTAGTCTTGCCTTAAGAACCAGTGTGTTAGGACAATACATTTTTATTAGCTCATTTGTAAAACCTGTCTCAAAGATTACTTAAAGAGGTTTGGACCAAAAGCCACCCTGTACATTATAGGTACCACACTGGAAGCTGCCACAGACACTATGCCATGTTACATAGCATTATGTCTTGGCACTGGCAGTACAGAAGATCCATGTAGATAGCAGTGCCATGTTGTCATAGCTCCTGCATGGAAAAAAAAAGCTGGGAATGTGTGGTTTTCCAATAGTAGTTGGACTGCTATTCTGAGCAGTCCTAGCCAGAATAGTCAGTAGTGGGAGATGATGGGAGTAGCAGCCCAACGACACATTCCCCATTCTTGATGTAAATGCTCATTACATTCTGGATGCAAATTCTACAACTTGAGTCCTGTAACAACTAAATCAGTCTCCAGGAGTATCTTGGAACATAAAGCAGGTGGCACACACTACAGTGGTTTATTGAGCAAATTAATGCACAGTTTGAAATGGGCAGTTCTTATGTCCTCCTTGAGACTTGATGACTTAAATCCAGCAGATCTTTTTTGAACATAATGAGGACCTTGCGTATCCAGTAGGGTTTCTCCTCTCTTCTTCCCACAGCAAGATCCTTTGAAAATAGTGAAGAAGGATTATAGCTCATTGATAAACCACATGCTTTGCATTCCTATAGGTTTCTTCTCCTGGTTCAGCAGGGAAAGATGGATGTCTCAAACCCCTAGAGAATGACAAGTTCAATTGACCAAGTATAAGATGGCTTCCTGTCAGATTCAAAATAATCATGTTATGCAGCAATGAGAACCTTCTCTTACAGAAAACCAGAAACAAAAGCTGTGTATCAAAGCCAGAGCTCAGTAAGACTATTTTTAGTTGGCAACAAATTCTGGAAGTTGTACTAGTGGATGAAGAGGAGGAAGTATATTTCAAAGCTCTGCTTTCACAGTGATATGTATTTCAGCCAATAATTATAATTTGGGTGAACCAAATTTCAACCAATATTTACAATTAAAAGTATGTGTGTGTATTTTAATGTTGTTAAAATTACAACACCTAATCTTGTTCTCAGCACTTCTTCACTAGCTCTGATTTAACTCTGATTTTAATATTTTATTTGATTAAATGACTGGTGGTGGTACAATGAAGCTATTTTTCCCCATATTTTCATGGTGTACGTGGATTTAAAAGGTCATGTAAACCTCTATTATCTGTGGTTTCATCTCATAACTACTACATTTCATTGGCAATTTAGACTACCATAACAAAAAGTAGTGATGGGAAGAATATGTTTCATTTTCTTGTATGTCCTATACCACCCTGAGCACAACTGATCTTATTTGATTCCAAAAGCTAAACAGGATCAAGGCTGATTAGTTCTTGGATGAGAGATCACCAGGTAATACCAAAGATCTCCAAGTATTAGAAAAAATTCCTGTCTGAAACTGGAGAGCTACATCAGAGCTGCCAATACTTGACTGGATGGATCATTGGTCTGACTTAGCATAAAGTAGCTTCCTGTATTTTCTAGAAAGCTGTTTAGAGCAGGAATAGCTTTTCTTAATCTTAATACTAGGATGGGCATTAAAAATATCAATTCAGGCAGGGGACAGACCAAAATATTTTCTAGATGAAAACAAAAATGTCTAAAACCCTCAATTCCAGTTTGTTATGGGGTGCATCTATTGCACTAAATGTCTTAAGGGTTACTGCCTAGGTGGTAGACCACCTGGGCGCCCATGTATGTTATACCTTCTTCCTGGGAATTAAATTGAGATAGAAATATAATATGCAAATATGTAACTACAGTAGTATCTGTTTTTCGACCCAGTTACTTTATGTTGTTCCATTCAGTCGCAGAAAATGTAAACCTGACTCTTCTAATCTTTTTCTTCCTTACCTCTCAATCTTCTCCCTCCCTGACAAACTTGCAGCAAGCTCCAGGAGATGTGTCCCGGCCTATTCTTGTCCAGATAGCAGAATCTGCATATAGGTTTGCCCTTGGTTCAGTCGCTGGAGGTTAGTGAATGTATGAAGAAGTGACTATGTTTGCCAGTTGCCTTCCTGCCCTCCATTACAGAAAGAAGCATGCCGCCATAATTTTGGAAAAATTCCTTTTTTTAGACTACAGCTTGCAAAATACCCTAGCTGGCATGACCACTGGGTTTTCTGGGGATGGGGAGTAGCAGCCCATGGAGTGTATGGCAAGGAATTGGCTCCTGCCCTTTATGCAGCTAGCCACCCTTGGAGTACAGCTCACAGAATTCCCAGCAAGACCAAATATGTCAGTTTTTCTCTTAAGTCCCCCTCAAAGTATGTCTGGAAGTGATGATGTGTCACTTCTTGTCACAATTTTGAGATGGACAACACAGGAAAACAAAAAGTATTTGGGAGTAATTTTGGAGTGGAGTTGTTTACCTGAAAATCACACACACTTTTTTAAACTGATATTGTGAGACTTTGGGAATGGTGGGAAGACTTTCAGGGGCTGCAAAAGTGGGGCCCAAGGGCTGCACATGTCCTGTAGGATGTACTCTTTCCACCCCTGCTGTAATCCAAGAAACAAAATTTTCCAACTCAGCCTGTACTTTATAGCCATGATATCAAGAATGGCTCTTCTGGTTTTTTTACTCTTTTGTTATGATTTAATAATTCTGTCGGCCATTGTAATTGAAAGTGAGATGTGTTTTTTAAAAAGTCATATTGTGAAACATACAAACCAAAAAAAGATTATCACGAGTACATGAACAAATGGCAAAGCAATAGCAGATATTTTGGAATGTACATACAATATACAGTGGCGGTAATTACTCTATATACAGTTGGCCCTCCTTATTCATGTGAATGCCTAGAGGAATCGAAGTTTGAAGGATGTGAATAAGATACTTGTTTATGGTTGTCAGGTTTTCTGGGTTAAAATCAGGCAAAGTTATCACATTAAAGTTAAATGCTATAGTCACAGCTAACAGATAGTCAGTATTTTTTTTTTGCTTTGGCTTTTCATCTTTTTGATACGTGTGCGTTTTCTTAGCCCCGCATGCACCTGGTCACCTTTCCCACACATGATGATTTACTGTAGTTCCCTCCTCATCCATCCAGCCTTTAGGGTGAGCACAAACAGTTATGCCTGCTGGAATTTTCTAATTTCTTTGGCATCATTTCCCTTTGCTTCACCCTTTTTTACATGCCCCTAAGTTTTACCCTCTACTTATCCATGGGTCATATGAGAATCCATAATTTAGGCCCCAAGACGTGCCCTTGACCTATATAAGAGGTCAATTTACAGTCGAGTATATACGATACTTACAGCCAATAAAAATAAAACAACATTTTGAATAGAAAATATAGTATTGTATTCCTGAATGGAATACCAAAACTTGCAATAAAAAGATCTACCTATAGTGATTCCACAAGTTATAACAAGAAGGTCAAGACACATAGAACATTGGCGACAATGAATATAATGAAACAAAAGGAAGTCAACTGAGAAAAAATGTAATCTGTAACAATTTGCAGAAGTGCAGGCTATTAACTGTTGCTTCTTGCAATAAACAATTTCAGGTTATTGGCAAGTCAGATTACCTGCTGTGAGAATACATTCTTACATTGCTTGTAAATCTATGCCAGTCTTTAATTATTGACAACAAATCTGTGATTTATTGTGAAAATAACCCCATTAAAACCACCACTTCCAGAAACTGCGTAGTCATTTCATTGTAGATCTTCCTCATTAAGATTTTTCTAATGTTTAATATGCTAGTTTCAATCGTGCATGTGTTTTTTCCAAAGATAACACCTACCAGCATGTTAGCATTCTCAAAAAGGTAGCATTTCTGTTACAGATTGCATTTATTCTGAGCTGTCTGTATTTTTGTGCTCAGGACTGTATGTTTGTATTCACAATCTTGTACTGTTGACAGTAAAATAGTACGTCCATTATATCTTGCAACTACATTCCATAGCATCTGTTGTTGTTGTTTTGTTATTTGTTCATGTATTTGTGACCATGGCTGGTGACTGTTTCTTGTTTGGCAGTGAGTGTTGAGGTATTATAGACTGGAAAAAAGCAAACAAACCCAAACTATGACAGTAACTGTGCAAAAGGCTAACGACATGTAAGAAAATCTCAGCATGATTTCTTTACCTCTGCCTGTTTATGTGAAGAGCAGCCCAGTCCTTAGCAGAGTTAAGCACACTGGTACTCAATAACATTACAACATAGAAACAGCCTTTCAATCAAATTCATGGGGTATTTTATCGCCAGCTTTGTCTGAAGGCTGCTTTTAATACAAAATGAACAGTTTGTGAGATGGGACTCATAATACAGGGAGACTATGGCCACATTATGAAGTAACTAAGTCTCATGTGTTTTGTGTAACTTCTTCCAAAGCCTCCACAAATAGCCAACGTATGTGCCATGTCAAAAGTCTCCTTGAAATTCAGGAAGAGTTTCAAAAGCAGCTCAAATACGTTGTGGGGGAGGGGGGCGGGGGGAGCACAAAAACTGGAACATTTACATTTTTAGCTGTGACTCCCAGAATAGCTAGCTCAGCCAGTGGCCAGAGCACAGCTCAGAGGCCTCCAAAATTTTATGAAAGAGATATGGAGCACCTGGCTCCATCCTCTAAAATTATTTTAACTTGTATGCCTCATTTAAGTTCTGTACAGAAAATTGCACAATGATAAGCATAGCATGGAAAATTTGTCCTTTGTATTACAACTCACAGGATTCCCCAGCCAGTATGTCCAGTGGCCACAGTGGCTGGGAATTTGAGGAACTGTAGTTAAAAAATGTAATGTTTCCAAGTTCTGGGGGAGGATGAAGATTCTTGCTTGATACGCACAAAAATTCCTGTAAATACTTTTATGGTGAAGGTATATAATATTTTCAGGATAAACCTGATATTAGCTATAAAAATATATTCTTGTTTGTTTACAACTTAACGTATAGCTGTTGGAGCCACTGCAGTATACCCAATAGATCTTGTGAAAACCCGGATGCAGAACCAGCGCTCCACTGGGTCATTTGTTGGAGAGCTGATGTACAAGAACAGCTTTGATTGCTTTAAGAAAGTGCTACGTTATGAAGGATTCTTTGGACTCTATAGAGGTCAGTATTCAGATTTTTTTCATCTGATTGTAAGAGGACAGTAGAGATTTCCTGCCAGACTTGCTTCTTTATTTGTCAGTTAATCCTGACTCAAAATGAGAATTTCTCACATTCTCTAAGCTTCCATTGCAGAGTCAGAATATGGGTTTGATTGTACTGATTGCCTCTACTGTTAGTTCACTAAGAAAAACATGATTTTCTCAAATTATAATGAATTAATTATATTTGCCCAGTGTCCACAGTGTCAGTTTTCTCCTGCTTTGTCTGATATCCACATCATTTCTATGATTCCTCCAGAAAATATTTTATGATGAATCTAGAAAAGCTTTTTCTGTTCTCTTCAGAACAGGCTGTGAGCACCACCTCTACTGGATATTGTACTTTCTGGACTGATCTAAACTGAAAAAAAGAGAGCATCCAATTCAACATGAAATGCACATTTCTGAAATACACAGTTGCTTGCTTCAAAGGCTGAGGCTGCTGTTGGAAATATTGGGAGTCATTTTATCTTGCTTAATGACATTCCATTAGTGTATTCATGTGATGGTTGTTGAGTACCTTCAAATCATTTCTGACATATGATGAACCTTGGCAAGATTTGTTCAGAAGGGTTTTCCCTTCCCTGACGCTGAGAGAATGTGACTAGTCCAAGATCACTCAGTGGCTTTCCATGGCTGAACAGAGACTTGAGACTTGGTCTTCAGAGTTGTAGTCTAATGTTTAAACCACTACTCCATGGTGGCTCACATGACACATACAGCAAATGTGGTGATGATATCATCATTATAGTATTGAATAAACTTAATAAATAAATATCAGTAATCATAAACTGGTATATCAATTACCTATATCTCTCCTGTAATGGGAAACCCCAGAAAAGTGATATATAAGAAAATTTGTTTTGATAATGCCAAATGGCAGGGTCCACTTCTAAGAAGACAAGTCACTGTGCTGCTTGCTGCAGTCATGGCTGCAGCACATCACTTGCTCTGAGGTCAGAACGAGGCACTCAGCATGAATCACATGGCTGGGCACTTTGTTTTGATCTTACAGTGAACAATGTGACATGGCGGTAGCTGCGCCAGGTAGCACAGCAAGATGTGCATGCAAACAACCTGCCATTGTCAAAAAGGAGGGCTCCTGGGAGATCCAAAAGGTAGGGTTTTTAAAATAAATAAATTTCAGTGCTGAACAGACCAGGCATCATTCAGACTCTCAAACATCATCCAGATCCTCTAATGGCTGGAGGAGTGACAAATACAATAAAATGCTTAATACTAAGGGGGGATCTTTGAGGTAAAATCACTCTGTTAAAAATTGGCCTCTCTTTCTGTTATGGAAGATGGAGGAAGCCCAAACTATCCTAAGAACCATAAAATTGCATTGTAGTATACAACTTCTTCTTCGTGGTCTCTGCAAATCATACAAATGGGTTGTTACTGAATGGGCAACAGCATTGGTTGTAGAGGAGTTAACCTATTCCAGGTCCAGCTTTGGCATAAATTTCCTGCTTTGGGGAGAAGGTTGACAACTGTGTTGGCACTGGCTCCCACTGTCAACATCAGAGCTTCAACATGGGGAATAGGAGTGCTGTATAACTTTCTTTGTAGCGATGGTGGTGGGATTTAAAGGTCAAATCTTGCCTTCTGCACTCATGGATGGGGAGATTCAATATCTGTTCCTGGCACCAGAGTTGAATCCAAATCCTTGTAGGATGTAGATTTACCTACTCTGCAGTGTCAGAGATCAGTGAAACAATTAGTATCTATATTAGACAGGAAAAAGCAGTCATGGTAGAAAGAATAAAATTATGAATATTATAAACCTGAGGCAATGTCCCATCAGCTTTTTAGTATTAGACTTGGGTTGACAATTAATAGCAATCGACAGATTTCCAAAGCAGTTAGCTTGTTGAATGTTAATTCATTACCTGGACTCATTTTGTTGTTGCTGCTGGCCTTTATACTATAACGATGTTGCTGTATGGAAGGAAGATTCCCTTTGTAAATCTCTGTGGAATGAATGAATGAATGAAGGTGGTATGTGGCATTCATTTTTACTTAGGCAAGATAAATCATGTCTTCTGCATTTTCAATTTTCATAGTGCAAGGGTGAGCAAAAGGTCTGATTTTGCAGCTGTAGCTCTCCGCACACACCCAAAATATGTTTTGAATTTTTTAAAAGTAAAACTTCCAGGAAGTATAATTTTCTTTTAAAATGAGATGCCTTCAACACTTTGTTGTGATAAAAAAATAAATACAAGGGTTTTAGTTAACTGGCAGTGGACTTCCAGCCATTTTCTGTTTTGGGGGCAGGTTCAATTTACAGTGATCCCAGGGTGTGAGAAACTGGCTCCTGGCACACCTCCAAAGCCAGGTTAGGACCCTTGACAACAAGCACCTCTGTCTTGTCTGGGTTCAGTTTCAGATTGATTTTTCCCACCCAGCCCTTTATATCCAGCAGAGACATACTTTTCTTAGCTGATACTATTTCTGAAGGCATAGAGAGGTACATTTGGGGGTTAATCAGTATAGTGATAGCACCTTCCCCCATGTCTCCAGGTGATCTCCCAGTAGTTTCTGGTAGAAGTTAAAGAGCATTGTGGATAGAATGGCACAAACAAACAAACAAGCTTCATTTATATACCGCTTCATACCGCCTAAGTAGTGTCTAAGCGGTTTACAACTGTAAGGTAATTTGCCCCCAACAATCTGGGTACTCATTTTAACGACCTCAGAAGGATGCAAGCCTGTGTCAAGCTTGAGCCCTTTTGCTGGTCTTGAACTCGCAACCTTGTGGTTTTAAGTGAGTGGCTGCAGTACAGGCATTTAACCACTGCGCCATCAGGGCTCCTTATGGTATGCCTTATAACAGCAGCTGTTCACAACCACTACCATCTGAAACCTACATGAGAAATAGGACCAGAACCACTGAAGCACAGTGCCCTGATTCTTGAACCCCTCAGGTGTTCCAGAAGGATACAATGGGTGATGGTAGAATTCAAAGATATAGCCATGTTAGTCTGTAATAAGAAGTTGGCAGCATGAGCTTTTGTAGACTTCAGTCTACAAAAGCTCATGCTGCCAACGTCTTTCTTTCTGTTAGTCTCAAAGGTGCTACAAGATCTCGCTACATAATGGTTGATGGTATCGAATACCACAGAGAGATCCAAAAGCACCAACAATGACACGTTTCCCCTGTCAGTGCTTAGGCAGAGATCATCCGCTAAGGTGACCATAGTCATCTAAGCTCTATATCTTGCTCTGAAGCTGGTTTGAAATTACCATAAAAAGTGCGTATCATCCAAGGTTGCCTGGAGTTTGAAGGTAACTGCCCTCTTGATCACTTTGCCCACAAAAGGAAGATTTGGTACTGGTCTTTAGTTGTTAAAGTTTTCTTCAATACAGGTATTATGCATAGTTTAAAGAAAGGGAGACTACCTCAATTCTTTTAAAACAGGAGTATGGAAAACTTATTTGGACTACATCTCCCAGAATTTCCAGAAAGTATTTTTTGAAAAGTTACTTTTGGACTACATCAGAATTCCCACTGCCTTGCTGGCTGGGAATTGTGGGAGCTGTAGTTGTAAAGTAGCATGTCTGCATTCTGATTAAAACCAATCAAATGGAGAGATTCCTTGACATCCCTAGACATTGAGCATGGACAGTGTAAAGACAGAGAGAATATAGAATCCTTTTCCCCTGACCATGGATTTTCCACTTCTCACAGTCTAGCATCCGTTGAAAAGCAGACAAAAAAAAAAAGCTTTAAAGACTTCTCATAAAGCAGGCAAACAGTAGTGCAACAAAATTGGTTTGCTCCGAAATCAAGCATCAACAGCAATCTCAACAGCTGATGAAAAAGAACAAAGTGGTGGAATAACCATAAATGTTGTTCATTCTCTCATTTGGAATGCTTCAAGATAGACACCTCTCAAAATTGGTATTAAAAAAAATCTGAGCTATTTTTACTCAACCATGGAAATTAGTATAAATTGCAGTTTGTTCTGTTGACTTTCTCAGAAGTAGTTGCTTAAGCAAGTGGTAAATTATCCTACAACATAGTCTTGCTTGTGAAAGTAATCTCTCTCTCTCTCTCTCATATATATATATATATATATATATATACTCATTTTCTCACTTTTCCATGAAACCTTTCTGTGACATTTGATTTACAATCCTCTTGCAATATTTTATTTCAGAACAATTCAAATGAGAAATCCAATGTCAAACATGAAACACAGCTTCCTGCCTCTGTATTTATACACTGGATTGCTTTCTTCTAGTATTTTGTGTATACCTAGGTAAATAAATTGGGCTCCTAAATTTAAATTCTAAATAAGATGTTTGTTATGTGATCCTTTGATCACATAACAAGATCTGACGAACGTATGAAAATATTATTAAATCAGCCCATATAGCTCCAGTATGCATGCTCCTTGGCTCTGCAAAGTCTTGGGCACATAAAAAGCATAAGACCCTAAGAAGAGCCTACCTAATCTGACATTTTATTGACATAGTGGACAGTTAGTATGGACTAATGGACCAATTAGTATGGACCAATGGATATGAATATAGCAGTGTGCTTCATCTTGCATGCTCCAGCAACTGATACACAGAATCATACTACTGGTGATTTTAGAGGTGATCTATAGTCATCCTTACTGGTAGCCATTGATGTTCAAGACCAGGTGTGAAGTCGAAGGCTTTCATTTCTGGCATCCATGGTTTTTTGTGGGTTTCAGAGAATGCCAGCCACAGATGCTGGCGAAACGTCAGGGAGAAAATTTTCTAGAACATGGCCACATAGACCAAAAAACCCACCAAGAAAACATTCAAGACCAGGGTTGTCATCTAAGCTCATGGAAAATACTTTGGTTGTTTTATTAGCATGTTATGATCCACCAGCCAGAACAAATGCAAATGTTTGCAAATGTGGAACAAATGAAAGTCAGAAATCCTTGATAATCTCATAATATTCCAGGAGATCCCAAATCTGCCCACCTTTCTTGTATATCTTGCTGCTGCTGCTAACTGAAACTAAACATTTATGTTGTGTTCTTCATGCATTCAGATAGTATGGCAGCCATTTCAGTCATTGTAACCCTGTAAGTTTGGCTTGATAACTGAATCTGTGCAGAAGTGAAATTTTAACTGGTATAGTGAGAGGTTTCCCTGTTCACAACCTTGTCTGTTAGTCACAGCGATTCAACACCAACTTGCAGTGTGCGCAAATAAATCTCTCTGATCTTTTAAGTGTATGGGATGGGTATGTGTATAATAGCATCTGAATTGTGTGCTTTATGTTATTGTTTTTCAATCAAATGTCTAGGTACAACTTCACATATACTTGTTTGTATGCTAACTTAATACTATGTTTTATATAGTATTTTTGTGCTCTTTACAGGTCTTTTGCCACAGTTATTGGGTGTAGCCCCAGAAAAGGCGATTAAACTTACTGTAAGTTGAATGTAAAACTCATAGGTCAGAATCCATTGTTTTGTGCTGAAAAACTGTAAATCTTTACCTGGCAGTAAGATACATTAACTCAGAGCTGATTACCTCTGAGTAGATATTATAGGATTGTATTGAATGAGTTGTTGCATGCTTTAAGCCTGCATAAGTATATAGTATACTGTTTCCTTGAATAAAACTATACTTGAAGAATCCAGTATATATAAACAGTGTACCTCTATAAAGCTACCATTCAAAATGCTCAAGAAGTAACCTTCTGACACTTGAACATATATTTATATTGTGTTATGTTATATTCATATATTATATAGTTAGATTCTGTGTGTTTTGGGTGAGAATTAGGGTAATGAGTGTTGCATGGCAGCCTCATTTGTAATAGTCACTTGTATTCACTCTGGATTAACTCTGGATTATTTATCACAAAAAAGAACAAACCTTCCACTCTTACAGTTTCCTATTAGTGTAATAAAAACAGTAATATGCAATTGAAATCATTTAGGAGTTGCATGTTTTCATGTTACTTAGCTTTGTTTTTAGCACTTGAAAGTTAGAAATGCATTTAATGAATTCATAGATAATCAATATGTAGAATTCCAAACTGAAATTATGTGTTCACTGACTTAAAAGTAAACAATTTAAATAATTAAAACTTATTTTCAAGGTAAGGCTGTAAGGCAGTAGAATATTTTTCAAGGAATACTGACAAATGTCTTAAGCAAATATCTGAATTACGTTATTTTTGTAGGCAAATGTATATATCCGTTGATTCCCTGAATGCTGCAAATCTGGTTTTAAGCTTAGTAAATGTACTTTCCTAACTCTGTGTGTGTGTGTGTGTGTGTGTGTGTGTGTGTGTGTGTGTGTTAGTGTTATCTTGATGGTAGACATAGAATTTGTATTTTGGGTAGCTGTAATTTTTTTTAAAAAAAATGGGTCATGCTTTTTCTCATTTGACTGGATGTTTATTTCTTAAGGTAAACGATTTTGTGAGAGACAAATTTATGCTCAAAGATGGCTCTGTTCCTCTCGCAGCAGAAATTCTTGCTGGCGGCTGTGTAAGTGTTTCTTTTATTTTTTTTTTATCCAAGATGTATTACTGTATTTATTATGAACGTAACCACAAAAATTGGGGTTTAGGTTAAATTGTGCAGCTAGTGAACCTCTATGTTTCTCTCTTAAATAGTCAACTGATGCTTGCTACTTAATGTTAGTGAGGGTTGTTAGTGGTTTTAAATGCAGTAGTAATTATTTTGGCATCTTAGTGTAACATTTTAAAGGCTCACAGACTAAAGCTTATAAACAGTTACATGTGTTGCATGTGAAGTTATATAAAAGTTGATATAATACACAATTTCCTTGTGACATCTATTCTGCTGTATCCGTTTATTTGTCTATTTTCCTTCTCTTTTCAGCCATACCTAATCCACAAACTTTCCCATTTTAGCTTGTCATACCAGTTTCTCAAGTGGCAAAAACTACTCACAGAATATTGTTGCCATAGTGTTGTTGGTTTTTGTAGTGTTAACTGGGCACATCATGTGTTCCATAATGTAGGCTGTCTCTGAAATGCATTACGCAAATCCTGTTTTGCTTTCATGGAGTTTGTATCATAATGAACAACCTGTGTTTCATTCACTAAATGACAATATTTCTGCTGTTTAGCTTTGCAACAGCAAGTCATATAATTATAACAAGCACTATATCAGAGGAGGAGGGTATTGATTTTGTTCAAGCAATTATAAATCCTTTTTACTTGAAATGAACTCTTGTTCAAAGATGAGTGCCATTTTAAAAGACAGAGAGTGCTGTTCATTTAAACTGGCTTTGATCAGCGGGGCAGGGTAGAGCTGGTGGAGTTCCAAGCTGACTGGTAAATTTCTGCTGTCATAAGAAGGATGAGGTCACTCTTTGAAAGCAATTTATATCTCTGCCGAAAAGAACATGGAAGTGCAAACCAATCCCAGCAAACAGTACCGTAATAACAGGAGAAGAAGAGAGGCATGCCGTTGTGCTTGCAGAAAGCAGACTGCAGTATGTAGCTTTGAGACTATATTTGTTCAGTGTTCATTTCTGCAATTTTCCCAAGATGAGGGTGATGTCTCCTTGCTCTGTTTGATCACTGACCTGTCACACATTGCCAGGTAGGCTCACCTGTTTTGTAACTGGGAGAATTCAGGGAGGAGAATTAAGAGGAAAAAATTAAAGAATATGGGCCTTTTAAAAATTCACAAACATAAAAAAAACCAGAATTGCAGAGCTGAAAATGAAATAAAATCCTTGTCAGTGCAGCAGAAAAACCACCAAATGACCTAGAGCACACTCACACACACACACACACACACACACACACACACACACACAACCCCAAGACACACTGCTTTTATTTTCACATTGATATTTTATCATTTATATGCCACCCTCTATGACCCATTTATACCCTGTTGGTATCTATCTGGTTTATTTTACTTATTTATTTTACTTATTTCAAAATAATAAATTTGTCTCAAACACATCTCTAAGTAATGCTCCAGCTATCTTTTTCAATAGTTTAGTGTGTGTAAATTATGTCCTTAGATAGGACAATTTGTTAGCCTTTTTTTTTTAAATGCTACGTACACTGAATATCTCACTTGGCATTCTCATGCTAAAATTAATTGTGTGATTCTGCATAATTTTCTGGCAGTAGAGATTTGGTGGCAAACAGCCCAAATTTTTCTTTGAATGAGAGTGTTTAAAGGGCATAGAGCATTGCCAGGGAGATAAGAGACTTGTGTGTTTCCCCATGGGTGGTCTTGTTTTGTTATGTTTTGGTAGTTCTTTCAGACCTGGCAGTATGGAATTGAGTTGGTAATGTTCTCCTATGTTGTGGGATGGCTGTCTTTCTCTCTTGCTAACATTTGGTAGATGTTAGATATAACAGTTTTAAGTGGATTCTGGTGTAGACCAGGAGATGCCATATTCTGAAAGCCTTAGTGTCACGTGTCAAGGAAATTGGATTATTTTCTATTCCTTTCTTAAATGATAAAGTTGCTAAGGTTGCAGTTTGAAGGGAAAGGGCTTTTTCAATCCTTCCCTTTTGAGCTATTTCTCTTGCCCTTCCCACCTTCTTTTTTATCCCTATTTGAGGAGTCAATTACCACCATCTTTCCCCCAGTGGTTATCAAAGTAGGACGCTACAGAAAAGTGGCACATTTTAAGAAACTCTGTCTCATTTTCAAATTTTAGTCAGTGTATTTTTTAAACTCTCTTCCCTGATACTCTCACACTTTTGTCCTGTTATGAATAGCCCCAATTTGGTTCTTACATTAGATCTTTGCTCTTTCCCCCGCCTTTTCTGTTCTGGTCTCCAAACTGTGGAATCCTCCCTCCCCAGAGGTCTGTTTGGCTTTGCTGACCTTTTTAAGCACCAGTCTGGGCTGATAAAAATAAACATTAAAAAATAAATAAATCTGATTTTTAAAATTTAAATTGACAATTTTTAAAAATATGAACCAGGTTTCAATTTCCCCCCCTTAAACTATTAGTAAAAAAGAGGTCAAAGTTATCATAAAGAATATTAATTATATAACTTCTAATTAATTCTGTGATCATGTCTATTTTGCTGTTGGTGCATATGAAGTGCATTCTCACTCTTGTTCTCCATCTTGATTCTCTCCAAGTGCAAAAATAGAGAAGGTCAATGGATAGAGAATCTAGGGAGATGGAGTAGAAAGTAACAAGGAAGAGACTGGATCTAAATGGTAGAGATCACATTTTTGATTAATTGAAAATTTACCTGTGGGGAAAAAGAGAATAATTGCTCAGTGCTTATGTACTAGTGAAACCTAGATCTCTGAATATGTGTTAAGGCCATATTGAATTGTAATGTAACTCTATGAAAAGTTATGGCTAAATAAAATCATCCTCACTAGTGCATTAAACTGTGATTTGAATCCCTAAAATCGAGTCCCCTGGGGATGCAATATAAACCATAATTTAAACCATGAGTTAAATTGACTTGATTTAAATTGAATCAGCCCTGACACCAAGAGAAGTTATTTTTATTCTCACAAGCTTTTTAAAGAAATATATTCTTACAGGCCATTTTTATAATTATCCTTCTCCATGCTGCTTTGTCTTCTGCTTGGAAGATGCTGTTTTCGTTTTTCCTTTTAAATCAGTATTTTAAAGGCATGTTTTGTTTTCTTATGTTTGTCACCCTAAGTGTGAATGTGCTAGAGTGACTCAAAAATACAAAACAGAATAAACAGAATAAATAATATGATGCAGTGATAATAACGGGAGAGATCTAACAGTGACTTGTCACAGTCTATACTGTACAGTGCTCCCTAAGATGATGATCTATAAGATTCTGTTGAAATGCAGAGGAGGAGGGAACAATCTGACCGTCTGTGCAAAAGGACAGGAGCTTTCACAATGTACGTTTGTTTATGGATCTCCTAGGAGGCAGATAGCTTGGTTTACACTACTTCTGCACACGTCTGCTTAAAATCAACCCCTATTTAGTTCAATCGAGCTTATACTTATAGTGAGGGTAGTATCATTAATGGTGCTTTTGCTTTGCCCTTTGGATGTCGTTAACGTTTAAGTGAAATGAAGTTTAAAGGATTTGTTTTGCTTCATATTTTTGTAAACCGATCCATTTGAGAAACTGTGAGGTTTTTGTTTTGTTTGTATTTAAAAGGATCAAGAACGATAGCCTCTTGAAAAGGAACAAGTGTTTCAAGTGGCTCAACAGGTATACTGTCCTTATGGAATGCAAAGCACTTTGTTAGGGGCAGTGTCAGATGAACAGTTGTGTTTTGCTGTTTGCTGTGTATTTGGCATGCATTGACTTCTGAGTCACTAGGGAGCTCACCTTGCAGGCTGATTACTGAGAATTAGTACACATGATTGACTTTTGCACTTGCATCCACAAAGCTGCTTGTCTCATTGAAAACGCCTCCTTCAGTTTTGGAAAAATAGAGGGTTTTTGTTTCATGACCCATGATACGTCCATTGACAGTCAGTTCCATCTTCTCATTAAAAAGAAGGAGATGATGACTATAGGACTGATGTGTAAATTACTCTGTTGATTTCAAGTCCTAAAATGTTTCTTGTCTCATGATGTCATTTTAAAAAATCTCTGTTATGGCTGGTTAAGACTCATTTTGTTTGCTAACTTTCAGTGTTCAGTGTCATGCTCTTCATACTTTTAGTGCTCTGATAGCATCTTCTGTACTTTATATTAACGCTTTGGAGCTTCTAACTTTATCTGTAGGGTTGTTAAGCCTGGCTATAGATGTGTAAATATAGATTGCTCTGTAAACATACAGAACTTAATTTCTGAGTATTTTACATTTTTACTTTGACAGCTCTCTATTTAAAAGAGTTCTCTTAGTATTGCGGTTGTGGAGACATATTAAACCTAATTGTTTTTCCAATCATTAATGATTTTTCTTTTCTAGGAAAATTTTCAGAAGTCATTTTGCTTTAGAAATAATTCCCAAGAAACAATAGATAGGAGCCTTGTCTTTGTTTGTTTTGCTGTTTTAATCACATTTAATTTGGATATATATCCTGTTTTAGTTAGTAGGATTTTCATCATGTGCTTAGGAATGAAGTACTTTTTTTTAGGAATGTAACAGCAACACAATGACAGAGTACAAGCAATTTAATTTGGGGGATAGTGCAGCTCTTCTCAGGTTTTGCAGGGATAGATTTGCCCCTGAACCCTTGTAGCTTGTCCACTGTTGGTATGGGCTCTAGATAGGCTGTTGTGTTTATGATCTTTGACTTATGGCAACCCTAAGGTGAAGATATCATGGGGCTTTCTTGACAAGATTTGTTCAGAAGAGATTTGTCATTGCCTTCCCCTGAGGCTGAGAGCATGTGACTTGCCCAAGATCACCAGTGGGTTTCAAGGCCAAGTGAGAAACGAATCTTGGTCTCCAGTCCAGTGTTCAGCCACTATGCACCCTGGCTCTCTGTAGATGAACTAAATATACTAATGGATTTACTTGGTCTTATAGTAGCTTTTTATAGTAAGAAATTAATTTTGGTTTGCATCATACCATCTCTGCCTCAGTGTGCTAACTACAGCTGTTTGCTTTTTGCACATTAGAAGAGCAAGCATATGATAATATCAGTAGTTTCAGTGTTCTAGGAGTGACTATGTTAGTGTGTTGTGTCCAACACAGTGTGGCCTTGTGACACTTTATGGACTAATCCATTCATTAGGACATAAGCTTTCATGTCCAGTTTCCAGTGGAGTGCCAGGATACATTGGTTCTTCTTTACAGTACCATGGGTTGCGTATAGCAAATGTGCAATGTGAGAATGTACGTATGTGTACATATATGGGAGCCCATTTTATTCTGAGCTATCTGCTGAACGTATCAAAAATATTTGATTCCTGTCTCTTTCATTAAAAAGTCATTTATTTATTTATTTATTTATTTATTTATTTATTTTAAATGCAAGGCACATACATTCTTAGCACATCCCTTGTTGTTATGCATGAAAGTCCTGTATTTCTTGGCTCCATATGAATGTTAGCTTCACATAGCCTGTTTCACCTGTTGACATAATAACAATAACTGACTGGGGGTCTCTATTACACCTCCTCAAATATCACTAGTCAACAGCTGATCTTTTTTTAATCTATTGCAGAAGACAGCTTTATCCCTTTACTCCATTTAACTTCAGTAGCCCACTGCTTCAAGAACAAGTATATCAGTAGTCATGGAGGGTAATTTGATGTGGAAGCTCAAATTCCGAGTTCCTTTCTTGCGATTTGCCAGGAGTAGAAGAGTGTTCAGATGCATTTCCCTGTGAGAAGAACTGAGAGAATTAATCATCATTGCTGCTGCTTAAGCTTCTGCATGCCATCACCTTTCCTTTTTATTCTGTGGCAGAGGTGGAGAACCATCAGCCCATAGGCTGGATGTGGCCTGTAGAGCATTTGAATCTTTCAGGGGCTCCTTTAGTTCACATTTGGTGACTGCAGAGGAAGCCAAGGGGACTGAGCTAGAGAGACATAAGAGTGATTGCCCTCTCCTTCAGTGAGGCACAGAAAGCTATTTCAATGAAAGCTTCTAGAAGCACACTACACAGTTATAACATTATGATTCCACTTTTAACTGTCTGGAATCCTCCTGTGGAATCCTAGATCTGTAGCTTGATGAGGCACTAGAGCTCTCTGGTTGAGAATTCTAAACATCCCTTCCTAAACTGCAAATCCCAGGATTTCATAGGATGTTGCCATGGCAGTTGAAGTGGAATCTTAGCTATATAATTGTGATGTGTGAAATGGCCCCTGAAAGACTTCCTTACTGATGTTATTTGTTGTCGTGTTCCTTCAAGTGATTTCTGAGTTATAGCGACCCCAAGGCAACACTTTTCATGGAGGTTTCTTGGCAAGATTTGTTCAGAGGAGGTTTGCCATTGCCTTCCCCTGAGGCTGAGAACATGGGGTTTGCCCAAGGTGACTCACCAGGTTTAATGGCTGAGCGAGGAACTGAACCCTGGTCTCCACAGACATGCTCATGCTCAAACCACTACACCCCACTGGCTTCTTAATGATACTCCTATGTAATCCTTCCTGTGACAAACCAGCTAGAGACTTCCAAGTCCTACAAGAGTCCCCAACCTGTGTAAAGGTTGCATTCCTCCACTATGAGCTGTCATGAAGGGGAGGAATGGAGAAGAAAAAAGTCCAAAGAGATGGAGACATGGAGTGGGGGCAAGGGTGCAGAAAAAAGCCAAAATAGATACATGAGAGGCATGCAAAGAGTCAGTGCTGTAATCATTACAGCAAAGAGTTGTAATGCAGATTTAGAGTTATTTTCATACAAAGGTTTTGATAGGCAGGATGTTAGGGATCACAGAATGTTTGATGCCATTACATTTGCAAGGATCCCTTCCAGGCTTTGATTTGTGAAATTGTGACTTCAGAAAGCATCCAGGGGGAGGTACATGAAGTCTGAAGATCTGGTAGATAGCAAATCACAAAGGAGAAAACAGGTTATCATTGCCCACTCCTGGTGGCCCTCAATAGGGAGGATAAATACTGAGGATAAATAATCCTACCTGCATTTAAGAAGCAAGTGTATACAGTGTTCAGTTATCATATGGTGCCCAAGTACAGTACTACAGTATAGTCTAGATGTCTATTCAGTCTATAGGTATGAAAGCAAAGTGTTTAAAAGAACAACTCATCCTTCATCAGAAGGAGCCAATTAAGCAGAAAGATTAAAAATAAGCAGTTGTACAATATTGTTGTGCTGCTAATATTACTAACAAAACACTCAGATTATAAATGCATAGCATTATGGAACAAGCATTGTAAAACAAAATGCTGTATAAATCAATTTAACAACTGCTGCTTCCAGACCAGGCTTAAATTCAAGTGTTAGTCCTAATGAGAATATATCAATTAATTAATGGGCGATGAGCAAGTCAATTATGCAAGTCCTACTATCTCTAGTTGAGCATGGGGTACAATTGAATTTAGCCCTAGGTTTACCATGGAATTATCATGCCTGTTCCTGCAAACTTTCCAGTAGTGCAATATCCACATGGCATTATGAACAAATTGTAATTTTTCCATATTTTCTCAGTTCTTTTTCACCTTTTATCATATATCAGAAGGTCTGACTTGTGTGTGTGTGTGTGTGTGTGAAAGGGAAGGATTGAAGATAATACAATATCCACAAATATAATAATAATAATAATAATAATAATAATAAATTGATTTATTTATATTCCACTTTTTCCTCACGGGATCAAAGCGGATTACAAAAGAAAGGCATCAAATACAAAAAATATAGCCTCCCCACCAATTGTAGCACAACAAACATAATAAACAATAAAATAATTATACAAAAGCAGAAATAAATAGTAAAGAAAACAACAAACCTAATCCAAAGTACATGACACAGCATAATGCCTAATAAAAATACAAAGTACAAAATCCAAAATACATAATACATACAAATACATAACATGGTAATAATTAAGGCATAACATCTAGATATAAACACCCTTATATCTGTGATTATCTTTTGAAGAATGCATAATTTGAAAGATATACATCTGCACACATTTATAACTTTCGTGGCAAAACCATCTTATAGTTAACCTTTTAATTTAATCAACTTTTAATTCAGTGCTAAAATACTTAGGCCATACATAAACACATACATACATATACATATTATTCCGAGAGCGAGAGAATAGTATCATAACGTTGCTGAAAAAGTCCACACTTTAAAAATGAATTTTCCTATGTTAATATTTACAAACTTCACTGCCATTCTATTTTACATACATACATACATATGGAATATGTGTTTCCCCCACTAATTAAACACTTTCAAACCACACTTGCGATCCAAATCAAATCTTAAAAAACTATTTCAAAACTATTTCATGGGTAGTGATACTTAAATGATTGAGTACTTAGCACAAAATAAATTATTGAATTTTTTAAAAGATTGTTTGAATCTTGGGTGAATTGGGCCTTTACTTTCCTGAGCCCCAATGTGTTTGTCACATCCACTAGTGTGGCCAGCACATTGCAAGATGAATAGATGGGGAAAGTCCAATATCTCTAATAGTTTACTATAGCTCCACTTTTAGGTTACAGGGGTTTATTAATGATAGGAGTTACTCATCTGGAAGCATCCCTGATGATCCATTCTATTGTTAGCTATTCAGTTTAAGCAGGTATCTCCATTTAAGCTTGCAGTTTGAAATGTCCTCCTTATTTTCTTGTAGAAAATGTTAAGCATGTTTGTATCCTAGAATTTGCACATATGCTTGCAAGCATACACAGTCCAAAGTTGTCATGGACAAATGAATCTATCTATACAACCTAAAAAAGCTTGATATGTTTCTGGAAAAGAACCTGTGCTTTTCAAGAAGGTGATATAGTAGTAGTTAATGCAACTTTTGTTTTGTTTTGTTTTTACACCAACGTTGCTGGATTGAGTTGGTGGATCAGAAATTATCATTCTGAGAGAATTTCGGAGTCATGCACAACTCTGAAGTATTTTGTGATCCTTGTGTCTTTTAGTCTCAGGAATCTGTGAAGAGATTATGTTACCAGTGTCTGGAGAAAAGTAGAAGTTTTTGCAGAAGGCAAAGACCTTGATCTGATAAGTTATTTTACTTGGCTGAAGTCTGCATTATGAATACAACAAAATTCTGCTCCTTATGCCAGGAAAAAAACTTTTTGGAGGAAGATGGAGAGTATGGAGAAGGCGTTAATGTCTCTTTGTGAAAAAAATAAAGATTCTGACTTGGTTAAGGGAATCGTGTGTTCTGTGATCATACTCCAAATGTAATATTGGTTTAGGTAGCTGGAACTTTGTCTAAGACATATTTTGTATACCTCAAAAGCTACTAATTCATTCTCTTAAATTAGAATGGGACACAACATTGGTATCAACTGCACTCAGTTATGGAGAGATGACAGTGGTACCTTCAAGCATCTCTTACAGGGCTGCTCATGTCAGCTAATTTTGTCTTTCAACTACATAAAAAATACTTTGTTCCCCATAATGAAATAGTCTTTTGCTTTTAACTCTAAAAGTTGCGGTTTTGTTGTTGTTGTTTGCAGTGGATAATATTTCAAACTTTGTTCCTTTACATTCATTAATATATTTGTTTTCCAAATTTAAATTGTTAGAAGCTGAAAAATTAGTATTTGAGGGCAGCTATAGTAAGGATTAAGTAAACATCAAAGCTGTTGTTAGTTTTTCCATCTTTTGCTCTGTAGTCCTTTTTCTTTCTTGCACAGAGAATCTAAAGGTTTCAGTTCTATCAAGCTAAAGAATATTTTTCAACAAGGAATTCTAATATTTGTTCTCACCATTAAAATAAAATAAATGGCATTTTAAACAATTCTGATATATTCATTTTAATAGGCTCTCATCTTATTCTGTTATTTATCCTTTTAACTGAAGCATTTAGGGATATGAACATTTAATTTTTTTCATCTCTTTGGCTTCAAATTGTGCTCAGTTGTTTTCTAGAAGGGACAAAACAAGGAGAGGGATACAGTCAAGAAATATCTTGTTGAAATTTTATAATATAGAATGCTACACACACACAATCATCATGCATTACTATTACATTACCAAAAAATAAACAAATAAAGGCAGAGGGATAGTGTCATAGATTTAATTCAGCTACCAGACTTTAAGACATCGAAGGTCTGTAAATCATTAAATGTTACTGCTCTACTACTTGCAGTCAAAATAGACACATACTAGAAGCAGAGCCAAATGTTAACATATTTGACAAACCTGTGACTTAATTGCTTTTATAACATCAATCAAAGAGGCTCCACTTTGATTTCTTGGCTCAGCTTCTAAAGAACTGCTATAGTTAATAAAGTGAAAAATATCAAGTCTTCTGTTTTTATAGCACAGAACTGGTCAGAGCTTGTAAATAAACTATATTTTTTCCATCTTAGACATACTATTAGAACGAGGAAATCTCAAAACTGAAATCTTTTACCCTTGAAAAACAAAATCAATGCATTTTGGTAGAAATAGTAATGTCTTGCAATGTTCCATGTATTAATCTATTTTAATTTGATGTGCTTATTTAACAGACATTTTTAAAGATCTAGTTTATGCAAGAAAAAGTGTTATCAGGAGGCTTATGAGGTTTGTGCTTGACTGTTTGAGCACTTTTGTTGTTTTACAAAGAGAAAGTTTTCCTCCGTATAAGAACTTTAGAGTTAAATTTCAAATAGAAGAAATGTAATATGTGCATAGTTGTCTACTTACCCAGATTCTGTGTAGCAAAAAAACAGAGGGGTTGGGTGACTGGATACCATATGAAGGATCTTCATGTACTGGAGGTATTGCTGGGGCAAATTTACATGAGAGAAATCTTTTATGATACAGTGGAATACGAAACTACAACAAACCTTTGTCTTATAAACAAAATTGCCTTGTTTAGAAGATTGCATTGTTTTTTAAGAATTTGTCCAGTGGGTGAAATCATACAATCTGCTCTCTCTCATTTTGAGGAACCAAGATGGCTTCATAGAATCATAGAGTTGGAAGAGACCACAGTTCTGAAATATGTTCCCTCCATTATCTCTGTTCTACACATTGAGTCCCACTTATTCAGAATTCCAAAATCCAAAATACTCAAAATCCAAAACATTGTGTTTCATGCATGAAATTATTTAAAGTATTGTATAAAATTACCTTCAGGTTATATGTTTGAGGTGCATCAATAACATATATTAATATCATATTTAGGGTCTCATCACCAAGATATCTCATTAAGTATATGCAAATATTCCAAAATCCAAAACACTTCTGGTCCCAAACATTGATTTCTGTTGCTGGCAAATATTTCATCACTCTTATGAAGAGCTAGGAAAGTGGCTGCAAAAGGCAGAGAAGGGACAACCAAAATTATTAACAGATTATTATCATTTTTTAATCTAATAAAGTACTTGAACTCTTAGTAGGATTGGATAGTGGAAATCAATGAAATTCTGCTCAAAAGAAAGTTTCATTGACTTCAGTGGGGTTTACACCCATGAAACTGGGTTTAGCAATGCAGCCTTAATGGTGTTTGTTTGTTTTTTTTTACTTTTGAGAAAATGCATGTAGACATGCAACCTTAATGGTGTTTTATGTTTTATGGAATAATGAGTGGTATGGACAAACTGAATCAAGTTCTCTCTTTCATAGTAAAAGAACTTGGGTCTGCCTAATATAATTGACGGGATTATAACTGGGACAGACAAAGGAAAAATGAAATAATGGGTGCTGGTTTAGATGGGGTAATAAAAGAAATTCAAGGAAAACAGATCTAATCATGGCTGTCAGCCATGATAGTTAAACTACCTTCTGCTTTTCAGAGGCTGTGTGTTGAACACTTGTTGCTGTGGGACAAACAATAGGGAAAACTTTGCCTTCATACTTTGCTTTTGCGGTCCCAGATACATCTGACAAGTCACATTTCAAAACAGGACACAGAGCTAAATAGGCCCCTGCACCTCACTTTGCACCTCTATCTCAATTTCTCATTTTTTATTATTATTATTATTATTATTATTATTATTATTATTATTATTACAGTGGTGCCTCGGGATACGAAATGATCGCGTTACGAAATTTCCGGGATACGAAAAAGTCGGATTGGCAAAAACTGTTTCGGGTTACGAAATATTTTTCGGGTTACGAAATTCATTTCGGCGCGAAATTCAAATGCTGCTATAGGCTTTCCAGTGCTAACGGAGTATTTCGGGTTACGAAATTTTCGGGTTACGAAAGGAATGGCGGAACGAATTAATTTCGTATCCCGAGGCACCACTGTATTATTAAACTTTATTTCTAAAGCGCTGTAATTATACACATTTTAATCTATACTTTTGAAGGTTGGACTTCCCTGGGTCCTGTACTCTTTATTTTAGTTTTTCAATATTCAGGATGCTCCATCTATCATTTACAACACACACACCTCTGCATGCATGCATGCACAAACACACTAGGGCTAAGATGTTTTGTGTTATCAGCAGCAGGTTTGTGAATGCCAGCATTAACAATGGAATTGCCATCACCTTTATTTACTGCATTTACTTTTGCTCTAAGAAATATATATATATATTATATTACCCAGCCCCAATCATGTGTATTTTATATTCCTTAAATTCTAAATAAACCATGCCTGAGATGAAGCACACTATACTCTGCAAAAAGCACATACTAAAATAAATGTGTTAAACCTTTGGGTGCCATATGACTTTTTGTTGTTTTTACACACACAATAGTTGCTTGTGTGGCTATGTTTTACAAAATGGGAATTTGATTTTGTCTCTCTAGCAATTTGCTTTGCTGAGGTTCTTAGTGTATTGTATCGAGTCAGAGGTACCAGGTAAGATAAGAGAAAGAAATAATCCGGTCCCATTAGGATCTAATTCTTTCTCTTATTTTAATGGCCATTTCCCTTTAAATATTTTATGTAATGGAATAAATCAAATAAAGCAGGTTTTATTTTAGACTGAATTGTGCATGGCTATGATGGTCAGCAGCACTGAATGGATTTTTTTTTTTGCAAGTGACTGAATGCTTTTTTTTAAGACAAAGAAGAAATATCCAATTTTTTTCCTCTTTTTCCTTTTCTATCCTGGGGAGTGCACATGTGTACAAGGTTATACTGCCATCGAGAGGTGTCTAGTGATATTGTGGTTTGTGTTTTTGTTTGGGTTTTTTAAATCAGAGTTGTCACTGAAAATGTGCAGAAACAATTTTCCATTAAAAATATATTACCCCATGATATAGAATGGATAAGGCAACTTATTGCTCTCATGTTGTGTGGTCCTTGAGTCCTGAAACCATTCAGCTTTTAGATTCACTTCATGTTAAAATAAGAGCATCTGTTTTACTCTTTTTATTATTAAAAAGATAGGCTGAAATTTTAATTAGATTCCTTTGTACTTTTTGAGAAAGTGTTATATTGAATTTTTGCATATATAATGACATTTGTGGGAAGTCTTTAAATAGTATGCTTCTAAAGTAGCACGTGAATTTAAATTTCTTCAGACTGCATAATGTGTAACTCCTGTTAATTTGTACTTCAGTTTTTGTATAACATTATTGTGCCACCACACTTCACAAAGTGCCAAGTGGTCTGAGTGACAGAGCTTGGAAAAGCTACCTGCTGGACTACATCTCCCAGAATGCACGAATGAGCATGTCCACTAGCCACACTGGCTGGGAGATTATGGAAGTTTATCCTCCAAAAAGGGGTTTGTTTTTGTTTGTTTGTTTTTTTGAGGTATGATTTTTGAGATTAAGTTTACTGGTAAGATCTTTGCTTGCCTGAAGTTGGCTAATGAGCTCCATAAGCCTTATTCACTCATCGTTCCCCCTTCTGTCATTGCTTACTTCACTTGGAAACCGGCACATCTACAGAAGAGAGCGTCCTATTTGGAGATTTTCCATGTGAGCAAGAGCCCAGATATTTGGGAGTGTGTGCTCTCAGGGAGAACCTTCATGCAAACCTCACTTCTGTAGATGTCTCACTTTCCACATAAAGAAAGTGATACTTCAAGGAAGCAGAACTCAGGCTTTTTTGCTTATGTGATACCATGGCTGCATTATATAAAATCTTGAGACTTGTAGTTTGGTGAGGCACTGGAACTCTCAGGATGAGAACTGTAAATGCTGAAAATCCTAGAATCCCACAGGATGTTGCTATGGCTATTAAAGTGGAATCTGAATTTACAGGATCAGAAATGCCCAATGTCTTCCCTGTAAAGTAACATTTATTTAACCAGTTGTCTAGTTGTGATAGGCAGGAATTTAGTGAAGATGAATGCCTGAAATTCCATCCAGTCAAGTGATCACATCTTACAGGGGGATGACATATACTGGTTTTCATGATAGCCATGGAGTTAGTGGGGAGAAAAACCTTTCTCAGTGAGCATAACAGAAACACAGCAGGTTGGCCAGAGAGAGAGCAATTGCTTCATTCGTTCTCTATCAAGTCTGCTTAATAGATGGTAGGTGTATATGTGTTGCTTGTATTTCCTTGCTGGCTGCAGAAGGAAAAGGTTTTCCTTTCTTTCCCAGCCAGCTTGTAAACTCAGGCTACTGGTGTCTTAGCAGGCTAGTAAAAAATGTTTTCAGGTTAATAATATTTCTGGGCTTATTTGCAAGGCTGTTCCTGACCATTGTTCAGGAGTGGCTCTCAATCTAGCATCAGTCTAGCATATCTAAGTGTATTTTATTGTTTATTTCTCTACTTAAATATGCAAATATTAAGTGAGATTCTGCATTGTTAGATACAGCTATGATGAGAGAGCTCTGTTGTTGTAGCTACTTCTGTCAATGCCAGTCTCCAAAAATCTACTTCTTAAGCCAGGAGGTGCCGAACTGATGGGATTTTGAGGCACCGTTTGTTTGGGATGCTGAGACACAGTGACTGCAGCACTCTCCCAGTTACTGGGAGTGTTGAGTCAAGCATCTGGAGAGACAGTTGGGGTTGTGTTGTTGTGTTGCAGCTGCTTGTCTCAATATGCCAGGAGAGCACTCCAGTCATAATTTCACAATGCCCAGATATACTGTACTTTGGAAACCCTTCAGTTTCAGCACTGCCTGGCTTCAGAGATAAGATTTTTGCAGGTCATGCCCAGTCATTAATGACTGTAAATGGGAATCCCAGAAGTCATGAAATCACAAATCCAGTTTACAAAGAAGCTTAGGAAATGCTTGGTGGTAGTAAGCTAATTTCACTGGTCATATTTTAAAATGATAGAAGATTTAAAATGGTATCATTTTAAAAATGATAAAGTTTTAATGCTGCTGACAGTCTTCTTTAAAAAATATTTTAAGGCTTCAGGAAAAATATTGTTAGGGAGAAAATTTCTGCCTTAATTATTTCAGTATATGGATGATACCCACAGTTGCATTTCATTAAAATAAATAGAAGGAGATGGGTCATTGCATACCACTTTCAGAAAATGCTGGACAAAGACAGCCCAGAGTAGCTATTATTGTTATTATTTGGCCATAGATCAGAAACTAATGACTTGGCCTATAATAACTCTGAATAATACCATTGATTTCAAAGGGTTTTATAATAGGAACAGTCATCTTTGCTTTAGTTAACATAATTCACCTGCATCAGGGTCCGTCCCTCCATGTGTCTTGAGGAAAATGTTCTGAGGCCCCATGTGCTATGGTGATTGTATACAAAATAGCTAAAACATATTTTAATTCCACATTTCCATTTTTAATCCACAGTTGTCTCCCAATGTTGACATACCCAACAGTTGCCTTGGGAATATTAATGCAGTTAAAATCAGTTGGAGACTCTAAATGTCCTTGGATGGTATACAAAGGTTTCACTATAGGATGAATCCAGTTGGCATCTCTCTGTCTCATAAGCTGCCCTTCAGCAGGACAGGCAGGAGACACTACAACCTCTCACCTGCAGCCTCCCCTCCCCTTGTCAAAATGTACTTGGGAGGGTTGGAAGACCTAGAGGAGCAGAACATGGGGAAAGGGAAAGGCTGCCAAAGGGAGAAGGGAAAAGGTAGATTCTGTTGAAAATAACCCCTTAGTTATGTTTAATTTTATTCTACTGATTTCCTTCCTCTGTAACCAAGAGCGGACCGAGCTAGATTAATAACCTGCTGTTTCTTGGGGGCATTTTAAAAATTGTTTTCACATTTTCCCTAGGCTCACTCTGATAGGGCACAGATATCATTACTGCATGGGGATGAATTACAACTTACCCCAACCCACAAATTCCTGTGGCAGCCATTTGGTCCAGGAGCAAAGTTTGGGAATGCCCATGCTGGCTAGAGGATTCTGGAAATTAATCCAAAGATTACAATTTCTAATTCTGGTTGGGTTTTTTTTTTTAAAAAATCACATAAGGTTTGCAGAGAGGCAGGCAACTTTCCTCCTTTAGTACTAAATACAGTTAGCTTCCAGCACTTGGTAGCCAGCTCCAATGTAGGATACACTAGCCCTCTGCCAAATGCTTGGGTTATTTTGAGAGGAGAAGGGAGTTAATGAATGAGGCGCAATCCTATATTATATTTTTTGCTAGGACTATTGATTTCTATCCTGAGCTTTCAAAGCCTTTCCTAGTAACCATACATAGGATTAATTTTATTAGTGATGCAAAAATGTTGTTGGTTTAAGAGTGTTGGCAGTGCTACTTTAGGTAAGTGGCCAGATCATTACCCAAACTTTTTTGTATGTGTGTTTTTTAAAGAAAGTTGAGTTGAGTTAGAGCTCTTCGTTTCCTGATTGTGTTCTTGCATTGCTGTTGGGAGAAAATGGAATAAAATAGAACTGCCTTGTGTGTAGAGAAGTCAGGCTCAAATTAGATTAGAAATGTCTGAGTAAAATGCTATTTGGGAATATACATATTTTCAGTTCAGTAAGTTTTTTAAAAGTGTAGGAAATTAGTTATTGTAAATACATATGTTCCACAGCACTTTTTGTCCAGGTGCCAAAATGGGAGGCAGGATAAAGAACTTTGGCAAGACTTATTTATTTAGTAGAATATTGTAGCTGCTGTCCAATTTCAGTTCTGTTTATTTAATAATTAAGTTTTTAAAATGTTTATAACTTAATTTTGCTTTATTTCTGGCTTCTCAGTATAGTTTCCTTTTACCAAAGATTTTTTTAAACCAAAATTGTTTGCTGATAAAGCTGTAGTAGCACCTGTTTTTCTTAGGACTCCTTAGTTCATAATGTCAAAAGATCTGGTCACTAGCAGACCATAAACCAATTACATATAAAATACTTAAGTGCCAACAGTTGAACTTTCACTGGGCATTCTCCATCCATTCCCATAAACGAACAACAGAATTAACAGCATCATTAAAATATATACAACAGTATTGCTTGGGAAATTGTTCTTTCCTCTATACTGGGGCTGGGAAATCTTGGGCCTGTTAAATGTTTTGGATGACAATTTTCACAGTGCCTTGCCAATGACATACTGGGTGCACATTCTGAGAGCTAAAGGTTCCTCACCATTGTGCTTTACTGCCATGATTGCATACTCACAATGTTTGTGTGTGTGTTTGTTTGTCTGTCTCCCCCAGGCTGGAGGATCTCAAGTGATTTTCACAAACCCACTAGAAATTGTCAAGATTCGCTTGCAAGTTGCTGGAGAGATCACAACTGGCCCACGCGTTAGCGCCCTTACTGTGCTGCGAGACCTCGGATTTTTTGGCCTGTACAAGGTAACATATTTTGGTTATATGTTTTCATTGGAGCTGTACATGAGAGAGATAACTAATATATGTCACAGGAAAAAGAGGGAGGGGAATCTTAATATCTTAAAATTCTGTTAAAAGAATGCAAGTCCTTTTAGCAAGAATTGCAAGTGCTGGGGTTGTTTCTTTGAAAAAAATGATGCTGTTAACCACTCTTGAGTCAACCTCATCTCATGGTGGCCCTGTGGATGAGATATCTTCAAGACCCTCTATCCTCCACTGTTCTGCTCAGGTCTTGTAGATTCAGACCTATGATCTCCCTGTCATGCGGTCTTCCTTTCATTCTTTCCCAGCATTATTGTCTTTTTTTAATTAATCTTGCATTCTTGTGATGTGGCCAAAGTACAACAGCCCCAGTTTGATATCTTGGTTCCAGGGAAAGTTCAGGTTTGATCTGTTCAAGTGACCATTTGTTTGTCTTTTCAGCTGTCCACTGCATTCTCAGCACTCTTCACCATCACCACATCTCAAATGAGTTGATTTTTCTTCCTTTTGGCTTTTTCACTGTTTAGCTCTCACATTTGTACATGGTGATGAGGATTATCCTTACTCCTTAGGATATTGTCTAGTTCTTTCACCTTCCTATTTCTAGTACTGTATTCTTATTTCTTGACTGCACTCTCTGTTCTGATCAGTGTTTGATCCAAGGTATAGGGATTTTTTAAACTACATCAACTTCTACATTATCTTGTTTGTACTGTATTTATGTAGGTTCTCCATAGTCATTATGTTTGTTTTCTTTATGTTCAGTAGTAAGCCTGCCTTTGCACTTTCTTTCTTCACTTTCCTTAGTAATTGTTCCAAGCCTATGATATTTTCCACTAGTATTAAGTTGTCATTTGCGTATCTTAGATTGATGTTGCTCCTTCCTCCTATCTTCGCTCCTCCTTCTTCTGAGTCTAAACCTGCTCTTAATGGTATTTACTGCATATGAGATGAACAAATAGAGTGATAGAAGGCATTCTTGCCTCATCCCTTTGCCATATGCAAATAAAATAAAACCTAACTATATCCTAATTCTAGAACTACCTAAGGGCCCATCAGTACTTGAACAGACTGTAGGTATCATCAGTCTCCCTTTGCTAGACCTGCTTGTACACCCTCATCCATGGATTTAAATCAGTGTTATAGCTCAGTTCCAAAAACTTTTATTAAAAAATAAGTAATCTGCTATGTCTCTTGTCTCTCTACATGTTCCATCTGTCACAGAGAAATGTCATTCTTGTCAGAGATTTTACTATCTTCTCCTTCATTCAAGTCCTCTGATGTCAGAGTTCTTCTGATTGCTACCAGCTAAATTGCTGTGATGTCTCAGAACCTTTGTCCAGTCTGACTGAGCCAGGCAGCTATGCACCTTGGATGAAATGAAGAAGCTTCATTTTCAGAAGGACCTGACATTTTATTTGATCCTTGGAAATGCACATTTCCCCACACTGCCTTTGCAAGGGAAGCTGTTCCAAGGCCAGTCAGAATAGAAAAACAGAAGCAAGACTATGGGTTGAGTGCTTTCATCCTTCTCCTGCTTTTCTACTCCCAATTTTACCTCTTCTATAGCAGCTGTTCAAGCAAAACAAAGGACTATAGAAACATAGATGTATGTGTGTAATGCTTCCGGTGCTCCACATATTGATTGCAAATATGGAAACATATTGCAATAACCAGATTATAATAATGGAATATAATAATAATGTCTTTCACAGCAGCAGCAGCAATAACAACATATCTCTTCTTGGTGATTGAAGCAGAATATAAATCTAGAATATAAAGCTCTAGGGCTAAGTCAGTAGTGCAGAATACATTGTTTTTATAGTGGACATGGAGATGCTCTCTTACATTTTACTTCTGTCAGTGATGGTGGTAACTACTCTGCCAAATCAAGAGTTAGTTCTACTCATAGTGGATGTTTTTATGGGGCTGTTCTCCTTCCATTAGTGGTAAGTGAGCCTATGTGGTCAAGGGAAACATTCACTCATTTGACAAAATAGCTATAACTACTGCTAATAAATTCTTTTGTGGCTTGCCATGTAAACACATCTGAGTGGAGTTAACGTTGGTTGCATACCAGCTTTGCTATGTCTGCTGTCTTGAAACGATTGTATATATGTGTGCAGTAAATTTTTGGAAGTCTTTAAAGAGGAGAGTTGACGAAGAAGGGATTAAAAAATGAAGTGACTCCGTGTCTATATTGCTTCACCATTTTTATTAACTCAAGTCTATATTCCTCTGTTCCTATCACAATTTGAGAAAATCATCTTGAGTGAGTTGAATATGTTAGGGTTCCCCCCCTTTCTTTTTTCTTTTTGACCTAGCAAGCATAATTTGCGTCGCTGAATGGGAATCTGGAAGCTCATATCATATGGAGAGGCTCCCTGTAACTTGTGTTACACTGCTGCTGGGGGGCAAGTATTTACAAGTGAAGGGGGGGGGGAATATGTTAAACACTTCTCTGCATTCCTGAGACTATGCAGCCTTTCAAGGTGAATGTTGAAGTAAGAACATTAAATTCTAAAGCCTTGGTGGTGGTTGTTTTCAACATAAAACCATAACTTTGAAGCTATGCCAACTTTAAAACATGAATTAAAAGTAAACTAATTATATCTTCCTATGATGGACTGTATATGAAATCCGTTTGTGCTTATGTTGTGTTTTAGATACTGTTGTTGTGCATAGGATTCCAGAGTCATTGTGAAGTGTATGAACATTATTAGCTACAGGTATTCTGATATAAGACAGATGTTTAATTCAAAAAGTAAAACTTGATACCCAAGCTAGCTTTGCTCTGAGCTTGACATCGTTTAATCACAAATGTAATATCTGTTGTATATTTTGTATTTCTTAAAATTCTTTTTCAAAAAAGCAGCTGCAAGGAGGAGAATGACCCAGTTTGGATCTGGACTGCACCATGGAGAGAGGATAAAAACCTTTGTCTCTGTGCCATTGGCCCAACCTAAATTGATTATTCTTTAAAACTTCAGATGAGAAAGCTGATTGAATTGACCCCACACCTGTCATGCTGAGTTAGGAAGGGCAGAGGTGTGTGAAGGGGTGGGGAACCTTACAGCAGTCAAGTGAGAGAGTGGCTTACCTAAATATGGGTAGGGTTTGTAGCATTCCCATTTTTTAGAGGTGAAAATGGATGTACCCAATGGCATATAAGCAATTGACATTTGTTTTTAATGGGTAGTACCATATGTGAAGAGGTGTGCAACTTTTGGCCCTCTTGATGTTGTTGGATTACAACTCCAGTCAGCACTATTCTGGTAGCCAATGGTGAGAGATAATGGGAGTTGTGTAATCCAACATCTGGAGAGCCACAAACTCCACATTCTTGGTATAGGGCAAGGATATAGAGCTTGTGTAGCTGCATGAATCTTTGATGACGTGGATGATTTGTTTAGTCCTTGAATAGGATTATCAGAGTAAATAGGAGGGCAGTGCTGGATTTATATTCAAAAAGATCATGGAAAATTGGGGATGTGCTCCATTGATTGTCCATTGCCACTGGCTGTCTCTGTTGGCTGAAGAGGTTAATGTGACTTGCTACTTTGTATGTCCGGCCTATCAAGTTGCTGCTGTGAAAATATGGAAACCATAACCAAAGGTACCAGATTTACAAAGCGGGGTATAAATACTTGATTGAATGATCATTATTCAGCAGAACAAAAAGCTGCTTATTCTCGGCATTTTTATGCGCCTTCATTATATTTTTGTTACAAAATATATTTATACGAAAGGAGATTAAATTAGTTATTTGCAAGTCACTTTCGAATAAACATCTTTAGAGTGTGCTATAATTCTTTTTATTCATTTATATCTAATTATGTGCTATACCACCTCTATCCACTGGCCTTAAAAATGTCACACCGTTACAGTTTGAATTGCTAAGAATAAAACAGAATTATAGAGACGTAAAACATGATTTCCTAAAGCTAGCATTATTGTGTATTTTAAAAAGAAACAAATGCTCTCTAGCATGTGTAGGTTATTAGTTTAGAAATGTAAAAACATTGTTTGCCTGAGGTTTTATATTTTATTATATGTTTGCAGAGAGATTACTTACTGGTATGTGTTTTTGTTAACAAACCAGCTTGAAGAGTAGCCTTCAAATACTTTCTGATTATTTTCCCTTCAGTTTCTTCTTCTTCTTTCTTAATCCACAAACAATTTTGAATTGCTCTATCATTAAGACCTTTCTTAAGTTAACTATTATTATTACAGTGCAGTTTAATTTTTTTTATCAGACATTTAAAAGCAAGCAGCACTGTGCTGAACTTTGGAATTGGAAAAAATATAATCCCTCTAAGGTCAAATTACTTTTTAGGGTTAGGTGCATTGAGTTTATGGCACCCAAGCAGCAAATTCAATATAAACTAGGAAAATAATTCAGAATAGTAGTCAAACTACAACATTTCCTGAAATTTCTTTAAACAATCCGTGTAGTTATCACTTTGTCAGTAATAGCAAGTGTCTGTTTTTAATTTTTGAAAGATGCTTTAAGTCCTAGACTGGAAAAGGGCTTGTTATAACAGCAACAATTATGTGTTTATATTCATAATATACTAGAAAAATAGGTGAATCCAGCCAAAATGTGAATACTCAAAGCTGCCCATTTTATGTTCTTAATTTATATTTGTAGAATAATATTTTCTTGAGTGATTTGGACATACATTTTAGTTCTGTGGGATATTGAAAATGGGAGCACACAACCAATTCCTTCTCTTTCCTGAAATGCCAACCTAGACTCTTAAATCTGTAACTGAGGCTTTTGAAGCAAGACAAGGTGTGGTGGAGGGAAGGAGGGGGTGCCCAGGAGTGGATGGAGATGCTGCCGTATATCCGAATTGGAAGGGTTAAGTTGCCAGTGAAACCCAAGAGGAATGCTAACGGATCAAGAAATGACATGCTACCTATTGTTTGTTGCTATAGGATCAAAATAACAATTATACATGCCAAATAAATTCTAAACCTGTAAGGTCGCAAAAGAAGGGATGGCGGTAAGTACAGGTGCCAGAAGCATTAAATAACCCTCTCAAACAAGGTGCACTACTGTTGTCTTGAATTCTGTGAGGTTCCCCCAGTCTGGCATTTCCCCCCCTCCACAAGACAATGTGCATTCACTGCAGGAGACGAGGTTAAGCCTGAGTCTCCCAGACCTTCTGGCTCCTTGTGCCCAACCCTGACACAGAGGTGCCTTTGTGAGTGTAATTACCCTCCCTCCCCTTGTAGTAGAAATAGTTTATTTAGATCCTTATTTTTTTCCTGCAGGTAAGGCTGGAATAAGCAGGAATTAGCATGCTAAAGAACCTGCCCTAGCTCTGACTTCTGAGTTGATTATCTGCAACTTCTTACAATCCTTTTTACCTCTATTGGTTTGTACTCCAAGATGCAATTCCAGCCTTGAGGGCTTATTATTAAGAAGTGAAGGAAGGTGAGGAGTCAATTAGCAGGTACGGTGAAGGTGCGCAAGGCATGATGCAGAGGCTTTTCCTACAAGAGCATTTCAGAAGCATATCCCTGAGCTGCCAGAATAAACTCAGGTAGATGCAGAGCTTAGAAAGTTTTGTTTTAAAGAAGTTCGTTATTATTTTTCAAAGCTCTCCCCCTAACAGTTTGTTACTATTGTAATTGGAGTTTTTAAAAGTAGTGCTTCACTTTTCCATTTCTCGAAAATAATTAGTTACCTTACAGTTACTTAAAGATAAATTTGATTGCTACAAGCCACTGGCCTGTAGTCTTCTAGTCCAGTGCTTGTTTGATATGGGGAACCTGCAGGGTTTGTTCTCTCTCTCTCTCTCTCTCTCTCTCTCTCTCTCTCATAATGCTCCAAATACTGTACTGCCAATGTATTTGTGCCCATTGACTACAACTGTTTTTTCTTAGAAACTCACCATAGACCGATGGCTACCATTTTGGGTAACACTGGTGCAATCTACAATGTCATCACCTCAGCCTAGGGTGGCAGTTCAAGACAGAACCTGAGTTAGCACCAGAACCATGTAATATTCCTCCTTTATCATTTAGCCCCATAAGTACAAAAGTGAAAAATGGTTATAATCACAATGAAAAAAAAAGAGTAAGATTATCCATAGTTAAATTGCAGTCCTACTGTGATACAATACCTTTGTTGTTATGACAAGAAATTAATTACACATAACTAGTTATTTTCAAGTTTTGGGTACATAATCCCAATATTTTACCAGGAACTAATATTAAGGGTGCCTTTAGGGTTTTTACACAGTGTGAACATCAGAAAGGTGTGAAGACTAAAGTAAAGGTAGAATTAGGGAAAGACTTAATTTAGAAACAAATTTGACTAAAATCCATGAGAGTTTGCTTCCCATTAAACTTTCAGAGTATTGTGGAGTAAAGATTTCTTTAACCTTGCAAGATGCTATGGCCATTCTCCCTTAAGCCTTCCTAATTGGCATTAGCTGGTTGCAGGTGATTAACTTGAAGTTAAATGAGGCCTGCTGTTAAACATGCTTTCCCAGACTTTCAAACAGAGGGGAAAGAGGAAACTTTAGACTGTTGAGATATTGGAACAGAGCCAAAGTTGGTGGTTAATAAAGTGGATCTAAAGTTTTGATCCAGCTTTGTTTACATAGAAACCAGCTGAAGTTGGCAGATTATTTTCTTTCTTAAATCTAAAAGCATGTTACTTGAGGGTTTCTTTAAAAGCATGTTTTTTTGTTCTTTGCAGAGAGACTACTGTAAAAATGAAAAAAATAGCAGTAGGGTAGGTGTCATCATTCCTTCATTAGAATTTTGGTCTTGATTCATGCAGGAAAAATGACATGTCGTGGTTTTGGAAAGAACTAGATAGATAGATAGATTCTTTTTACTGTGTCCACTTTTGTTTTATTGTCCATAGCCAAATTCCTACCCAAGCATAAATATAGAAGAGATAGGCGTTTTCATTATCTTCTTAGCCCTAGAGTTTTGATGAACCCGCATGAAGAGGTTGTACAGTAAATATGAATGAATACTTGCCCTTGGCAAGTATTTTAAAAGCCAAGTGTTCCTTGGTTTTTAAAATTGGATAGAGCTAAGAGGATGCACCTGTCCAATCTTAACATCAAGGTGAAGTATTAGGCAAACATCATGAGGGGCCCATACCCTTCAGAGCTTTAACAGTCTTAGTCAGCATTTTGAACTGTAATGGAAACAAAAGGCATCTGGTATTTATAATGACAGCAAGAAAATGAAATAAAACTAATGAACTCTGCTGTGCTGCAAAGACAAGCAGCATGGAGATTCAGTCAGCCTTTTGGGGAGAACAATATTTGAGAAGAACGTGTATTTGCTCATCTCCAGCTTTATACCTGCCCCACAAATAGAAGCAACACTTGGTGAGCAAATTTGCCTGCCGCGCAAATTGAATGGGATGCTCCGCCCCGCGTGCGCCCCGCGGCTTGAGCACATATGCTCAAGCCGCATAAGGCGCACCCGCGTATGACGCGGGCGCGCTGTACTGATTTTAGGTTAACTTGGATATCAGTAGAAAATAATCAGTGCAGCTTGGTTTCTTTCCTTCTTCCTCAATCCTTTTAAAATAATCTTTGGCAAGACTTATACATTCTGTATATCCACAGGTGTGCCCACTTTGCAGTGAGCTCTTCTGTTTTATTTGCCATTGTAACCAGTATATAAGTATGTATTGGAAATTCTGCACCTCAGATTGTTAGACTGGAAAGTGTAGGTCCCATGGTTTGTTGCAGAAGCTGAAGCTAAGTGGACATGACAAACAAGCTTTCCTGGTTTTTTGTGGGTTTTTCCGGCTATGTGGTCATGTTCTATAAGAATTTATTCCTGACATTTTGCCAGCATCTATGACTGTCATCTTCAGAGAATGCTAACATGGAAGAGAGAGAGAGTGTGTGCGTGCGCCATTGTATATAATTAGACTTGAGAGCATCCACAGATTGTTGATATCCATGGAGTGTCCTAGAAGCAAATTCCAGGAGATATTGAGGGCTCACTGTATATAAATAATATACAGTTCTATCAATACAATGGCATGAATAAAGTACCCACATTTTTAAAGTTTCTTGCAGCAAGGTTTCCCTCTCTTGCCCCAGCACAATTTTCATCCACTCCATTAGCACTGCATTTACATAGAATCAAGAAGTGTAGACTATGGCAGATCAAATGGAAGCAGATGTGCCTTAGATCAGCACTATTTTGAAATAATATTTCCTATTCAGACCAGGCCTAAGAAGCTGGACCACATTTCTGAACGGAAAGGAAATCGCTATCAAATACCAAGTTAGAGTCATCTGTGGTGTTGTATTTCAAACTTCTATGTATGGTTGTGAAAAGTGGACAGTAGGGAAGACTGACAGGAAGAGAATTAATTCATTTGAAATGTGGTGCTGAAAGAGAGTTCTGCAGATACCATGGACTGCCATAAAGACGAATGAATGTGTCTTAAACGAAATAAATCCTGAACTCTTGCTAGGAGCCAAAATGGCTAAACTTAGGCTATTGTACTTTGTCATATTATGAGATGAAAAGACTCATTAGAAAAGATGATAATGCTTGGTGAAATGGAAGGCAGTAGGAAAAGAGGAAGGCTACATTTCAAGTGGATTGTCTAAATCAAGGAGCTGAGCAGAGCTGTTGATAATAGGATGATGTGGAGGTCTCTCATTCATGAGTTTGCCATAAGTCAAATCCAGTTCAAAGACATTTAACAATGAGGAAATTAGATGCATAAATGTTGATATTAGTGTAGAAATGAGAGATGCTTATGCATGTTTAAAGACACATGATGGACATATGCATGAATGAGAAAGCACCTGTTGTCTTTAATTCTGCAATACCAACCCACTACATGTTTTGCTTTGGGCTTCCCTGCTGAGGTAGGCCTTTCATATTTTGTTGTATAATAACTCTCATCAGGTTGACTAGCCATAGGATGCTACATTGTATGGTCTCTAAAGAGAGATCTTTGAGTCAATTCTTGTTGTTGTTTCCTTCATCATTGCTTTTGTGTGCTCTTTTATGTTTTCTCCTGTACACTATAGCTAAGTGATACATTTAAAATTCCTTAAAAATGAACAAATATATCTATAAATCAGACTAAATAAAGAAAAGGATGGAAATTACACTAACATCTCAGTTTGTTGAGTTAATTAATAAGAGTCTTTCAATAAGCACGTTATTTTGTTGGTAATTTCTCTTTCAGGATAAGTAATTTTAAATATTAAGAATTACTTCTTACATCCTCCTTTTAACCAATCAGTTATATTAGGACTATTTCTGTTCTGCCAGAACTGGACAGTATTTATTTTGATTATAATGAAGCAATCATTTGTACATCAACACATTTTACAGTCTTCTAATAATAATAATAATGTAGCTTTGGGGTTTCTTGATAAATTATCAAGAAACCCCTGTGAGAAAATCAGTTATCAATAGTACTGAATTCCAGAAGTTCTAAAAAATTTCTGCATTCCACCAAATTACTCTTCACTGGGACTTATAGACTGAATAAAGTATAAACGTTTTCTTTTAAGATTGAAACTGATTAATAATCTTAGAATTATTTAAATCAACATTTTCATTATTTTGACTGTACCAAGTGATTATATTTGTTTGTTTTTTATCCCATTTATCCTAATAGTTTGGACACATACAAAAAGTTGCTAAAAGTGCTACTTTTTAAAACCTGGCTTGGGGGTCTCTTGTTTTTTTGGAAATTTTGGGTGTGGTTTTTATAATAAACCAAAGGCAAGCTCAGTTTTCATGAATCATTTCTATACATTCCATAAGCAAAGTAAGCAGGATGAATCCTTTTGTAAGTCTTTTTTTTTTCTTTTTCTTTTTCTTTTGCTTTTGCTTCCAAAATTTCTACAAACAGCTGGCAGAAAGACAAATTTGTGTAAGCTGGTTGACATCAGAAAGTTAAATCTGTGTTAGATTGTGAACATTGTTTTAAAAAAGGAATTAAAAGCAAAGAATCATAGAATCATAGAGTTGGAAGAGACTGCAAGGGCCATCCAGTCCAACCCCCTGCCATGCAGGAAATCCAAATCAAAGCATCCCCAGCAGATGGCAATCTAGCCTTATTTTATTGTCTTTTCTGCGTAAAGACCTCCAAGGAAGGAGACTCCACTACACTCCAAGGAAGTGTGTTCCACTGTCGAACAGCCCTTACTGTCAGGAAGTTCTTCCTAATGTTGAGGTGGAATCTCTTTTCCTGTAGCTTGCATCCATTGTTCCGGGTCCTGTTCTCTGGAGCAGCAGAAAACAAGCTTGCTCCCTCCTCAATATGACATCCTTTCAAATATTTAAACAATATTTTAAGTTATTACCTGCTTCAGTACTTAGAATCTTCTTCTGAACCTGTCTAGAGTATAAGCTCTCTCTGTTTTTGGTCTTTTATTTTTTCCTCTCCTAGGGAGCCAAGGCCTGTTTTCTTCGTGACATTCCCTTCTCTGCCATTTACTTCCCCTGTTACGCTCACATGAAATCTGCTTTTGCAAGTGAAGATGGACGAGTAAGCCCTGGATCTTTGCTTTTAGCTGGAGCAATAGCTGGTAAGTAGCTGCTTTTGTTCTGACTATATACCTCTTGTTCTTTGGAGGCCTCGAATGAGTTGGATACTGGAACTGGTTAAGCAGTATCAAGCTGGATAAGAAACTGCAACGCTGGCTTGATCTACCAGTGGAATTTATTTGTTCCAGTGAGCTCAAGGCCATGTACATAAGGTCTCCTCATTTTTATCCTCATAGCAACCCTTTGAGGTAGGTTAGGCTGAGAGATAATGGCGCGTTACACACGGCCATAAGGGACGTCCTTAGGACGTCCCAGTTTCAAAAAGGGGTGTCTCTTCCAAATGCCCCTTACCCTATTATGGACAGAGTCTGTAACAAATGGCTGTGGCCGTTCCACACGGCCGCTGCCATTTTGACGTAGCGGACGCTCTGCATCCACACATCGCAGCCCAGAAGTGACGCCGCGAGTGCGCGCTTTGACACTTGCGGCATCTCTTCCGGGTTGCTGGAAGGAGCGCGATTTTTGTGCTCCTTTGCAGCGCGAAGGAGTCACACAGTTTGGCTGCTGCGACTCCTCTGCGCTGCAACCAGCAGCGACCCGAGACCACCCCTTTTGGGCGGTCTGTAACTGGCCAAAGATTGGCTTAAGGGCACCTTTTCAACTGTGGATTTGATTCTGGGTATTTCCAATCCTAACCCAGCACCCTAATCAGTATGAAGCAGTGATTCTTACTTGTCATGTTTATGGAATTGCCATATGAGTTGAAATGGTAAGTGGTTTTGAGAAATCAATTTTACTATTAGTCAAACTAGAAAAAAAAATTCCATGACACTCATGTACTGAGGCCTTAAATGCCTTTCAGTTCTCCTTGTAAACTTATGCACAGAGGTTCATACCCTCCAGCATGTGTCATACCTGAACCAGGGGACATGGCTATAATAAGAGCTTTCTGGGAAATGACATCAAACTTACTTCCTTTCCATTTATTAAAAGGTGGAGATATAAAATGGATAGGCAGACAGTGTTAGCAAAATAAAAGGAGATATATTTTCACACATAGTATCAATTGTAGAATCTTTGCCTCATGCAGATGTAAGCAGCACACAAACATGAGCAGTTGTTTAAGAGCCTGAGATGAATATGGGAGATGGGTCTATCAAGTGGCTTCATTTTTTATAGATGATATAAATCTATCAGGTGTATACAAGCCAAATGTTAGTGGTCTGTAACAGGGTTGGCTGTTGCCTTTTGTTGTGATTGGAAACCCTTCTGATTATTTGAAAAATGCCACTAAAAATTCTTAACTTTCTGCCAGCTTAGCCAAACTATCCAACCACCATCTGAACCAAAGACATGTTTTAAGATTTTCAGGCTTTTGGAAGTCATCCCGTACCAAAGGAGAGTATGCTGTTGGTATTGAAATCCAGAGCAAAGATGCTGTCTGTTCAGAGGGTAACCTTAGTTGATCTTTCAGGCTTTATGATGAGCTCTGTAACCAAAAACTAAAATGCTGCTGAGAACACAGTAATAAACTGCAGGATATACTGGGAAGCTGGAGTAATCTATTAGTGTAAATTGACCTCTATTGGTGAATGATCTAGTGCTTATGCACAGTTAGCATAAATTTGCTAGTCTCCATTTGTGGCTACTTTGATTTATAATTTTCAACCTTCATATCACATGTTGTATGAGATTATAGCTTTGAATGTGACAATAACAATTATAAGAGCTGTCTTACCCAGGTGAACATACTGGGTGGAGGGAAATGGCTGGAAAGGTCAAAATGTGTGTGTGTGTGTGTGTTTTTTTGTAATGTCTTCATTACTGGTTGAAATTTGGATGTCATTTCAAAACAGAATCCAAGTAAATGCCACCATCAGGTGGAGACTATGCCACTATAATGAAAGATAAGCCATTGACCCCAGTGACCAGTGTCATAAATATATTTACCTATGAGTGGGGGAAAGAAATCTCTCTTTTTAAAAAAATTATGCATGAAATAAAAATGGTTTAGATCATTGTTGTTACACAGAGTGTCCGCAAGCCAGCATAGGCTTGAAGCAGTATATTTGAAAAGCTGCATACAAGGCTACCTAAAAGGTGAAGGCCCTGTTATTATGACAGATAATAGAAATGTAATGGCTCTGGGGAAACATTGCCTCTTTTGCATGGAATGAAAAGACAAGCAGAAAATGGTTCTTTTCTCACCTGCTGAGAAGCAGCTAAAAGGGACTCTGTGAACAGTTCAGAATTCTGCTCTTCCATCTGCATTCCATCCCTTTTTTTGTATTCTCTCTCCCTCTACCCTAGAAAGGTCGGCATGGTTCTTTTTGGTCTTTAATCCAAATAAAGGTTTTCAGCTAATTACTTCTCTTTCTGAAATGGAATTGACCACTCCCTGCAATTGGTTGTGCTTTGCTACAAGAAATACAGAATGCCCTGGAAAGAGTTCTAGACAATCTCTTTCACACATTTTTTTTCTTGGAATGTTTTTATACTCAGCCTGCGTGCTCTTAAAGAGTCCGGGATGTAATATCCGGTGTTCTATACAGCTAAATAATCTTTGCAACCAGAAAATCCACTTCTGCCTCTGATAGCTATAGTGATCCAAGATATTAGTGCACTTGCTTGTTCCATTTGAAAGAGAGAGAGAGAGAATCATGGAGCTTCCCTTTTCCTAAGCATCAAAAGGGAATACTCTTATTTCATATGCAGGAGATAGAAAACTCTCTCCTGACATCAGGCAAACCATGCCGATGCAAAATTTTCCTATTAACTGATTTCCTATTAACTCATTCACTTAACTCATTCACTTTCTATGAGATTGTGAGGTATAGGCTTTTTCTCCTCAGATTTCAGGCAGCATTCTGATAGCTTTGGGTAAATTTCTTCCCTTGGTATTCACAGTAGGGTCCATCAAGTTTCTTGCTCTTAGAAGAGCCGAACGTGGGCATAATCCATTACAAATAATGACTTGCTGGCAAAGTAATGCCTCATTTCCCCGATTTGAAATACCTATGCGTTATATTATGATTGTAATATAATGGCAGAAAACTTCACTCAGTTTAATGTCACTGCTTTTTCTACTTCTGTTGTTCCTTTGCTCAAGTAAGCTCCACTGAGGTCCAAAAAGACACTGCAGAAATGATCCAGTTTGAGACCACCCTGGCTCAGTGCTAGGGAATCCTGGGAATTGTAGTTTATTGTGGCATCAGTGCTCTGACAGGGAAGGCTAAATGTCTCACAAAACTTTTCCCAGGATTCTCTAGCATTGAGCCAGGGCAGCTATAGCGGTCTCAAACTGGATTATTTCCACAGTGTTTTGGATCTTGGTTGAATTACATGAAACTTTATTCCATTTTAAGTGTGCACAGTTTTCAAGCAGTGATTTCTAAATGATTCTGAAAATAGGCAAGACTAACCTCCAGAAGCGGGCAACAGATGTAAATATTAATAAATAATCAATATTCTATAAGCAGTTGCTAAAAGTTAAAGGTAAAGGTTGTTGTAACCGACTGTAGGGGTGGTGCTCATCTCCGTTACTAAGCCGTAGAGCCAGCATTGTCCAAAGATGATTCCAGTGGTCATGTGGGCAGCATAACTGCACCAAATGCCATTACCTTCCCACCAAAATGGTACCTATTTATCTACTTGCATTTGTGTGCTTTCGAACTGCTAGGTTGGCAGAAGCTGGGACTAGTAAGAGGAGCTCACCTCATCATGCAGCACTCAGGCCTCAAACTGCCAACCATCTGATTGTCAGAACTGGTGTCTTCACCACTAAGCCACCGCTACTTAGTTACAAATACATAACTATGGCCCAGAGCAGACTGGCATGAAAAACAACCCGAGTCCACTGCAGTCAAAAGTGGGTCAGATCCCCACTGTCCGCATGGTTCACTTCCAAGGTGTGCCGTGAACACAGGCCAACTGGTGCTGCCATGATTTAGATTATGTTGGAGGTTGGGGGCAGGTCTGGGCATGCTGGGTGTATTTTATTAATAATAATTATCTCTGATTATAACCTCTGAATTCTTGGGGAAGGGCATTTCTCCAAGCCACTGATAGGCCCTTTCTAGTATTGGAAGTGCACGGTTCAATGTGTACTATGAAATGAGTTCTTTACTTGTAAAAATGTTCTTAGACTGAGTGTATTTGCTTGTTTGGGTTCCCTGTGCTTGTTAATAAGTTTGGAATATATTGCTCATATTATCTGCTGCAGCACTCAGGATTTTGATTATTCCCGTTATATAACCTATAAAGCCTGATGTCCCATCACTGTTTTTATAGGTGCCCCTAAACAAAAAAACTGGTGTAAATTTTTCTAGCATGCACCTTCTCAGGAGATGGTGCTGCTTATAGAAAGCCAGAATTTATTAAAGTTCCTTTTTTGGATTACAAGTCCCTCAGTTTCCTAGCCAGGATGATCTAGGAGTTTAGATAGTCCTGAAAAGAGCTACTCCGTATGCACACGATTGCGTACGTAAAACATGCACCAATCTACATATTGTTTCTTTTACTTCTGACTTACAAACTTTCATGTTTTGTAATGTACATTCATTAATTCTGCAAATATGAATTGTGTAGTAAAAAGACATAAAACCACAAGCATTAACAATTCAGTTTTTAAATACTGATACAAGCAAAATAAATTTGTATTTTCCAAAATATATATAATAGTAATGTGTATATGATCAGGAGAATATGCTTCCAAAACTGGATTAATTGTAACTAAGCATAAGGAAACAAAACAGTTTTTCAGCTCTGCATCCTATCTAGATGTGAAACCTAAACCAGTGTGTTTAGCCAAGTCATTTCTTAGATTTTCTAATTTTTCTTTCTTTGCCTATTGTGGAGCGATTGCAGACTGTGATAAGTGTCTCTTTGAAGTTTGGTCACAGAAGCCGTTTCTCTTTATCAATAGTTGCCAGTATAGGTTTGGAAAATGCACAATAATGTGGATTTTATCTTGTATTTTCACTATATTTCGATTTCAAGTTAGTTTCCATTAGCCAGTTACTATTGAGAGCAATGGCTTGATTCTCTTATTACGCAGCATAGAATTGGTTGGGTGGGGGAAAGTGCCATAACCTTAGAAGTGTAAGAATTTGATATAGCAAGAAATGAAGTGCATTTTATCATGGGCACTTTCTGGGCCTATAGAGCCATGTTCCTTCTAGCAATGGTAAGAAAACCACTTCATATCTTGGGTTAGATTGTTACCTTTTCTGTGGAGTTAATTTACAGTATGACACCTTCTTCACAAACCTACTCAATTGTGCTGTTTAACTTAACTGAGGGCATGTGGACCATTTCAGCAGAAGATGTTGCAAAGAGTGCTGGGTTGTAATTTTAGGATTCCTGCAGATAGCTGCTCTTGGAAAATACATATAATGTGGAAACTATTTGGGAATTGCACCACACAGCTCAGGGCTAGTTCACACTTGCTTATGCCCCCAAAGGGAATGTCTTGGAAGCAGACAAGGCCTCTGGCTGGTTTATATCCAGACCGCATTCATTGAGGCATCATTTCTGTAACTGGCACCTCCACATAGGAGCTGCATACATGGGCAGCTGTGTTTTTCAGATTTTAGCTTATCTTGAAAGAGTGGAAGTCCGGCTCCTGTGAAATGCATCACTTGCAGCCTATTTCAAGGGAAGCCTTTGTTTGCCAGACTTTCAAATGTGAAAGTTCATGCAGTGTTTTTATTTCTTCTTCTCTCGTTTATGTTTTTTTGGGGGGAGAGGTGGAGTAGTTCCTATTTTAGTGATAAACACACACTTTTACATCTCTTTCAAAGCAGTCTGCTAAAAAAAAGTGTGGTTGTGTTTTGGAGCCAGACCACATTGGTTTGGACAAAAACTGTTACAGAATTATTAAGCTTTAGAGGCGAGGAGGAGAAGGAGGGAGCGAGAAAGCAAAGGACGTTTATGCATCTCTGTCTGCCCAAGCTGGTTTGGAATTCATGCAGAATGGAAAAGTAATAAAATAAGAAGAGACACTGTTTTCTGAAATAAAAAAATCTCATTTTATTTTTGTTCCTCTTCTTCTGTTTTTTTTTTTAAATTTTATTTTCTTAAAATTTACACATGATTTCAGTAGATGAGTCTAAAAAGTTTTTGTTTTGCATCTTAAAACCTCTTTTGATGTGTGCTTTTTGGCTTCAGTAATCCTACCATAAAAGTAGGGTTTTCAGGATCATGTCCCTTGTCTTCTGATTATTCAGCACTAGTTGCTTTCCATTGTTTATCTGCCAGCATATATCTTCCAGCAAGTTTTTGCTGATGATATTAGACATGGTAGGTTGTACATAGCACTAAAGGAAAACATGAAAATAATGAATTTAGAATTTGAGATTGGAGTGGGGTGCAGTGATGATTCAAATTTATACCTGCCTGCCTGTTCTGAGTTTAGCAAGAATTTTCATAACATGTAGACCTCATCCAGGAGGAGGGAGTACAGGAAAGACTGAGATTTCCAGTGCTCTTTGCAGAAGGGCAAATACCAGAAACCACAGAGGAGCTGACTTTACCACCAGTAAGCGAATTGGGGCACTCTGACAGCTTGGAGTATTTTATTGAATGCTTCTGTTTGCTGCCCAACCTCTAAATGAAAGTAAAGCCAAGCTGTCCCATTTCATCAGAGTTTTGCAAAGAGTCCAGTACTTGTGGTGCAAGAAAATGCTAGTTTTCTTTTTTTTTTTTTTTTCCCCATTTCACAGACTTTTTCACTTGGTTGAGTGACTATTGGAAGCTGCCTTAGTATGAATCAGATTATTGATCCATCTAACTCAGTACTGTCATTTCTGAGTGGTAATGGCTTTCCAGGGTTTCAGGCAGGATTCTTTACTAGTCTTGGAGTTCTCTGGTATTTCCTGGTGGTCTGCCTTCAAAGTAGAAACCAGGTCTGATCTTGCATAGCTTCCAGAATCAGATGAAATCATGTCTTTTCACAATGGTATGGTGCTAAAAGATGGTTCTCAGTCGATCACCATGGTGGAGGTGGGGAACAGTAAATCTACAGATATCCTGAAGCCATAGTGATGTAGGATGTTAATAAAAGGTGATTTTTGAACACTCACTCAAGTTTTAAAAGGCGTTAGAATGAAGGGTAAGCTTAAACCATCTTCCCAGGATGCTAGCTTGCTATACACAGAATTTTTGAAATACAGGAGCATTACGGTATGCATTTCATCTACTCTATTTTACATTTTTAAAATCTAGACTCTTAGGAAGAACTAACTATGTTCTGAACATGGATGTGACTGTTCCTATTTTCTGATCCTGATGTTCACAATGGCTGCCTACTAGTAGTATTCTTTTTTAAAATTGTTTACACTTGAGACATTCTCAAGGGGCTGATTTTAAGTGGCTGTCATTAAATGCTTAAGAGGTCATATCACTAGCCATTCTTTGGTCTTAATTTTCTGGACATTTCTCTTTAAGAAGAAATATTTTTACATAGAATAGAACCAGAATCATAGAGTTGGAAGAGACCACAGGGGCCATCGAGTTCAACTCTCTGCCATGCAGGAACACAGAATCAAAGCACCCCCAACAGATGGCCGTCCAGTTTCTGTTTAAAAACCTCCAAAGAAAGAGACCCCACTACACTCTGAGGCAACATATTCCACTGTTGCCACATAAAATTGTTGTGTTGCATCCTGATTCTGTAAGATGTTGAGTAGGCCCTTTGGAACCAATGGGACTTTTCATTCATGATTTAAGTCCCAATTATTTCTTTGGGTCTTCTTTAAATGTGATTAAATATAGTTCCACCCTGTTAGTTGTCAGATAGCTGAGGTGAAATCATAAACAAGTTGACACGTGTGACAAAGAGACCAAGTGCCAAAAACTGATTCTTGTTTCCCCAACTCTTCCGTCTTTAGGTATGCCTGCTGCTTCCTTGGTGACCCCTGCAGACGTAATCAAGACAAGGTTACAAGTAGCAGCCCGGGCAGGACAGACAACCTACAGTGGTGTCATTGACTGCTTTGGAAAGATCCTACGAGAGGAAGGTCCAAGAGCTTTTTGGAAAGGAGCTGCAGGTAACTTTTGAAAACAATTGTTTCAATTATGGAATGTGCATACATAAAATTGCGTGTTAACATGGCATATATTTTTTTTAACCTTTTCACTTTCAGCTCGTGTATTTCGTTCCTCTCCTCAGTTTGGGGTAACCCTGGTGACTTACGAGCTGCTACAGAGATGGTTTTACGTTGATTTTGGGGGAGTGTAAGTATGATAGGTTGATCGCTTTGACTCAGATTCAGTTGTAGGGAAGAGGCAGGGAAACAGAACAAATCTAAGGACCAACTCTTTCATGGTGTTAAAAAACAACATTGCATAATGACCTAAAATGGCCACTGTTGGGGAGAAGGAAGCAAGACCATTGGGTTATAGCTAAAACACTGAAAAGGCCTCAATTCCTTTTGAGAGTTGGTGTAAAAGCAATTTCATCTCAGTTCCATTTTTAAAAATGTTTAAACCTATTCTTTGTTTGTTTCTAAACATTGCAGAAGACCAGCAGGCTCTGAACCAGTTCTGAAATCTCGGATCACCCTACCTGCTCCAAATCCTGACCACGTGGGGGGTTATAAACTGGCTGTTGCCACATTTGCAGGAATTGAAAATAAATTTGGACTTTACTTACCTCGGTTTAGGTCCACCACACCATCTGGTTCTCAGGCAGCCTCGGTTTAATCCTGAAGCAATGACTTCTCCCAAGGACTGGGAAAGGGCCATACATCTAACCAATCTCAGTATCTCATTCCTTTAGCTTTTTTGCTTTTGTTCTCTCTCTTCACCATTGTAAATCATTGATCTATGTGTATCTTGTATCAGATCACTGTGAAATTCTTCTAAAATCTTATTGGTTTGGGCCCATGAATGTATTTTTTTTTGTCCTACTTGCACATGCCTTGGGATTGTGAATGTAGTTGCACTTGAGGAAAAGCATTCATATATAATTCCACTTGTTCCCCTTGGAGAACCTGTTGCTGGCCAAACTAGGGAAGCTGGGGAATATAATTATCTTGTGATCAGGTGAGGACTCTACTGCCACTTGCAGTTGCATTAGAACATGGTTCTAATAAGTTACTGCTTGGACCACAACTCCCAGAACCCCAGAAATTGCTTTTTAGACTACAACTAATCATACTGCTTGGGAAAGTCACTTTTCAAATATCTGGGCTTCATATTGAATATTATATGCATACACTGCAGAAATAATGGTGCTTGGTGCAAAACAATTTGATCCATGTGTACATACGGTACCTGACTGTGCCGGAGTGACTGGATTTTGCATACATAACACGCACAAGCTGCATTACTGGATTGTGTTAGGAAGCTTTTATGGGGAACATGTTTTTGTAACTTAAAACCACAATGACAAATGTTTAGCAATTTTATTCTGTTCCTGGGGCTGGAATGCTGACCGTGTAGGAGGTGGGGCGAGAAGTGCTATTTTCTTTAGACTCTGCACTTTATGGAAGAACATCTGAGCATCTTACCATTTGCACTGTAATGTCAGCATTAGGGCCCTGAGCTATTAAAAGCAGTAGCTGTATGTTGTTTGTCCTTTCCTGTGCTTTTTGCTTCAGGCTTCTGTATAGACACATACCCTTGACATAAATGGAGGCTGTGCCCATGGGTTATCAGCCTGACCATGATGATATTCAAGTTTTTGTTTTGTGTTCTGCACATACAGAGTAACTGCTGCTTGTTTAAATAAATGCAATAGAAATAATAACAATAAATCCATGTATTATATCAATGGTTATCTGCCTTAACTGCCAGCTTGTAATTGGACAACATTTGTGTGAAAATTCTTACTAACTTTGTTGAATTAAAAAGGAGATTTTTTTAAAAAAAGAAAAATAACCAGAATAAAATATTTTTGACTACTTTGACTGTTATTCAGCCCCTCAGAACAGAAATGTGGACACACAGTTTTGTGTATACCTTCTACATGGGTTGAATGTGGGCTGGAGTGTCTGCAGCTAATCAGGCCAATATTCTATGTATACTTATGCATATACTTAAGTAACTGATGTTAAGTGTACTTAGTTAAGTTACCTTTCCTATCCTGAGCCCCCCCCCCCCCCAAAAAAAAAAACCCTCATGGAAACATCAATCATCCATATTCCAGGTGCCAGCAGAATGGACCTCCTCCTTACCAAGTTGGGGAATGGGGTGTTATGACCATGACTAAATAGTGATTGTGAATATGAATCAGTCACAGATGAGTAAATCTAGATAAGCAAAGCCCAAGTGGTGTAGTGGTTGGACTATGACTCTGGAGAACAGGGTTCGAATCCCCCTTCAGTCATATAAATTCACTGGTTAACCTTGGGCAACTGACAATCAGCCTCTGGGGAAAATAATGGCAAACCTCTGAACAAATCTTGCCAAGAAAACCCCATGGATCGCCATGAGTTGGAAATGACTTGAAAACACACAGCAAGAGCAAATTTAGGTAACGTTCATATTCACAATTGCTACTTAGTCATGAATGTTTGCTGCTCCACCTCAGAATACCAGTCCTGTTTGGGTTTCATAGCAGGTCGAAGTTAGGTTGTATTCCCTTTTTATTAACAATACGTTCCAATGAATATCAAGACCCTCCTACAACAGTTTGTGGGCTGTTTTTCAAAATGAAATGAAAGTATTTTAACTTTGTCTTATATACTATACTTTGACAACTATTCCTGTGGAGTTTCAGGGCATGAAGTGTTTTCAGTGTTGGATCATGTAGCACTGGAATGCCAAATAACTCCTACTTTAAAATAGGGGCAGGAAACTTTTTGTCCTCCAGCTATTTTGGCCTGCACCTCTCAAAAGCCGCATCCATCTTGGCCAGTGGTAAAGGGTTGTAGGAAATGTAGGCATGCATACAAACTGAAAATATGTAACTCCTTCTACTAGTCTCGTTCCAACAGATCCTTTTCTAAAGTAATTTTAAACACCTTGGAACTTTACCTGCTTTAGGCTGTTATCTGATTGTCCCCAGATAGCCTAAACCCAAAGCTAGTCAGTTTTTCAGTTCTCACCCTCTGACAATGGGGATGGGAAGATGGGGGGGGGGGAGCCAGTCTTGTAAAGTCCACCATGGTACACCATGGTACTATTGAAAGATCCACAGCTGGTATTTCTACAACATGAAAAGAAGACCATAAAAAAGGCATGTGCTGGGAATGCTAGGGGAGGCTGTGAATCTCAGCATCTAAGCCCTCCCTGCCTCCCTCCCTCACTCCAGAAATAGAGGCGGAAACTGTCAAGACAATGTGGCACCCTGGTCTGGAAAATGACATGGATGTGGCCACTAGGTGGAACTGGAACAGAGGTTACTACTGTTCAAGTGGCAGGTGCATGAGTCTGCATTTGGTGAGCTGTGCTTTGTGGGAAGTCTGATACAACATGCAGAGTAGGTGAAGCCAGCCAGCAGTGCATCATGGGTAGCATTCTGATGCAACAGGTACTGGGCATGAAACCATCCAGGTTTCATTGGTGGCATGGCTGTCACATGACTTCAGGAAGACCAACTATACAAGGGAGAAAGTTACAATCTCCATTGGGTTGTTATGGTTGGTGGCTGGCGAAGCACTTCTTTAATTTGTATAGCTGTGAGTATTCAAGACAGCTGTCAGATACTCTGTGCAATCTTTGTAAATATTCTGCAGCATAGATTTAAAGCCCTTGCTGAGTGAAGTCTCACTGTCCGGAGATTCATTCCTTCAAGGTGAAAGCAGCAGCCTGTGTGTGGAATTTTTCTGTGCCATCGTGAGCCAGACTCTTCACAGAGACCATCTTCTAGGCATTCCTGCCTACGTGCATCAACTCTTCATGTGTGCATGCTAGACATAGCTTGTCTGTATGCCCCAACAGAAACATGATAGCTTCCATGGAATGACAGAAAGAAAAGGATCAAAGATGACCAGATAAAAAGAATTTCTCACAGACATACACACCTCCCAACCTACTTATTTACTAACCAGAGGAGGGCAACCAAAATGCTGAAAGAGCTGGAAACCATGCCCTATGAGGAGCGACTTAGGGAGCTGGGTATGTTTATCCTGGAGAAGAGAAGGTTAAGAGGGGATATGGTAGCCCTGTTTAAGTATTTGAAGGGATCTCATGTTGAAGATGGAGCAAGCTTGTTTGCTGCAGCTTCAGAGAATAGGGCCTGGAGCAATGGATTCAAACTACAGAAAAGAGATTTCACCTAAACATTCGGAAAAACTTCCAGACAGTAAGAGCTGTTTGGCAATGGAACATACTCCTTCAGGCTCGGGAGTGTGGTGGAGTCTCCTTCTTTGGAAGTTTTTAAGCAGAGGCTGGATGGCCATCTGTCAAGGGTGCTTTGATTCTGTGTTCCTGCATGGCAGGGGGGTTGGACTGGGTAGCCCTTGGGGGCTTTTCCAACTCTGATTCTATGATAACCCTCCATGATAACCCTCCATTACCTGCCATCCCATCTGCTCAAGCCAGAATTTTAGCCCTTTTTGATGTTTTGAAAACCTGCATCGCTGGTGCTGCTGGATAATAATAATAATAATATAATTATAATAATAATAATGTTTATTTGTATCCTACCCCTCTGAGAACAATCGGGGTGGCTAACACGTTAAAAATGCAAAACATATCAAATCCTTAGTACCCTCTCCCCCCTTAAAAAGGTCTTAAATCTAATAGAGAATTAAAACCATACAAGTTTAAACTGTATGTTGGGAGGACTCAAGGATTCCCCATTAGAAAAAAGTGGTTTCTGCTCCCTCTCTGTCATGGGATTGTTAGTAGAACAAAATTGTTAGCTCACACTGGCCAGGGTGATTCAGAGCATTCGGGATGAAGAAAAGTTATGGGGAGTTAGCAGTTGCTTGCGTTTGATAAATACCACAACATGCTCCTGGGAAGGAGTTGCAGTGCAAGCCATCTGTCACTTGAAGCCACATTGCCTATCCCTCCCATGCTGTGAGACCACCAATAAATAAATTTAAGTTCCCCTTTTCTTTTCTTTCTTCCTTCCCGCCCTCCTCCTTTCTTTCTTTCTTCCTTTCATTCTTTCTTTTTTTGATATATAAATTGGTTTAGGCATTGGTTCTTAATAAAGAAAAGGCATTTCCTTGGATAGTTCCTCTTTTAAAGCCTCAAATAAAGCAAATTGTCCATACATTATGGCCTCAAACAGCATTATTTTAGTACATCATTTTTACTGATTTACTAGCCTGGATTAATTAATGTTCTGTGTCTTGATTAAAAAAATAAGAGCCCTGATTAATTTAGGACCTGACCCTGAAGCGAAGCATTTGCTGTTTCAAAGCAGAGGAGCAATGCATCCATTGGTTGGCAATGCCATCTAGCTGGAAACTAGTGATGCAGGCCTTGACAGGTTGAGCTTTGAGTTGTGAATCTGTTGGCCAATAGAAGTCATAGCATTGGAAGCTAACTCAAGGACCACCAAGTCCAAGCCCCTAGCATGGAGGAATACACAAAGCACCATGCCTGGAGAAGGGAGTGAGGGAATGTGACACTTTTTAGCTCATAAAAGAGACCCCTTCACATTACAGTCCCCTTCACACTATCATCCCAACACTCAAGTTCTGCTGCCAGCAACAGTAGTATGAAATTTTTATCCCAGGAAGGCTCCACTGATACCTAGCCATCAGGAGAGAAAAAACCTTTTATGCATGAGAGGGTTGCAAAGAAATCTTTGTTTTGTTTTGTTTTAATTGTTGTTTATTGAAACTTTTTCAAAATTTTACAATAGAAGAAGTGTCTTCTCTCAGATATACAGGTGGTAAAGCCTCCTCCTACTGAGAATGTAAACTGTTCAGGATGTAACTTTTACAATACAGATATGAGTATATATGAATAAGAAATGTGGGGTGGAAACTTATTGTTATAGTCCTGCATTGTCACCTGTATATCTGAGAGAAAACGATGCCTCCATTGTGAAATTTTGAAAACAATAATTTAAAAAAATACACCATGTTTGCAAGCTACCTTGAAGACCTTGAAATGGCGACAAGACAGGCTTTGTATCTGTTATGTCATTTAGTCAGTCAATATGTATGGGTGAACCAAACTTATATTTCTAAAGGGTTTAAGCTTTGAAAGAATGAGGCATCAAAGGACAATGTGCTTCAGAATATTAATTCTAGGATTATTTTCTTAAACGGAAACAAAAGGGGACTTAACAGCTAAAAATAAACCATTTCAAATTTTCTCTATTCGCTTTGTTGTTGTTGTTGTCTTAGTCATCTGTGACGTCTGTCTGCTTTGCATTCTTTCATCCAAACCTGGTTGTTGGAGGAACGTATTCTGGTCAAATTGTGTTGTGAGACAATTGTAGTCACAGAAGGACACCAGTTCAATGTACCCTGGTAGTATATGTCAATATATAACCAGTTTTCCCCAGTGCTGGGCAAGAATCTCCATCATCGACAATGGCCATGCTGGTTAGGGATTAGGGGAACTGTTGCCCAAAATATTTGGGTGGTGACAAATTGGGGGGAAATGAGATAAGTCTTTCTGTGCCTTGCGATGATGTTGCTCTTGCAATGTCCTGGTTAAGGATCCAAGCTATGTGTCAAGTATTCTTTCTCCCTCCTGCTACAAGCCTCAGTGCTGCCCAAAATCTAATAGATAAGGAAGATGCTCTTCTCTCGACTTCACTCTGGCTTAATACTACTGTTGTTGTTCCTGTGTGCCTTCAAGTCATGTCCAACTTATGGTGACCTATCATGGGGATTTCTTGACAAAATGTGTTTGGGAAGGGGGTTGCCATCGCCATCCTCTGAAGCCAAGAGAGTGTGACTTGCCCAAGGTCACCCAGTGGGTTAATATAGCCAAGCCTTGGATTCGAACCCTGTTCTCCAAAGTCATAGTCCAATCCTAAAACCACTATACCATGCTGGCTACCTGCTACCTAATTCTAATTGCTACTTTCAACTAGAATAGACACACTGCCTCAACCGCTGAAAGTTATATTGTGTACTTTCAACTGATTCAAAGGGTCGGTTTTTACTGAAACTGATTATTGGATTTAGTTCCTGGGCTGTAAATGGAGGATGGCAATGCTACTGGTGAGAACGACTGCATTACCAATTGCGCCAACATTTCAGGCAGCTTTTTTTCCTGAAAATGCTGCATTTCTTGTTCCAATGAGCGCTGGCATATGTGTGCCTCTCTGCATGCATCGGATAAGTGAACACAGCCTTAGGAAGTTGCTGTGCATTCAGCTGTGCCATTCTGATTAAGCCAGCACTGAGGGAAATAAGCCATGTAAAAACACTTCTTGAGAAATGTAAGCATCATTTTGTTAGCTGAGACATTTTAACTGTGTTGCTTATGCTAAAGAACATATTTTGAATCCAGCGATTATACATAATAAATTACTGGTGGGTTTAGAAATAAGTAAACCTCAAGATACTTTCATTATGGAATTCTCTTGGGAAGTTAAGCACAGCAAATAACCCAGAAGCAGCACTCGAGCAAATTGTGTTCTTAACTACTCACAATGTATACTTTGGAAAGCATTCCTACTGCTAACTGTGTGAAAGCTGTGGGATGGATCCAGACTAGAGTAGCCCTACCAAAATCAGTAAGATTTAGATTAATCGCAACTAACAAGTCCCATTGATTTCAACTGGGATATGATGAAGTACAAAGAAATCTGGAGACAACCTAGTATTTGCCAAAACACTTTCTTTTTGTAGACAAGCAATGCATTTCTATTCCGACAGGCATTTAATGAGTGATTATTTAAGGTTCATCTTACACAATGAGCTAGGTATTTCTAATTATGTTGATTTGTGTGTTTTAATTATGTATGTTTTAACCTGTTTTTATTGATTAATTGTATTTTAATTTTTGTATCTTGTGGATTTTTAACTTTTTTTTATAAAAAACATTGCAAACTGCTTTGAATCCCAATCTGAGAAAAAGTGGAATAGAAACAACAACAACAACATACACAATAGTCCTTGTAAATCTGCAATGTCCAAAGATAAGACAGATGAGATGGAAGGCCATTCCACCAGACCTGCTTCTAAAAAATGATTTTTTCCCTTCTCCCTCCCACCCCTTTTCCTTTTATATTTATCTTTTTAGATTATATAAAACAACAAAGGAGCAATTTTGTTTTCACCACTATTATGCAAGTCTTTCTGGAAGCCTATTTTGACTAAAAAGCAAGATAACAATACATAAATGAAAATAAAACTGCTGATAGTTTAACTGAACAGATTTGGTCCAGCTTTAGTCATAAAGCACACTCACTAAAATCCACACGTCGTTAAATAAGTCAAGATTAGCTTATGTCCTACTGATTCCAATGGGTCTCCTGTAAGAATGGCTGAGGCTATCTACACTGCAGAATTAAATCAGTTTGACACCACTTTGGCTGCCATGGCTCAGTGCTATGGAATTCTGGGATTTGTAGTTTTATGAGATACCTAGCTTTCTCTGTCAGCGAGATCTGGTGCCACAACAAACTGCAACTCCTAAGATTCCATAGGATGGAGTCATGACAGTTAAAGTGGTGTCAAAGTGCATTGATTCCACAGTGTGGCAGCAGTCTAAATCTGGATCCAGCCCAACTTAAAACTTTTTTGAGGGCAAAAACAATTGCAAACAGTAGGGGGAAATGTGTCATTTTATTTACTGCCTTGAGTAGCTCTAGAAAGCCTCAAGCTTTGACCAGTTCCTTTAGATCACTTTGGGAAGGTCTATTCCAGAGCTGAGCCTCAGTTGATGGTCCATCAATCAACTTAAATTCTGTCTTGGTTTCATTGAGGGATGGCTCCTAACCTGGGTTATCTGAGGATGAGAAGGACAGGACTGCTTTCGACAGATACTCTACTTCCCCTTTATGGCTGTGATCACTCTCCTCTGATGTATATGCATCAACAAACCCAGCTTATCAGCAATATTTTGACCAGCAGTGATAGATAAACACACTCACATCCAACTAACTGGCCCATGTTGCTCTTTGTAATTAAATTTGCATCATCTGTCTCTGAAGATGCACCAGGTAAAGCTTTCTATGCAAGATCTTCTGTGGACAACTATAGACCTCCAGGTGTATTTGGACTACAACTCCCATCAGTTTTAGCAGGCATGGCCAATAGTAAGGGATACATTATCCCCTGTTCTAGATGGAAATGATCCAAAGTACTCTCAGCAATCTCATCTCACCTGCTAAGATCAATTTTATTTTCTCCCATAAATGCAGAGAAAGAAATAGACAAATGTACTGTTGCTGGTACTGCTCTAAAAACTGTTTTATATAATACATGTTACCTTTCCTAGAAGTCGCGGTTCCCTTCTCTGTCAGTAAATGAAATGATTTTAATATGAAAAAAGTAGTGCACATGGCTACAGCACAGGCTTGGCCTTTTTTCACTAGCAATATTCTGGAACAGAACTCTTGCTTCAGACTGTAACTGGTAGCCTGTAACAAGTGTCAGTGACCAACTGTACATGAAATATTGTTAAAGTACCTAGAAATAATAGGCATTTTTTAAAAGTTCAATTTATTCAACCAACCTTTAACAGATTTCATTTTCGTACAAAGTGACATCCTGTAATTGTTATTTTGGAGCGCGCTATAACCCCGACAGGCATGCACAGACAATGCAGTTTGCTCATTATGCACATGCTTTAGGATCATTTATTTTAATGCTTTCAAATAAATATGTTCCATGCAGCACACCGCAATAAATAAGGGGCAGCAATGTTCATATAGTACATCCATTCATAATGTAAGTCACCATGTGAAACACCACATCTAAAGTCTTTGGCCCAGTCCCATGGTTGCAAAGCGCACCACATCTGTACCCAATCATATCTGACTTCATCTGGATTTAATAGGACTGTGCCTGAAATGTTTGTGAGCCCAAATTTATCCGGAGGTTTCTAGCCAGTTACTGCAGCTACTAAAGTAGTTTTTTAAAAAGGCAAGAACTGAACCCACTTGGGTTTGATTTGTCCTCTCATAGGTAACTTCTTAAAAAAAAAGAAAAGGAAAGAAATATGAAGCATGAAAGCGTTCTGGATATTTTCAGACTGCTTAAAGCACAGCGTGATTAATAGGAAGGAGCTGGAACTCTTGGGTAATGCTGACATGAACATCAGCATGGAAAGCCACAACAATACTGATTCGACACTGAACAAGAGTGTAACTGATGGAGGGGAGGGGTGAGCACCTTCCTCTCTTCTAGGCAGAGATTTCCATGGTCCCTTCTTCTTCGCTGTCTGCTCTGTTGGCTCGGATTTCCACCAAGGTCCGGGCAAATCGGGTCCACTCATCGCTGTGTGGCATGGCAAGCTGCAAAGAGAATTAAATGGAGAAGAGTGTGACGAAATGGATGCAGTGTATCAATAAAAGGAGACTTTAAGAAGCTATATCATTGGGAGTTTTATTGTTTCTCACCAAAGCACATTATGGCTGGCAGTTATAAAAATTGAGAGGAATATTTTTGCAACCAGTTGAGCAGCTTGTTCCTTGAGGATAAAGAAGCTTGCAGTGGAGGGAGAGATTGAACAAATTTGCTCATTTTGAAAAGGATCTAAATTGCATAATCCAAAATGTGAACAGTATCGAGAAAGTGTTTTCAAATTTCATCATTGTCTTGAAGTAGGCTCAATGGAAGTATGCCTAGACTTTTTAAGTACCAAGTTCCCATAACAATAAGTATGTCTCCTAGAATTTTATGCATCTTGGTAATACCAGAATTGAACACCTCTGGCATAGTTAAATTTCCACATTACAAATTATGGATCCCTATGCAACAGGGGGCACCTGTTTATACAGCAGTGAAACATACGCACAAAATGTCTATAGTTTCTGACAAATGCCATCAAGAGCCATCTAAAATGGAGAGCTTGTAAAATGTGACAAAGACACTAATACTAAACTCACTGTTCAATCACAAACAAATGCCTCATATCAAGCTTACATACAGTATATCAAAGCAATGTCACCACAGCTTTGCAGGCATGTGTAAATATTATCAACCTTTGGCAGGGCTCAGAAAAGGTATCTTTTTGCACCTACAGTTCATAGAATTCCCCAGCCAGCATGGGGAGTGGCAAAGTTTGCTAGGAAATTCTGGGAACTATGCTTTTTAAAAAGGAGTAATATTTCCAAACACTGATACATTTAAATTTAACTCATTTGGTATAAGGATGATAATAGCTTAACTGTTCAACCTCTGTATCCCCAAACAATGCTGCTGGATGGTTGGGCAGAAAGCAAAGGCTTCCAGTGTAGTATGGGACTGTGGCTAAAATCCTGCTGTATCACACCAGCACAGGCAGCAAGGTGCGGGGAGGAAAAAGGCCCAAGGCACAGCAGCCATGACGGCCTAAATACCCTAAAGGCACCAGATCCTGTCTGATCTTGCAAGATATGCAGGGTCAGCTCTGGTTTCTATATGGATGGTATACCACCAACCAATACCAGGTGCTGTGTCAAGGTACATATCCACATTTCTTCATTACAGCTGCATCCTTTTAGTATTCTGGGATTTGTAGTTTCCTGAGGTACTTAGAAGTCTCAATTGCATTTCTCTGAATTACAGCATTAGGGCTTTTTTGCAAAGAATTCTAGGTACCTCAAAAAACTATAAACCCTGGGATTCCACAGGATGGACCCACAGCAATTAAAGTAATACCATTGCATTATAAATTATATAGTATGTTTAGGTCCAAAATCAGAATGCTGCTGTAGTGAGACCACAATATAATACAACAAACCAGCTAGAATAGAGGACAGGTTGCATGTGTGTAAAACTTCAAATTCAGGTTATTCTAAAATGTTTATGCAGCATCTATGGCTGATGTCAAGTTTTTGTTGTCTTGGTTTTCTTTTGTTTTGTTGGGGTTTTGGTATGCTTTGTTTATATGAAATATAAATTGGACCTACAGGAGGAAAAAAAAGGATATAATAAAAATGCTAAGCACCTCTGAGACACAGCAAGCAATTTTTAAGCAAACAGAATTTTCCCCCTTCACTCAAAATTGAAAATACTTGGTAAAATTGCTCCCCCTTTATTTCATTTTTTATGAGGAGAGGATGAAAAAACAGGATATGTTTTTCAAATGCCAAGGATGCTTGGATATTTTAGCGATGTAGTGGGACAATCCCTCACAAATCATTCTAGTTGAATCTGGTGTTGCAATTTTTGAAAGATAATGCAAAATAAAATTGAAACAATCACCAAACTGCTTTTTCTATGTACATTTTCATACATTTAGAGCCTAGAAGCTAGCAACATGAATTTAAATTAACCGTGCACATTTTTACAGCTCTGTAAAGTCTGTAATCTCTCTCTGGATGCTCGTAGGAGAGAGGAACTGTTTAAAGACATTATGCAGTGTGCAGTAGGGCTGGAAAGAAACTGTCTCAAGACAAGAAGCAGCTTGACTTACTTTGTGTGTGCGTGTATTTTCATTCTGTTGCTGCTAATGTGCCATAAAACCATGCTAACCTTTAAGGCTGCTTCTACAAAGGAAGATCCCGTAGGTTACAAGACCATAAATGAAGTCTCACCTGGCCCAATTCTGTCTGAGCATGTGAACTGAATGGAGGTCTCAGGTTCAGCCCTTAGTACCTCTAAGTAGATTTTTTTAAAAAAAAAAGAAAGAAAAGAAAAACATTGCTGAAACCCAAGAGAACTTCTGCCAGCAGTTCAGTGCCTGCGGACTAGGCAGAACAATGTTAATGACACTGGAATAGATAGGATAATAGTCCGATTCAGTATAAAGCAGAACGTCCTGCGTTTGTAATCATAAAAACAGCTGCTACAATCAGGCACTGTATGGCTGCATCCTCACTACAGAAATAATCCAGTATGACACCACTTTAACTGTCCTGGCTCAGTGTTATGGAATCCTGGGAATTGTAGTTTGTTGTGCCACCAGAGCTCTCTGACAGACAAAGCTAAATGTCTCACAAAAACTACAGTTCACAGCATTCCATAGCACTGAGCCACAACAATGGGGTGCCAACCTGAATTATTTCTGTAGTACAGATGCAGCCTATGTGTATTTCAGGGGTTATTCAGATGATGAAAATAATCCAGCATGAATCCAGGTTGAATCTCTGTTGTTCACATGCATCCCAAAAGCACCTGATTAAGTGTGTTGGTTTTTTTTGGGGGGGGGGGCTGCCCAAAACCCCATATATACCGGATTTTTGTTCCGAGATTTGTATTGAATAACAGAAGTGAATAACTAATGTGAATAGACTAGGGATTAAACTCTGCATTCCTTGAATTCAAGTCGAATACAGTCACACTGTAGACTCCATATTTGCATGCTGGCACGTGTGAGCAAGCGAACTTGCAGAGATGCACAGAGATGCGGTTCCACAGTACGAATTGCAAACCCAGATCACGCGAGTGAAATTATTCCTATTGTTCCGCTTAAAAAAAATGACTGAACAACCCCCTAGTGTACACTAAGCTCTTCTAGTAACAGGCATTTCCATTCAGTTCCATAGAGGGACAAGTATATGTCCATCCTTGTTGCTACTCCTTCATATGAGGACAGTACAGAACAGAAGCCTTAAATAGCAGAGCATTTCCTTGTAAGCCACTATGCCAGCAAAAAATCCTTAAACTGGGACAACCCATTCCAGAGCAGACTGTTTATCCACAGCCATTGATGGTTGGCAAATCCATACATTTCCCCAATATCCTCCAAAGACAAGATAATACCTGAGCTACTATCCCCTCCCACAAATACCTGCTTGCTTTTACTTAAATTTAAGATGTTAGGCTACAAACAGAACAAGTAGCCTATGTAATCTCTGCTCCAGGGTGGGTGGGCAACAAAGACCCTAAAAAAAGTCTGACATTCTTAAAATGAATGTAACTACCTTATTACACTAGACAAATCCCACTCAGAAAAAGAATTTAAAAATTAGAAAAAACCTGCAAATGCAGGATGTTATTCAGATGTTTCTTCCAAACAGCAATAATGCGAAAATAAAACGAATGGAAAGTGGACAAAATCAACACCTTTTTATTTTCGGGAACTTCCTGAAAATAAAAAGGTGTCATTTTTGTCAACCTTCCATTCGTTTTATTTTCATGTTATTGCTGCTTGGTGCAAACTCATCTGAAAAACCATCCAGTATTTGTGAGTTTTTTCTACTTTTAAAATCCCATTTCTGAGCGGTATTTGTCTAGTGTGATAAGGCTCTAAGAGAGAGAATATATCCTCAGATATTACCCAGAGACACAGACATAGCCAGATTTACAGTTTTCATTGTGTATTCATCAGAAGCTAGTTCAACTTCCAGTTAGTTAAGAAACATGCTGCAACTGCTTTTTTAAAGGTAACTCTGCACATGATCCTGAATTTGTTCAATGACTGCAGTATTTAAAGCAGTATTAGGCCTGTTACAGACTGCCAAAATAAAGCTGCTTTGGGTCTCTTTGGAGGGATGCTATTTAAATGATGCATGCATCCTAAGAATCCGGAAGCTGCACCAAAAGCTGCACTCCGGTGCTTAGGAATGGAGTGTGGCTTTGGCGCGACCTCCGGACTCTTAGGACCCATGCATCATTTAAATAGCATACCTCCAAAGAGACCCGAAGCAGCTTTATTTTGGCAGTCTGTAACAGGCCTTAGAACACTAAAAATACTGAATACTGAACAGAAAAATATGCATGCAAAGAAAGCGGAAGAGGAGAGAACCATATTCAGGCATCATTTTAAGATGAACGATAAGGCCATGCATGTAAATGCATATCTGGGAACAGGACACTACACACTATGGGTGCCTCTACAGTGTAGAAATAATGCATTTGACACCACTTTAACTGCCACGGCTTCATCCTACAGAATCCTAGACTTTGTAGTGTTTGTCAGTCACCAGCACTCTTTGGCAGAGAAAGCTAAAGACCTTGTAAAACATCAAATCTCAGGAAGTGCTCCAATACTTAAAGTGGTGTCAAACTGCATTATTTGCATAGTGTAGATGGACTCTATATCATGGTTCTTATGCAAGAATAATGTTATAGTCTCCATCTTCAACACTCTCTAGTATTCATCATTTATCCTAGCCATGTGTAAAAGCACAAGGGGAAAGAGTTCTTTCATTAAACATATCAAGAAAATGTAACTGGTATCTGCTGGAAAGGCCTTTCTTCATAGTCCATCAGAAACAGCAACACTATGTAAAGACATGGCAAAGGGTCTTCTCTCTGTTGCACTTTGGTTATGGAATGTACTCCCCTTAGAGGACTTATTGATGCACTTCATTTGGGGACCAAACAAACACATGGTTTTTCATCAAAGCCTAAAGTGTCTAAGGGTCTGCCTTAAATCTGTATAAATGTACAGAATCCCCTTGGTGACTTACACTAGCATAAGCAGGGGTTACAGTAGTATAACAAATTTCCCAGCGTTTTCCAATGAATTAGTGAATTAGTTGCAGAGTAGTTATGTAACACATAGGTAAATCTAGTTGATTAAGTGGACGTACCCCAGTTGGGACCAAAAATAGGATTCAGGCTCTTTATATGCTAAACAGTTTGATTTACTGGGAAAGTGCTCAGTTTGTTCCTGGTAACTAGGAATGGCAACAGCATCTGGACTTACATAATTGAAACAATGCTCAATCAATCAATCAATCAATCAATATGAAACAAGCACTGATACTGATTTCAATCAGCCTTTCCCAACCAGTGTTCTCCACATTTGGACTACAACTTCCATAACCACCCAGCCACACTGGCAAAGACTGAATAAAACAAATGGAGGACTTATGTGTTGAAGAGAAAAAAACACTTAATAGGTTCTATGCCAATAGCAAAGCATTTACCAAACTGCTCTTTAAAAGAGGCTACAGATCAGCCCAGCCCCCTACATTCTCAAAGAATCTGGCTTTAATGTCACCATTAAAGTTTCATCTACCATATCTATGGCAACAATTTCTCTTCCTTTCTAAGCAAACATGGCTTCTACTCCAATTAAAAAGCTAGAGGCTTTCAGGTAAATGCTAGGAGGCCATTTTTTTTGACTCAGGTCAATAGTGTTTATGGGTGGTAAATCCAGCTCTGTGTGATTAATAACAGGTGATTAAAAAAGAATGGAGCAAAAATAAAGCTATTCTTATTCAGTTTTGCATCATTCTTCTTTAATCGCCCTATACTTCCTTTGTCTTGTAAGCAGAAGCCAACAATATGGCTTTAAGAGCATGCATTTCTTACAAAAGTCACAGAATTACATTTATCTTACTGATTCCTGCACATCAACCACCTGATATACATGTGAGCACTAAACTTAGAATCATCCAAGCCACTGTATTCCCCATCACTATGTATGGATGTGAGAGATAGACAGTGAAGAAGAAAGCAGATAGGAGAGTATAAACTTTGGCTACATCATGAAAAGGCATGACTTGTTAGAAAAGACAATAATGCTAGGAAAGGTAGAAGACTGCAAAATGAGAAGACGACCAAATGTCAGATGGCTAGACTCAAGCAGAGACTGAATCTACAAGAAGTAAGCAAGGAGTGGAGGATAGGGGGCTTGGAGATGTCTTATACACAAGGCCGTCATGAGTTGAGGTCAATTCAAGAACAGCTAAGGACAAAAAAATATTGCAGCAAAATATTTTGAACAGCTGGTTAATTAAGAACCGCAAAAAAAGAATCTGGGTAAATTTTAGTCTGGTTCCTCCAATAGCGTCAGCAAAGCAACTTTAAAAAAATTAGTTTTAGTTTCAGTTTTATTGTAGGCTATTTCAATCCTAGTTAGTCTCCACTTTCAATAGGTAATTTAGATCAGGAAAACAATGGGTTACAGCATTAAGGAAACAATCTTATGTCACCTGGGAGGAGAAATGAGGGAAAGATGTGTTGGACTTTTCTCTGTAGGGCCTGAATTTGGGCATTCAGACATGTCTTGAGAGAATCCATATATCTGTAGGACTCTTAGCCCTCCTGTTTATCACACAGGAGGAATTTCTCTTAATTTCGAATGAAAAGAAAGTGGGGCCAGAACGCATTCACGTAAAGTCGCTAGTTTAGCAAAATTACGTGAATGATCACTGCATTCGAACTGGCTCCCCATTGCTCCAAAATAGCATACCATTGCCCGAATTTGCGTGTGGCAGTCTATCACACAATAATGTGAAACCCCATGATTGCGCTCGGACTGACTTCCCATTGCCCAAATTTGTGTGTAGCAGGTTATCACGCAATAATGTTAAACCCCATAATTGCGTTCAGATTGCCATTGGATTATACTTCCAATTTCCTTTGTCTGATAAACTCCTGAGGCTAGGAGAACAGAGTTACCCATTATGCCAGCCTTGAAGCTTGTGTAATTAATTTCATCCATTTGGTTTTAGTGGGAGGAGGAAGAAGGTGCAGATATTGTGGCAGCAAAGAAACCCCACAAGTGTACAAACACAACAGTGTGAGCCAGCAAAGTCCTCCATGGAGTAGTTGGTCTTGCATGCAGCTCCCCATCCTCTAAGTAGTTACAATTGCTCTGCCACATGGGAAACTATTGTAACTTGCAAAGCAGCTTGTTATTCTGCTATTGTTAATCCTCTATTGAGAGCTAGCCTCCTCCTGAAGCATGGTGACACTTAATCACTTAAGGAGAAGGTATCCTTTTTCTAGTCTTCCAATTTGTGTGTGACATTTTTACACAAATGAACACAAGAAAGATGCAGTTTTGATTTTCTATCTGAGACCAAAAAAATAGATGTTTTGGGGTGTTTTTTCTCCTGCTACCACATCTACTTCACTGTCTCCCCCACCCGCTCTCACTTCTTTCTTCGGTGAAAGAAGCCTTTATAGAAGCCAGGAATGTAGCTTTACAGAAATTCCCATCCCAGCATTCTCATTTTTATATATTTTGTTCTAAATTATGTTTGGCTTCTAGAGAGCTAGTTAAAAAAGATTTTGAACAGCTGGTTAATTAAGGACCGCAAAAAAGAATTTGGGTTAATTTTAGTTTGGTTCCTCCAATAGCATCAGCAAAGCAAATGGGTTATAATGACTATGATGAGGCTTCAAAATAAAGACCAAAAGTGGTTTATCAGCATCCTTGTAATTTTTCAATTTAACAGAATCATTGTAGAAAACGTCTATCTCAGGAGAGCATTAACTATTAACTGTTTACTCTAAACCGAGTTTCCACTGTCCTGACATTATCCACTTACGTACTCCAGGACACTGGTCTGATTTTGAAAAAGGATTTGTTATAAACAATTTTGCATGTCACGATTTTTTGCACAAATCAGTCTTGAATAAAATAAGCTTTGGATCTTAGAAAAAACACTGCCAAACACAAAATCATAATGTAAATAAGTAACAGATAAAACAGCGATGGGTTTTAGTTAAACTTTTTCATTGGTGTCTTGCTCTGAAACACAGTTGGGAATTCTAGGAAAGTAGGAACTGAAAGTAAGCATTCTTAAACCCAATTTCTCTTTGATTGTTCACCTATTTACATATAGATTTCTGCACAGATGCATTTAAGAAGCTGCATAGAGAAAAGAGACATTGGAAGCTGACAGGGAATAAATGTCACATATAGATAACCTCACACAAATGCCCCATACTGCAGCAGTGGGCCCAATCCTTTCCAAATCATATGGGCACATCTACTCTATAAGCAAAAGTTTCCATATTAAAAATCCACACCACTTTCATTCTCCCTATGGAAGCTATTCATATTTAACCGAGGCTAGAGAATATATTTTGCAGCTAACCCAGTATGGGCAAACATATGCTGTTATATATGTGCACCTATTCTGGCTTTGATCTTGCGGTAGTATCAAAACTCCTTCATTATTTTTCTTTATATATAGTCTGAAAAAGTCTGTATTTTTCCAGGCAACTCCCAATGCCACACACATGGCTGGAAACAAAGTGGGAGGTAATATGGAAGGGAAAGGCCACCAAAGTAACCAAAAGCACCCTTTCACATAGCTACAGCACCACTGTGCTTAACTCTTCAGAGAACCTAGCATCAGTGCTAACAATGGATGAAACCACTGGCAAAGAGACTGAAGCCAGAAAACTGCATGCAGATGATTTTAATCAGTGCTGTGTATATACTGGTGTGCTTAACTGACGGGGTGGGATACCACAGACAGGCTACAGACTGTCTCCGCTCAATGCACAGCAGGTATCATTGGAATTGTACATACCACCCTTCCATAAAGTTCATTTGTGGGTTTTCGTCTCGATTAACCTCTGCTGTGAACTATGTCTTTGCATTGTTCAAGTGAAGTCTTTACCAACCCTGATAGCTGTATCCACCAGTGACAATATGCATAAAGGTTTTCACTGGCATGTGACTTTTATGAATACAGGGGTTAAGTGTAGAGTTAATACTCTCTCTCTCTCTCTCTCTCTCTCTCTCACACACACACACACACACACACAGAATCTAAAACTGAGGACTTCAACCTAGCCACATAAGAGTAAGTCTGTCAGACTATCTCGGTGCTGTTTAGAGAACTATGACAGCATTTTCAAGAATTTAACAATGGAGGTACCATTCAGTCAGAAATTATTGGAGCTGAAGTCAAAAGCACCTGGAGGACTAAAGATTGGGAACCTTTAATCTAGCCCAGTACTTTCTACCCTGATTGGCAGCAGCGGCAGCAGCTCTCTGGGATTTCAGATAGTTTTGCCAGCCTTATCTGAGCATCCTGATACTGATCTTGACAGCTTCTGTATGGAAAATGTATGTTCAGCCTAGGAGCTATGGCACCTTCCCAACATCTGGAGGGCCACATCAATCCAGGGCTTGAAACTTTGGAAAGCAGAGGGATGGTCAGTTTTTACTAGAAATTGGGGTGGACAGCCACAGAAAGTCTAGGGGATGCACTTGCCCCTGTTTCCCAGCCCCCTAGACTCCTCCATTCACTCACTTTTTTTCAAAAACCAGACATGACCAGACAGTGATTTCCACTTTAGAGGAAAAATGGCTTTTAAAAGATTTACCTTTCCCTAGTGAAACAGCCTTAAAATGAAGAATGGTGTTCCATGCAGCATTCTGGTTGTGTAATTATCTATTTAGATGCTGTGAAGTTTTAAGAAAGGGGCCCTGGGCACATTTGGGGAGGCACATTTGGGGAGAGAACAGACTTCATAATTCCCAACCTTGGTATAAGTACAGGGCAGAATTTAACTTCTCACGAAAGGAGGGTTTCAGAAATGTGCATCTACTCAGTTCTCTGGGATCTCCTTCACATAGCAGCTCACCCCACAGAGCAGGCTCCTCTGAGTTTCTGTGTAGTATTTTCATGTTACCCAAATGCCAGGGTCCCAGGAGGGCACCCATAATTAATATTCAATGAGGAGAAGAATGTCCAGGGGAGAAGAATGGGAAGGAAAGTTGGGAACAGTCAGACAATCCCTGGATATATGAATATTGCTCTCAGGGAGAGGTACTTTTGGCTTTCTGTTCAATTGTAAAAATAAGCCACAATTGCACCCATTGGTGAAGAGATTATGCAGATTCCAGTCTTGATTGATCTCTCCTCAGCTATGTGCTCTTGCGCTTCCCTCTGCTGAACCTTTCTGATCCCCAAATATGGACCCAGATCTCCTTAAAGGGTATGGCTGTTTCCTGGCACTGGGGGCACATTCACGGCTACGATTCTTAAGCAACCCTTTTAATATTAACTTACTATCAGAAGGGAGGGGTTAAAAAGAAGATGGATCTTGGGGTAACATGTGCCATGGGGAACTGAGAGGACAGGACAGTAGATGTCTATCTCTGGATCTATTCAAATGTTGGGCTAGCTTTTTATTTATTTACTTTATTTGGGAATGGACCACTCATCCTTCAGCATATGCCACAAGACAGGTAACAAAATCAGAGACGACATATTTTTAGAAACAAACAAACCATAAATCAACCACAGCAATTCAGCAATGGAAACAAGACTGGAGATTACAAACAGAAATATTGGGGCAAAGGGAACCCACAGCAATTTTAAATAAATATCCAAATGGACTGAGACCCCAAACCAATGTCCAGCTGCTTACCCTGAGGAAACAGAGTACACCATTATGTTCACAACAGTTATGTAACAGTTATGCAGTGCTGCCTTGATAACGAACAGCAACTCTGTACAACTGAATGCACAACCAAATGTGCAAACTTTTTCCAAATGTTTTCATTTACAATGTGCATCCAGATACAACATGGATGTACATCAAGTTACAACCATAAGCAATGCAAGATGCAACCATGTACAATACACAAAGCACAACCAAGCACAGTGATACTAAGCACAATCTATTTTTCATCTTCAACTAAATACAATTATTCCATATTGGACAAAAATGTCCAACTGCTTATGTCAGAAACCTTATGCATGTGGATTCTGGCCAACACTAAAAAAATTTTTAACTTAATAATTTAACAAAATTCAAATGCCACTGGAAGCACATGAAAGCAGGACAGACTTCTTGTATCAAGCACATACACCTGTAAAGAAAAGCTCAAAATTCAAGTGCCATCAGTCTTTCTCACTGTCATCCATCTAATATTAGAAAGTCGAGGAAACTGAAGACACAAGCAGACATACACACAGAACATGAGTGGCCTTACAATGCAGCTACACTACTGCTCCACCTAGTTCAGTATTCTTTACATAATGGTCTAAAACTTTCCATTAATTAACTAATACATGGTTCTTCCAGAGTGGTCTAAATAAGTGTGAGTTATTGCAATATGACTTGTTGGGATTTGCTGGTTTTTGGCTGATCCTGAGAAAGACAGCAACAAATACTTCAACCACCCTGTTTGCAAGAGCCCACTGAAACCAACTTATCTTAACTTCAGCATCACACAACTTTCTTATGTCTGTTCTGATGGAATTGATATTTTTTTTTGGGGGGGGGGGGGGACAAATGCAAGCTTTTTTTTTAACATGATCAAAACAGTCTTGGTTGGCTATTCAGTTAGGGCAGGAACAGACGGCCCTGAAGGGGTGGCTTGAAGCCGCTCCTTCCGAAGACAAATTTGGGCCATGGCAAACACATGCCATGACCCCAATCTGCCTTCAAGCCAGCCCCAAAAGGAGAGGCAAAGACCCACTCCTTTTACAGCCAGCAAAAAGCCAGTTTTTCCCACTCTGTCCCATGACGCTCCAGCAGCATGCAGCATGTAAACGCCATATTGCTAGAGCACCATGAAGCTGTCCATATCTGCGCAGTCTGGTGGCTTCAAGCCAGCTTCCCAGCATCATCAGGATGTGTACCAATGATGTCTAGGAGCAGGCTTTTTTGGGCAGTCTGTTCTGGCCCTTCCTTGGGTATGAAGAACCAGTTTTGTAAATGGACTGATATCTCAGCATAGAAATACAGTAGACCCTTGTTATACACTGGGATTTGGTTCCAAGATCCCCTGTGGATAACAAAATCTGTGAATGCTCAAGTCCCATTAAATATAATGACATAGCAAAATGGTGTCCCTTATAAAAAGTGGAAAATCGAGGTTTGATATTTGATATTTATACTTTTTTTGAACATTTTCAAACCGTGGATGCTTAAATCCGTGTATAAGAAGGGGCAACTAGCTACTCCATAGATCTCCATGATTTAAAAGCTATATTTGTTCTGTAGCATGATATCCTGGGAGAGGTGGAGATACAGTGCAAAATCATGGCTTTTTTAACACAACAAAAACGTCTTAACTGACTCTTCAGCACTTGGCCATGATAAATTACTTGGCCATGTAAATGGACTGATGTTTAAACATAGCAAATATAAGGGTGTTAGTCTATGGCTTTATACTGACTATTCATTCTTTAGGTCTAATGAGATCTAATGAGTTCTGTGAGTATATCATGGCACCATTAAAAGACTTTCACTGTTTTTCCCCCCGGACTCATTTCAAACTCGGTCTTGGCCAGCAAGTGATAAATAGGCTGCAACTTCCCTCAAAGTTGCTTGCCTTCTTCTGCATGAGCTTGTGATTGGAGTTTCATTTTCTGAAGAAGAAAGACCATAGCTCATTGATATAGTTTCTGTTCTGAAAGTTCCTTACAATGCAGCTAAACTACTGCTCCACCTAGTTCAGTGTTGTTTACATAATTGTCTAATTATGTTCTGAATAGTTCAGCCTCCTGCGCCTCCAAATAAGAGAACCACTGCTGGTCAACATCAGATGTTCTGAACTTCAGCCACCAGAATCCCCAGTCACAAGTCACATTGACTGAGGCATCTCAGGGCTGGAGTTCGTCTTCATCTTCATCTTTATGCTGCAGTGCTTTCATAAAACTTTGCATCACAGAATTGCTAGCCAATGAATATACCTAATATGCAAATCATTTTTATTTTATTTTAAAATAATAAAATTGTGTCTGTAAATTTAGCACATTCTAGAGTTCAGCATACCGAAGAGCTGTTTTCCAAAGGGCCACAAGTGTCCTAAATTCCTATTGTCTGCTATAGAAAGGCAAAGATTTTTGTGCCCTGTATGAGGAACACATGGATCTCTTGCTTTTTTTAAAGCCACCAAACCTGTGTACTTGCGGTCTGTTGGATCACAGCCAAAGCGCCTGCAAATACCATAAAATTATAGTTCAAATATGTTGTTTCCGCTTTTCTGTGGAGCAAATTAATGTCCTGAACTCTTCTGTAACTTGCTGCAATTTCAAGCTAACCGGCTCCTTATCAAGACATACATTCCATAGCTCTCTACATTTATAACTACACACAACTTTACCAACCACTGGAAAAAAAACTTAACACCATAATTAAGTCCTCCGTCACAAGCAAGGTTGCTATTGAAAGTGACAAGCTCAAACCACAGAAGAATCATAAAGATGATTAATTTTACAAACTAATTCTTGTTTCGGAAGATATTTCTGCAGAAAACATATGCCACTCCTAGGAAGAAAGAGGGGATGTCTGTTCAGCTGAATATTGCAAACAACTACACTATTACATTGATGTAATACAGCTTCAACCTAAATTTGGCACTGAGCATTTTTTCATTCAATTCCCTGTAGTAAGGCAAATAACTACAACAATTTCCTAGTCAAGCTGATTTTACTCAATGTATATATAAAAAACCCTAAATATGCTTGGGAAATGGATTTACTTTTCCTATATAGCCAATTTGTTACTGTAAATTCACTTTTTCTATGTTCCTCATTAGAATGCTCTACAATATTAGGAAACTGTTTTATTTTAAGTATAGCTTTTTAAAAAATCTACAATAAGATGCTGTACAGCATCATGCAATTCTTTAGACTCACTTATCAGCCAACTTTTCCTTCCCATCCCTGGGAGCAATAATTCTGTATCAGCTGCAAAGAACTGCATGGAAACACTGCTCTACATTTTCCTACAAAGTGGGGTGAATGAGGCACTTCTGCATCACCGAAAAGAGGAGAAAAGGAGACAAATGTAATAAAAATAGCACATATGAATCAAATTTACATATTACAGTTTGTACAGACAACAACAGATAGATGCAACCTTAGGAACTGCTGCTTTCAAAAAGAATGTCAGGAAAGTTGGAGGGAAGCAGAAAGATGGACAAACTCTATTAGGGAGGTCACAGGTAAGAATTTACAGGACCTAAGTAGAGAAGTGGAGGATAAGGAGTCTTGGAGATGTTTCATCCACAAGATCACCACGAGTCAGGATCGGCTCAAAGGCGATTAACAACAACAACAACAAACGTGTTGATTTGCCACTTGATAATCTATTCTAGTCGAGACTAACCAACAGGATTTGAGTCATGGCCTGGCAGGAATGGGAGAAGAATAATATTGGAAACTGGGATAAGGCCTTCCTGGTAATCCTCTTTCTTCTCTCAGAAGGCTAGAGATGGGAAAATAGAACTTTGAGATTATAATATTCCTTATCACTTACTTGTAGGTTCAGGAGTCAATTGTATTTGTGATACCTTTCCTACATAAATGCTTTATTTGTTTCAGCAACAATACCAGTGCCTACACCTGTGTAGGGTTGTAGTTAGCAGGCTGGATTCAGGACAGCCAGGTTCAAGGCAACCATGCAGAAAGGAAACTCATTGGGTGACCTTGCATTTGTCAGCCTAACCTGTCTGATAGGGTTGCAAAAAATAAAGTGAGGAGAGTGAGAGCCATTCAAGCTACTTTGAGCTCAACAGAGGAAAGGCTGCATATAAATGTAACAAACAAACAATCTGTTTGGGGAGGGCATGCAGTGCTGACATTTTACTCTTAATAGTCCCTCTCCCCTGGAGATCTAGCATGGTGTAGTAGTTCCGGTGCTGTACTAGGACTCCAGGAGACTAAGGTTTGAATGCCCATTCCACCATGGAAACCCATTGGGTCTTAGAAGAACACAATAGCAATCCCTCTCAGGCTCAGAGGAAGGCAATGGCAACCCCCTTGTGAACAAATCTTGCTAGGCAAACCCCATGATAGGACCACTTTAGGTTTACTGTAAATCAGAAATGACTGGAAGGCACACAGCAACAACTATAGCTATATCTGTAACATGGCTGCCTGTGAGGAAGAGATTTAAGGAGTGACAGGAAATATATAGAGTGATACAGCATTTTATATTTAGGTAGTGACAGCAGTAGACAGCCATAAAGCTCTCTATTACATATATAGCATATCTTTGGAGCAGCAGAAAGTATTTTAAATTAGTATATGAACTTTCATTTCAAATTAGGGATGAACAATCTCTCAGAGCACAGTGTGGTGATCTGAGCATTGGACTAGCACTTTGGAGACCAGGGTTCGAATCACCACTCAGCCATGGAAACTCACTGGATAATCTTGGGCAAGTCATTCTCTCAACCTCAGAGGAAGGCAAAGGCAAATTTCTCTCTGAACAAATCTTGCCATGATAGGATCACCATAAATCAGAAATGACCTGAAGGCAGGCAACAACCACAACAACAACCATGACCACCTCTCAGAAAAAGGAGTTGGTCTCAGGGTGTCATCAAAATCTGGAGGCACAGGACCATGTAAAGAGGTAGGAGTGCATTCAACTTAAATGTTACTCACCTTATTTTAAGTACTTAAGATGACCTAAGTCTATCCACGAAATGAAAAAAAGTTCAGCTGAAAATATACTGCTTTCTTTTTCATGGATGTATACATAATGTGTACATTAAAGATCTCAGAAGTTCTAGGGTAACCTAAATAATTAATATTGTAATGAAAAACACAAGGATTTAGGGTGATAATTACTGGACTTTCCTCTACTTACACTGGCTTACCCCCTATGGAGGCTACCAAAGCTAAGCATTTTATCACTCTAGTAATCAGTGATGGGTGATGGCCTTCATAAAACAAAGCAATTAAATCAGTTTTTTTAAACCTTGGCATTTTTTTCATTAAGGAGCCCTCATTTAAGCTACTCCCCCACCCAAAGCTATACTGGATACACCAGTCAGTGTAACTACAGGTATTAGTCTCTTAAATATGCAAGAGGAGTCTGAAAGCTCAGCTTTTCAGAAACAATTATTTCACAAAAGTAATCTAAAGGAAAAAGCAGCAGCTTGAACGCTCTTTTGATGATCACTAAAATTCTGAATTGGGGCCTACATGCATGCAAGTTGCCCATGTGTGCAAAAAAAAAAAATCCTTTTTCTAGCAGTAGGTTTAAGGGCACAAATCTAGATCTGGACAATGAGGAGGAGCAAAGGTCCACTACTGATTCTGATTCATATAAGCTCCCTGCTCCAGCAGTTTATAGTGGTGAAACCCTGTCCTTATGGCAAAGCTACACAATTAGAGGACAACATCAAGTTTGGTCTTTATAATACAAGAATAAACACTTCCTGCCCTCAAATGTCATTTCATCTCCAACAGTGACTTGCCTCCGAGTAAAACTGCTAACAAAATTATCTAACACAATTCCCAATAGATATGATAACCTCAAAGTGTAAGCAACAAAAACAAACCCTAATTATCCTAGGGCTGGATCTAAAAAATACAGTAGGCCTTTGGTATTCACCCCCCTGTGGATAACAAAATCTGTGGATGCTCAAGCCCATTAAACACAATGACATAGTAAAATGGTGTTCCTTATATAATATAGGGTAAAATCAAGGCTTGCTTTATGGAATTTATATATTTTTAAAGTATTTTCAAGTATTTTCAAGCCATGGAGGCTTGTCCGACTTTTTTTATTCCTATGGAGTGGCAATACATGCAGCGAAGACTTTTTCTTCTGCCACTACCAAGTTGTGAAATAGCCTGCCGGAGGAGATTTGATGTATCACTAGTCCTGATTGTTTTAAAAAGGTAATCAAGACATATCTCCTACAGCAGGCATTCCTGGATTAATATTTTACCAACCTTGGATTTAATCATTCAACAACTGCCCTAACTACCTCTGCCTTGTATTTTTAACAACTGTTTTAAATAACTGTTTACTAATTTAATTGTATTTTATTGTGGATGGGAGGGTTTGGGATACAATGGTAGCAAGTGATTACTATATTTATGGATGTTTTTAGTATTAGCCGCTTTGATCTTCTGTAGAAGCGGGATAGAAATAATAATAATAATAATAATAATAATAATAATAATAATAATAATAATAATTATTATTATTATTATTATTATTATTATTATTATTAGTTGAATCCATGGATAAAGAATCCATGGAGGGAGGACTGTATGGAAAAAGCCACTCACAGAAGGAATCTTTCTAGCCCCACTCTTAAGGCTTCTGGATTTTACCTTTGTAAAAGTACGGTCAGAATATCTCAGACACTTTATCTTCTTTGATTGACCAGTAATATCTACATGCCATCACTATAGCTCTTACGGTTGAATTGAGACTTCTTTCTTAAATGTAACTGCTGGAGCAACTACTACTGAGTCTGGCTACAATAATCAGGATGCATCCATATTGCTGTGTTCTGAAATACAAGCTGTATAAAATTCGTTTTGTCACATATACTAATGCAATGACCATGATGGGTAGTTTAATACACACACACTTTACAAAATACCCTAAATAGATTTGCTAATTTACAATTGATGAAAAAAAAATCAATCTGTTTTAAATTTCTGCAGCTATCATCTTAGTTAATATGATACACTTTTGAAAAATCAGATACTCAATTTCTGTTTCTGCAAATAATCAGAAACTGATGTACAAAATTTTCCTTCACATCATGATAGATATGAACTTAAATATGGATTTGTGAAATCTGCCTGCCCTTGGACATGTTTGTGTAAATCACATTCATGCTAACCGGGGGAATGTATATGCGTCGGAGAGAAAATAGACCCCTGACTGTGAAAATAAATGTGTTCAGTTATTTTCAAAGACAATGCTGAAATCAAATAGCTAAAAAAGTGTATGTACAGTACAATGACAACTTTATCAGAAAATAAAAATATTAATGTTATTTTAAACTCAGTAGTCAGAAACCTACAGACAGATTGCTAAAAGAGGGGACTTTGATTTCATATTCAGGCCATTTTTTTTTAAAGTCAAATGAGAATCCACAGAAACAGCTACTTCAATTGAAAGTGGTGAGCAACTGTATACAAGTATCACATGCAATTGTGGTGAGAACACAAATGTGTCATTCTCTATAACATGATTTCACTAAGCAGAGTACCTACTAGGTATATTAACCTATATCTTTTGCTTGTTACCATTCGTTTCTAATTTGAACGAATTTTTCCAGCATGTTCAGCTACATGCCCCATAATCCCCAGACAAACCAGCACATAAACATGCTGTATGGAGAAGATACAGTCTAATGGATGTGGAGGGCACCTGGTTGGAGGCAATAAAGACAAGCAGTTATAGTGTGTATTATGCAGAAGATAAGTGCTCATGTCTGGATGACTCCTCTCTGAGAATATAAGAACTGAGCCATGATTTATGAACCACAAATACTGTTAAAAGAAGAAGATTATTCATAGGATTCTTTAAGGCCCTTTCCCTGCCCCTATGTTATGGATCACTCCACTAGTAAGATATGGAGTTTGCCACTAATTCTCCAAAAAGGAAATAATTAAAAGAATAGTTAGTTTTTAAAAATTTAATCTGATACAACCTGTGGTTAATTTGGACTATGGTTTGCTCATGCAAACCTAGAATCAACTATGGTTATTTACCTTACCTTATTTAGATAAACCATAGATTAAATTTACTATAATTCTTGGTGTGAACAAAATAATAACCACTGTTGGTTTAAAATGGAAACAGATGGTTTAGATGCAATTGCATCAAAGAAAGAGACTTGAATCTACAAAAGTCCATGCTGCCAACTTTGTTCTTTCATTTAGTCTCAAAGGTGCTACAAGATCTTGCTACATACAGATTGCTTAGATATTGTCCTTTTAGCTGGACCAGAGAGGAGAGCAGGAAACAGACCTGAACACATAATGTCAAACTGTAGTTTAGCATTATGTCCAAACCAGGCTAGACATTTTAAAACCATTTTTCAAGCAAACTGTGTATAGATATGTATGCATTAGAAGAATCCAAAAGAGTAGAAAGAATACGATTTCAGGATCCCAAAATCTGACAGACTAAACTCACAGAACTGAAGTGGGTTCATATACAGTATGGCTGAGTATACTGTGGCCTTCCAGTGGTTGTTCTACTACTTAATAATATAATAATAAAATTTATTTATATCCTGCCCCATCTGCACTCAGGCAATCTCCCATCCTCTGTCATAAGGCTTTGATCAGTATGACTGATGTGAACTGCAGATCAGCAATGTCTGTTGGATCATACATTTACCACCCCTGAGACAGAGGGGCTATTATGATACATTCTGTTCTATCAAGTATACATTTGAACATTGTTCTTATATGAATTATAATTAAATGACTAATTTTTTCATAGCACACTAAAAATATGGTAAATCAGGAAATTGCCTCACTCTGTCAGTTCTGTGCCCAAGTGAGTTTGTCTTTATAACATACAAGCAGAAAATCACTTGATGACAAAGGTGAAGTGATATGGCTAAATCTGAGTATTACAAAGACCTAGAATGAAAAATTATGGATTTACACATGTGTGAGAAAGTCTGGAGTGGTTTGCACTGCGCATGCTGCAAAACTGAAGCTAGTAACTCACAAATATAACAATCATGTCCTCTGATCGCATAATCCAAGAGGAATTTGTTGTTGTGTGACTTCAAGTCACTTCTGACTTATGGTAACCCTAAGGTGATCCTCTGTGTTTGTGTGTGTGACTTATGGTGACCCTATGAATTTCATTGGGTTATATTAGGCAAGGAAAATTCAGATGAAGTTTTGCCGGTTCCTTCTTTGAAATATAGCCTACAGCACCTGGCATTAAATCCATCCAAGTACAAACTAGAGTTGACCCTGCTTAGCTTTTAATATCAGATGGGATCTGATGACTTTATGGTATTTCTTGACACAAAGGAGATATTTCATATTTAAAGGTAAAGGTAGTCCCTTGACATGAATTTCTAGTCTTAACTGACTGTAGGGGGTAGTGCTCGTCTCTGTTCTTTAATGGACTTATATACATGATTCTAGCCAACTGGAGTCTGAGCTTAAATGCCCCTCAGTATTCTCCTCAGATCAAGCTCCCTGTCTCTTCTGTTTCTCAAGTGAAAAAAAGCCAAGAAATTGATATAATACTAAATCCATTTTTTCAGTGGCTAATCGGCAAACTATTCCAAATAATTCAGAGCATGATATGTCAAAGAGATATACCTGCAGACTGTCTAGACGCCAGACAATAGGCAAGCGCAGACCATATTGTCAATGCAGGTATTTCTAGCATCTGTCAGATTACTCAGGAAAAGAATTCCTGCCCATACCCAGTCAAACACAAGCACACACACAAAGCCCAAATATATAAATTAATAAATAAAACAAGCATCCTGGCAATTCTGTGGCAGAAATTTGAGTGTAATGACTTTCGACAGTTTAGCAATTATGATAACAATACAGGCAAGATGTTTCTGCAGCCATTTGTGAGCAAAAGCAACTCCTGCAAAAGCACACACCAGCCCAAGATATGAGTCATGCTCAAGCAATTTTGCTATGGGCCATAAAATCACTTTGTGTGAGTTAAAGCTAAATCTGTATATGTTCTATAATGTTTCCCTACTGTGGCGAGATGGAGATCCCAGTATCCTATCACAGATAATGACAAAAAAACAAATTCTGTCTATAAAAGCTGATTGCTCCACCAGTCACCCTTAACTGTTCCAAGAATTGTAATGCAGACGCTACATTTTATGCTGCATTCAGCCACAAAGAGACACATTCCATCAAGTGCACACCATACTGACTTCAATTTAGTCAGATTTTAGTATGTAGTAGGGGGGAATTCAGAATAGCCTTCCAACACACTATATTCAGCCTGCTAATTTCCATTATATCTACTCGTCGCCCTACGGGCTTCTGCCGCTCCTTTCCAAACCCACCGTTTCAGATTTTCTTACATCAATACCCAGCATACTCATTTAGGCAGCGATATCATGGACAGATTTCATTCTCTATCTACAGGAAAGATGATATGATGAAAGATGCCCGTGACAGTTAGTATAATAGAGCGACCAAGGTATTGAGCCCTAAACCACAAAGTCCTGAGCACAAATCTTGCCCCAGCAATGCACTCAGTGGGGAAGCTTTAAGCAACATATTGCATCTCAGCCTCAGCCTTCATATGCAATTTGGGGACAAGAGCACTGAGCAGAGCTCAGGACAGTTACTTTTTTCAATGACAGTTCTTTGTATCCCCTAGCCAGAAAGGGAACCAGATAGAGGAATTGTAGTCTAAAAAGTACCTTTCTCAAGCTCTAACACAGATTCAGTTTAAAGGGTTGTAGTCAGCATAACAGATCACACACATTAAAGTACTTCAATGCTCAGAAAGCACTTAATACAGGGGTAGAAACCACTTATATGATAGATTTTTGCAACTATTTTTTAAAAAAAAATTAAAAATATATGCATGTATGATCTCATTTGGTTTTTTGGCTTGGCATTTTGTTTTATTGTTGTATCAAAAGTGACAACACAAGAAATTACTTTTAGGGCTGAGGTTCCTAAATTGTGTCCTGAGGTTTGAACCAGGGTTCAAACATCCTGGGGTCCTCCCATCGATTTCCTCAAATTGCATTTAAGTGTATGTTTTGGGGGAAGGGTCCATAATTTTCATCCAATTTCTAAGGGAGTCTGACAACCCGTACCCCACACTGGTCTAGGGCATACTCGGCATTGGTTCAATTGGAACTACTGGGTCTGGTTCTACTAGACTGATGCTGGAAATGTAGTCAACTGGTATCTAGTATTGTACATCTTTTAAGATCATGTCAAGTTTTTACCTTTTTCTGGACAGACGTCAAGACAAGAATTAACAACATGTTTGAAATAAATATTGACAATTTAAGACACTTATGTTTTACTACATAGCAATGCCCTAATAACTGTAACATGCATGGGTGAATGGTTTACTAGAACAATATTGAAAGCTAAATGTTTAGTTTTGTTAAACTAGAAATCTAAAAGCACCCTGAATGTTAATACTTGGATTAAGATCTTCTAACAATGTCTGAGTATGAAAAATATTTTATACATATCTACCAAAGATTGAATTGCAAGCAAACTGGCATAGTTTTTATTTAATATGCAAAAATATATTTATATTGTAGTAACTTACCAGTCACTTAATTTTCCCTTTCTCTTTTTACTCTCTCTCTCTCAATCTTTCCCTTTTTGTTTTTTTAATTAGTATATGACAAATATAATTGGATCAATCCATGTGTTCTAACTGTAAGAGGTAAATTGTGTGTTACAAAGGATGGTAATTATCAATAATTTGTTCTTGAAAATGTAATTAATAATAAAGGGAAGACAAAAACTAAAAAGAATACACAAAATGGTAATATCCTATCATGTGGGTAGGAAGCCTGTATGTCCAGAAAGCTGCTCAAAATGTAGACTATGACACAAAAAATTGTATGACCCTTAAACCCCTGTTCAATTCTAAGTGGCTAATGAGTTGGAACTCATTTAGTCATTCTTAAAAATGGGTTAAAACCATTTAATAATTTTTTCAAATGGGTTGAATCCATTTAGTCACTCTTAAAGCAAATAAATGGGATTAGAGTTAGTCAAGACTAATGCAAACTTCACTGAGTTAAAAGGGTCTAGCCTAGATATGGTTATATCTGGATCACAGGAAATGTATCTAAAATTGGTCTGAGATTTGAAGAGCCCAATACAACAGTACAAGTACCAGGCATGAAATAGAAAGCTTCCCAGATCATGATGATGGTATGTGTGTGTGCGCGTATGTGCACACACACGTGCAGGATACATTATAAAACTGGGTCGCAATGTAAGTAGCAATAATTTAAAGTAATGTAATTTTTGCAAAAGACACTTATTAACCACATCACTTTACCACATTACTTTGATACATACAACTTTATAATAAAGTCAGCACTACTGAACATCCTAGGGACTGGGATGGGGTGCACGGTGCACCTCTTTAAATCTAACTCATCATCTAATTAAACTAGCTGTCTTTCCATCCCTGAAGTCAACAGAGAAGCCCTTCCTAATCTGACAGTCCTTTAATCAGAGGACTTTCCTATGTAGAGTAGAACATACGGCCATCCTATCCTAAAGGCTCAGAGTAGTTTTTTAAAGAACCCATAGGAACAAATAAGAATCCATTAGTATTCAACATCAGAAACCGCAATCACAGTAATTTCCTTTTGCTAAATTTATTTTGCTGCTTTTATAGAACTTCTAGAAAGAGAGTGGACCTGTTTAACAGCCAGGGCAACAGGAACAGAACTTGTAAAACTATCACACTGATCAGCTGGTTTCATGGGAAGGGAAAACCAAATCAAAACAACAGATCTTTCATCTACCCAATCAGTCTGACTGCAGCTTATTTTGCAAGGACAGGCATCATGGATGCTAGTCTTGTTTATAGATGCAATTTCCTATCCACCTCAGGATATTAATGTGAAAATTGATCTGGGGTGAGGATTTATAAAGGACATTCAAAAGCACTTGACAGCCTTCTCCTAATAAATAGATAACTGTTAACTACTCCTTACTCTTATGAAATATTTCTAAAGGAAAAGACAAAGATTAGCCACATCATTTTGATACAAGATCTTTACATACAATTTTACAATCAAGTCAACACTACTGAACATCCTGGGGACTGGGGAGGGGTGCATTTCTTTAAATTCCCCTCATCATCTGTAGTTTAAATTCATAAAGTATCTGTGTGTCTCTTCCTGAAGTCAATAGAGAAACTCCTGATTTGAAAGGAGCTGAATTGCATCTTGAATTGACTAACTTGGGCACTGAACAGATAAACAGCTTGTAGATTCAATATAAAATGTCTGTTATTTCAAAGAGAAAGCATAAGTATACAGCGTTATCTATGAAGACAGTTGCATACCTCTCCGACGTCATAGACCCAAATCCTTCCTTCAGAATCCCCAACGGCTACTTCTTTCCCAGCTTGGGCCCAACGAACACGATTGAGAGCAGAGGCTCCTTCGATTGTCACACTAGCTGTTGGAACCTATGAAAGACATTATTCTCTTGAGGATGATGATGTAAATGCTCTATATCAAATATGCTACTTCACAAAATAATAACAACAAAGGATGCATTGTTGTTCACTCAGATGGTACACTTAGGGAGGAACAGAAATGAAAGCAAAAAATAGGCAAGGCTTAAAACAAGATATTTTAAAAATCAAAATAATTCACAGTGAGAAGTAAGAGGCAATGAGTGACACAGGTTTACTTAGTCTTCTTCATCTCAATGTGGCCAGCATAAGATCAGCAGATGAGTAAACTGAGTGGCAAAGATTAAGGAGTTTAAATGTGGTAAGAAGCATAAATCAAAACCAGTAAGATATACAACAGGGGTGGACAACTTATTCCCGCTCAGATTTTTCTGAGTTAGGGGTTAGGGGGAGTTAGGGGGGCATTGCTAGTTGAGGAATTCTTGCAGCTATAGTTCAAAAAAGTAACTTTTTCTAAACTCTAGTTCTGGATGATTCTTGACCAAGATGTCCTCTCCATGGGCCTCTCGCCTTCCTCCTCACAAACTGCCTTGCTGCTATTATTATTATTACTCCCCTAACCCTAACATGGGTCACTTCCCAAAAAGGAGAAAGCAAGACAACCAGAGGCAGGTGCTCTTCCTCTAACCCAGTGCAAGTCCCTAGACTGGTGCCAGTCCCTGGCAATTTTCCAGGAAAGAAAGTAACAATTGTAGTCAGTTGGCACAAATATGATACCAGTTCCTGGCACATTGGCAAAGATTATTACTGATACGCCATATCAAATAATCCAAGAAACACTGGGACCCTTGCTGAAGAATGAACTTTATAGGTGCCCAACCAAAAAGAACCCCTAATGCCAGTTCTGCTAAGGATATAGTGTAAGGAAGCAAAAGCATACCTGTTTGGAAACATTATCACATTTATCTGTAATAGAACAAAGGTGCTGTTTTGGTCATCTGTGGTCCTGCACTGCCTCTTCTGCAGTTTCCATAACCATGCCCTATGCCTTACCCAGTGTGCCTTTCATTTGTTTTTGTTTTTTAAAAAACCTAGAAAATAATAGAAAAGGGACAGAAAACAGCCTGCTTGGGAATAGTGAGGGTGAGAGGAGGGGAATCATGCCCACTAATGCCACACAACTGCTGGCATATCAGAACTGCAGTAGAAGGTACCTATTTCACCTGAGGCCATAATGGGAAAGCAGCAATACTGGGAGCCGTTGATAGGTTTTACCCATCAATGAAAAGTTGCATTCTAGCAACGCTTGAAATGCAAAGCAGCTAGAGGAGAGACATGACATCATAGGATAAGTATGGCCAAAGATGCCATTATCCAGCTTTAATTCTAATTTAAAAGCATTGTGTGATAATCACCTTAATCATCTGGTAAAACTACTTTAATAATACTTACTGGTTAAATTAGCCACACATGTATACTTATGCAATCTTCCCCAAGTAAACAGCCTGTGCTCTAAAATCATCAGATGGCATTAGCATTAAAGCAAATTTATTTTCTCAACTAATTTGTATACAACTTTTTTGCATGGCTATGTTGTTATCGTTTTCCTAGGTTTATGGACTGATGTCTTACTGTACTTTTTTTATTACTAATGGGTTATTATATCTTTTCATGCCTCGCTGGAATCCACCTGTGGAAGACATTTAATTTAGAATATTTTAATATTAAATTAAATCTGCAGCCTTCTACATGGGCATGATCCCCAAGGGACAAAATGAAATTCATTTCCCAATGTACATGAAAATGATTTCACTATTCAATTTAATAGCATTGATTGTTTAAGGTAAATCTGGGGGGTGAACTATGTTCATTTATTTTAATATATATAATCATTCTTGTACAATCATCAGTCCAGACAGATTACAAACCATCTCCAAATATTTTGAACATACCGAGAAGAATTATGATTTTCAGATTCTGTGCCTTTGACTCTGAGGGAAATATTTATGAAAAATTTGGAGATATGAAAAGAGGTGTTGCATTTGTTAACCCTCCGCTCTCAAATTGTTATAGCCATTCAAGGTTACAAATAAAACAGGAACCAACCATCAGGAAGATGCACAAAATAAAGTGTAGCTGTTTTGGATATCTCTGATACACCAGGATTATAGTTAATACTTTCCCAAATGGCTCTATATTGAGAATTATTGATTGCACTCAGATGATGTATATAAATATTAATGAAAACAAAACTCAAAATTGTGGCATGTTTGAACTTCTTCTTGTACTTTGCAACTGGATCAGCATACAGGAGAAGTGTTCTTTGCCAACTTCCAGTGTAGCATTATAGTTGCAAATATAATGCAACTCCAGATGTAAATCAAGAATTTTGATTTATTACAGTACAGTTGTAAATCGAACACTATTGTTCTCAGTAAAGAATCTTGATACATTTAGCTACATATATTTGTCCATAAAACAAATTTGCTAAATGTTAACACCCAGTTACTAAATTCAGTGGCCATGCTTGCAAGGGTTGGAGGAGAGAGCTACAGTCCAAAAAGTAACTTTTCTAAGTTCTAAATATCTGCTATGATTTTATGATTATATTTTCCAGAACTCCTAGCTGATTTTACACACGTAGGTTACAGGTGTGACGCTTGAGATTTGGAATTGTCTTCTATGGGAGTCCTACAGTCCATTTTATTTTGACAAGCTTTTACAGAATTGTATTTATAGTTTGTCTTTATATTCTTGCAGCTTTCTAAACTTGCATTTTAAACCTGTTTTGATGTCACTGATATCCATGTTGTCCATTGGGATTAAATACACTGTTCTTGACATACTTAAAAGATTATAGTGTTGTTGTTGTTCTTTATGATTAAAATATACAAATTATCTTGATACTAAGATGCCTTGGATACCTTTTGGCAAGGTGAGATATTTGTTTGATTTACATCCCACTTTACTCCCACGTGGATGTAAACCTTGATAATAAATTTACAAAATTATGAATGTATGGAACTGCTTTGTATTCAATCAGGCTAGTTTTCTGGGTAGTTCAGTTTTATCTATAGTGACCGACTCTATCTTTCAAGGGCTTCAGCCAATTGGCTTCTCAGCCCTATATTAACCTGCCCAAGTCTTAACTATCTCACGAGTCGATTTTCACATGGTTCCACCACTGTTACAAGCCAACCTGGTGAGGACATCGGAGAGGGCTTTTTGGTGGCTGCTCCCAGGGAATGAAATTCCCTTTCTAGGAGGACTGGCTGCCCTCCCAACAGTTTCCTTTTGCTAGCAGGTCAAACAGATCAAGAACTTTTTATTTTAAAAAAATTGATAATGAAAGGGTTATGCAGACATTTCTTTGAATGAGAGCATGTACTATATACAGGTTGAGTATCCCTTATCCAGAATTCCAAAATCTGAAACATTCCAAAATCCAAAATTGTCCACATGGGTGACTGAGATAGTGACAGCTTTGCTTTCTGATGGTTCACTGTACATACATTTTGTTTCATATACAAATTATTTAAAATATTATGTATAAAATTATCTTTAGGCTATGTTTATAAATACAGTCTGTCCTCGCCTTACGCGGGGATCCGTTCCGGATCCCGCCGCGTAAGGCGAATTCCGCCTATGCTCGAGCCCCATTGGAAACAATGGGGCTCGTGCACGGTGGCGCGGGAGCGTGCGGGGCGCAACGGGGGCGCGCGCCCATTCAATTGAATGGGAAGCGCCACCCCTTCTGCCCTGTGCGCGCGCGTATGCTCAAGGCTGTGTATGGCGCAGGCGCGCTGTATATGTGAAACATAAATGAATTTCACGTTTAGACTTGGATTCCATCTCCAATATGCAAATATTCCAAAATCTGGGGGGGGGGGATCCAAAACACTTCTAGTCCCAAGCATTTTGGATAAGGGAGACTCAACTTGTATTTTCATCTTGATTGTAACATTTTTGAACAATTTTGTGCTTTTCAGATTAGTGGTGCTCTAATATGCTACCTTGATTACTTGTGGTTTAACTTTTTATCATTGGGTTTTTAGCCCTATCTTGTTGTAACTTTGTTGTAACCTGCCTTGGGTCTCATGTTGGGAGAAAAATAAATAAATAAATAAATAATAAAAATAAAAATCAATCAGTCAATCAATATACTTGGAGATGGCAGGAACAGAAGCAGGGACCTTTGGCATCCAAAGTACAATTGATTTAACAGCTGTCACTGATAAGCTTTATCATTACTCAGATGGGAGGGGAATGTACAAATAACTCTTGGCAATGTAGGTCACTGGACTACACTGCCACCAAAACAACACTGTGGCATGCAGACAAAATCTAAAGAATGCTGTATGGACTTGCCCCTTTGTTGTATTCTTCTCTAAACTTTACTCATACCTAACTTATTTTTAAAACCCTGATCTCATCCAAGTTGCTAATACCCTGATGTGAAATTCACTAATGCCAAAGTATTTGAATTTAACTGAGAAACAGCTGATTCATCTTAAATCACTACAACCATTAAATCACCATTGAAACACTGAGACCATAAAATCACTGAGATCACAGGTACAGTTCTGCAATGCTTTCATCTCCAGTCCTAAAGCTATGTGCAAGACCCAGTGATTTCAAGGGAACACACTTTGACCTCAATCTCAGTCAGTTTAAATCTCACAACAGTGGTTTACTTAGGTAGTGAATTAAGCTGTAATGCTTAAAAACCAGGATGGGGTGGGGTGCTGTATTGATTTCATCATTGAGATTTTTTATCTAGTAACAAACCAATCAGATTCTTCCATTTGCTTTTTTTGAAAACCTTTAAAAAGAAGACATTATAAGCTAAAGAATATGATTTGACTAAAACATGTGTTCTTTTGATTTTTGTGGGAATGATTTGGGGGCTTGTTTAATTCTCCCAGTGAAGTCAATGGGGTCTCAATATGTTTAACTCTGGCTGGACTCTGGCCCAGTACTTGGAAGAGAGGGAGAAATAAAATCATTATTTTTTAAAAGTACCAAATTGTCGGGCAAAGGATCAAAAGACCGAGCACTTCCAGTTGTTAAAGCGTTTGCTCCTTGGCTGCTACTGTGGGTCTCTGATTAGTTTTTCCTGGTAGTTGTGCTCACACTGAATTTTTTCCTAGAGGGAACTATTTCTTTTTCTTCTTCTTTTTTTTTTAAACCAAAAGTGTATCTGCCTGGCATAGATTTAATGATCCAAATTAAACAAATGAGAGTAAAATAAACTTGATGACTGTCATCCCGTTCACAGCTCCCTCTGCTTTAACAGCAGCGATCACAGAGCAATTTCCTCACCCATAACCAGATCTGCTGCATCGGTTTAAAACAGTCTGTTTTGGGAGAAATGAAGAACTTTTCTTTCAGGAGTGATAGTAAAGGCTAGTAATGGTAACACCTGTGGGGATGTCTCCTTCTCCTCTCCCTTCTCCAGAAGAAAAAGCTTTGGAGAGAAAGCCCCTCCTTATTCATCCTCCTCCAGCTGAACACTTTATAATTAAGCCGGCTCTGTGGCTTCCTGCTCAAAACACTTCAAAAGACCTCCCGTCTCCACCTGACAATCCAGTTTTCAGCATTTGTCCCTCCTTACCTGTCTAAGGTGATTTACAGAATACAGCAGTAAAAACCTGCATTTTCTTTTAACTTAAATGTTTCTTATAGTGCTACGAAAAGACGACATTAACTCCCAAAAAGTGGAAGAAGAAAAAATAAAAATACTACAGTATTGGCATGACCTGCTTTTGCCTTGTTCATTTGATTGATTCTCCACTTCAATCCATGGGTATATAAATCCATTACCTTCTTAGTCTTTTACATACAACCGATGAATTAAGCTCTGTCTCGCCTTAAAAGCTCATGCCTCAAGCCCATATGGCGCCAATGCCCTTTCTGGATTCTCTGTTCTCGTAGGCGAACACAGCTATTCTTCTGCAATTAGGGAACTTAAATTTATTGTCATGCTTGTTCATTTCTATAGTGTTTTTAGCTTGCAAACCGATTTACAAGCCTTGCCTCTTTTATCTGTCTTGCCTTGTTGTTACTGTGCAACTCTTACAGGATCTGAACTTTGTATTTGCTGGGCAGAAGGCTCATAATATACTTAAGACTTGCGTAAGGCAATTATTTTGAGAGCTGATGCTCAAATCTCGGTAGGGTGACATTTAGAACTTTCAATCACAAGACTGTTCTCACAGGCCGAAGAAAAGAAAAGGAAAAGTTCAAGGGACAATTTCTGTAAAATCAAAATTACACACAGTTATTTCACAACTGGAAACGAGGCAAAACCACAGGCCCTTTGAATTCAGACAAAAAATGACATGAGACAAAATTGTAAAAGAGTAAAAAAAGAAGAAGAAAAGAGGAGCTATAGTAAGATACATTCTGTACATGGAAATCAATATATCTTCTCACAAAGCTTTCTGACTTCACTGTTTGATTGATGCTAAACAGGGCAACAGTGTTTTCTCTCTATGGTTTCTATTTTTACATTTCTCTCTGCTACTGGTATAGAAATCTTTGTCCTTATATTTCAGAATTGTAACGGCACAAGAAGCTTTTCACACACATATAAAGTGTGTATACATTTGTATGCATGAATATTCATCCCTAGTGACAAAATGTTTAAAAGAAAACAAAGTAAACTTACATTAAAATGTCAATACGTTAAAACAGAGTAATTTTGATTAAACCAAACTGACAATTGGTTTTGACTTTTTAAAATGTTTAACTCTTTTAAACTTTTGCAAGCTCCCTTAATTCTCGAGATTGGGGAAAAATGTAGGGTACAAGTAAAACAATAAAAATAATGAATAAAATAACATGTGCTGCTACAGTACTTTAAGTATATATGATAAATGTTGTATCAGATAAAGAATAAAGGTGTTTTATATAAAAAATAATATTTGAAAGGGAATGTCTGCTCAAAATGCTTGAAGCCATGTTTCTATCATCTTCTTAAAAAGCAAAAAGCAAAATAACTTGTTCACAGTTGTCTGAGATAAGAAAGAAAAAAATCACTTCCAGAAACCCAAATAAGGGAGAATTGTAAATATTCTTTTTGCTCTTTTTAGGGCACAACTGGCCATCCAGGCTAGTAAAACACTGACTTAGGTCCAGACTATATTTGCTTGACAGCAGCATAGAACAATGGACAGTAACACCTGTAGATGATTTAATGGTCCTCCGCAAAATACATTCCCTCCAGGTCAAAAGCTGGCACACAATGGGAAATGGTTCCAGTCTGACTCAGGGTGGCATTCCACTGGTAGAATTATTTTTATTTAATTGTTTTAAAAATGTGGCTTCCCCTCACACACCACAACCACATTTGGGACATTCTGTTCTTTCACATGACCACAAGTCTTTCATCATACATAGGTATGACCAGATTTGCAAAGATACTAGAGAATATTTGGCAAGGAAAATTATAGATGTATCACAGCAGTAAGTTGCTCTTAGATGATGATAATAATGATGATGATGATGATGATGATGATAATAATAATATTAAGAAACTCAGAAATGGATGATGAAGGGGAGGACCTACAGCTGAGAAAAAGAGTATGAATCCAAATGTTTAATACAAACCCACGTTTCAAAGTTCAAAACACATTGCAGAAATAATCCAGTTTGAAACTGCTTTAATTGTCTTGGCTCCATGCTAGGGAATTCTGGGAACTGTAGGGTTTTTTTGAGATATTTAGCCTTCTCTGTTAGAGCTCTGGTGCCACAATAAACTACAGTTCCCAGGATTCCCTAGTACTAAACCAGAGTAATTAAAGCAGTCCCATACTAGATTATTTCTGCAGTGTGTTTTGGACCAAAGACACGTTTATCAAATCACACATTCATGTTTCCTGTTAAATAAATGCATTTGCATTATATACTTACCACTTTTTAAATGGTATGATAATTATTATACAATTTGCTTTATCTTTATGGTGCTTCTCACTTCAATATTTATTACTGTTTTATATACCCTTTTACAAATATTTTCTTTCAAGGAGCTCTAGGTAGATTATAGGTTTCCTATTTCTCCTTCCTTTTCTACTTCCAACAACACTGCAGGGCTGAAAAAACAAACCTATTAAGCTTTGTGGCTGAGTGAGAATTTCCACCAGCGTCTTCCTGGTTGAATCATTATTCTACATGAGCCAAATTAAGATTAACTTGTACTCCCTCATTAATACTGCATTGCAAATCAAATGCGGAGAAGGCTTTCACACCAGACCTAAATGCATTATCTGGATATCAGGACAGGAAACATCCAAACAAGGCCACAAATCTATGCATGTTTGCACTGGAACCAAGTCCTAGATAACTCTCTAGGGCTGCATCCATACTGCAGAAATAAACCAGTTTGACACCATTTCAACTGCCCTGGCTCTATGCTATGGAATTCTGGGAACTGTAGTTTTTTGTGGCACCAGAGCTCTCTGACAAAGCTACACATCTCACAAATCTGCAAATCCCAGGATTCCATAGCATTTAGCCATGGTGATTAAAGTAGTGTCAAACTAGATTATTTCTGCAGTGCGGATGCAGCCTATAGCTCACTAGTAAGCAGAGCTCTGGGAAAATAAATCCTCTACTTGTACTATAGCTCCCAGAATTATTCAAACAGTGCAGCCACTAAGTGGCCCTGCTGGATTTGGGATTCTTGTAGTCCAAAAATAGGACTCTGTTTTACTAGAATATGCCAAGTAAGTGTATATGTTTGGCTACTTGCAACACAATTTTATGTAGGTTTAGTCCGAAGTAAGACCCATGGAGTTCAATGGGGCTTCTCTCCAACTGCACAGAATTGCAGCCAAGATTGTATCTCTAACCTAGGCATGTATACTAGGACTTGGATTATTATTATTATTATTATTATTATTACTACCAAGAATGACCCAGTATGTTCAATGGGTTTTTCCTCCAGGTAGAAGGTAAAATGCATGTCTGCTAATGGTACAGTCTTGGTTATTTTTCTCTACCTGGGACTTTCAATAACATATGTTCCCTTTCCCATTTGATTCTTATGTTGTCAGTAATTGCTGTCAGTAGGGGAACGTTTTAACCAGATCAAACTGGTTCACAGTTGGAACAAAGAAAAGATGAACCTTAGACTTGTAGTTCCCTTCTCTGTGCTTCTCAGTAGCAATGTGTGATAGCCAAACATGCACAACTCTGTAGTAAGTGCCATGTGTAGAAACTTTGCAAAAGATGTTCTGGGCAGGAAGAGAAAAGTTTAAGTTCTTTCTACACAGGGCATGCCGAAATTTAAAGAAGAGAAGCTGCTAACACACAGGTCTCCTGAACAAACCACTCCTTGAAAATGGAGACATCAACTCTAAATTGACAACTGTAAAGGGATAAGAAGAGTTGGGTGTGTAAAATTTCCACTTGTGTAATGTGAAACAGGTGGGCAGGAACTGAATGCTAAGATGTTGTCCCAATTGATTCTCCACTTCTGCACATGCACACCATCATCTTCATGTTCTGAAAAGTGCCCTTGCCCTCCACAACTGTTCTGCTATGGCAGGGACAATCCTGATTAAGGCTCTGTTGTCCCACTTTTTCAGTAGCTTTTTAAATATCCCCGTTTCTCCTCCTCCTCCCACTTTCTTCCTTTTTCCTCAGCTTACCTCAATTGCTGCCAACTGAGTTCAAAGTGGAAAAGTAGTACTTGCCCCCAACTAGCTCAGCAAGGGGAGAGAAAGGACAGCAGGAAGCAGAATCTTGTCCTTCCCTGTAGACTGAGGCAAAAGCAAGCTTCTGCAGCCTCTCCCAGCTTGTGTGCTTTCCCCCATAAATAACTTTATGTATTTTGACCACACTCTGAAGTTGCTTGCCACCACATGTCCCAGTTCACATGTTTTAAATGTTCGAGGGTCTGCAGGGCCCAGTACAGTGGCACCAGGGATTGATGAAGATAAAAACAGTGATAATTATTTTAAACAAGCAAAAAGCTTAAAGCTACAGTTGGGCAATACCTTTATTAAGACTAAACAAAACATCATGAAAGTATGCAAGCTTCTGTTTGGTGACTTCTGTATTATTTTGTTTGATGCTATCCAATTGTTTGTGTTGTTTTATTTTTCCACAGATGGAATAACCATCCTTGCTGATTTTTTTCTTTTTTCTTTTGCAAATAAAGAAAAGTCTACTGCACACTTGTGTGGCCCATGAATTGGTTTTTCTCCCTTCCTTTTACACTACTTCTTTCATAGTCATAGGAGTTTATCACACAGGATTTATCCCATGACGAAACTAGATTTATAATGGGAAAACTCCACAAAAGCGGGATCGTTTTCATATAACGTCACACATTAATGCACACAGAAAGTGGACAAATCCTGCAAAAGCAGGGATTGTTTTCACATGACGTCGAGGGCACTGAGCATTAACACAAAAATAACACGCACAGAAAGTGGACAAAATCGGCTGCTTTTTACTTTCAGGATTCTATTGAAAGTAAAAAGAGGCCTATTTTGTCCACTTTCTGTGTGCTCAATGCCCCCAATGAGTCTGAAAATGATCCCACTTTTGCAGGATTTTCCGGGATTTAAATCCCATTTCTGCATGGGATCTAAGCACTTAGCCTCTCATGTGATAAACTCCATAGCCTCTTACACACACACACAGACACACACACACACACACACACACACTGTAAATATGTATGTGTGTGTATATTTGGATGCTCCTAAACAGTAGTGTATTCAATTTGCACTGGAGGAATAGATTTGTACGGACACATAGCAGGGCCTTCTGTATATCAACACCCTGACTGTGGAACTTCGAACTCAAGGATGTTAGGTTGGCTCCATCTCTTTTACGCTTTCATTGAGCAGCTAAAGCAGTGCTCTCTTCCACTTGGCCTTTAATGTCTCAAACTGGTCTGTTTTAAAATGGTGTTTTAAGTTTGTTTCTAGACTGCTTTAAAATGTTTTCAAAGAGCGTTTTCATGAGTTTTGTCTCCTCTTTGTACTGGTTTTAATTGTTTTTTGTTTGTTTGTTTGTTTATTGTTCATCGACTCTAGAGCCCTTGTGGGCTGGGAGCAGAGTGACCAGATGTCCTCATTTTCCAGGACACATCCTACATTTCAACTTTCTGTTCAGGAGGAATGTCAAAAATGTCTTCTACTTTGGGCATTACTAAGAAGCATGAATTTACATTTATATGAGTGGGGTTTTTTTAGCTTTAATTTGGCAATGTCCTACATGTCTGTGGTGCCTTCTCCTCCTTTGTGGTTATGACATCTGCTCAGCCTGACTAGGAGGTAGAGTAAAAATATATTGAATTATAAATAAATAAATAAATAAATGGGATGTATGATGGTACAGCTGAAGGTCCACTCCACTTGGCCCTGGAGGAGAGGAAATGGAGCAGACCTGCTGTGCCAAGGATCTTTCGGAAGGGGGCTGGTTCACAGGGAAAGGAGAACCTCATATTCCACTGAGATTGATTTACATGTAGGAGCCAGAAGAGAGAGGATCTGGTTACAAGAGGGATGTAAGGATGGCTCTTGTTCCAGTCCCACCTCATGTATGCGAAGCAGGGTTTGCAAGGAACAGGGTGATCAGATGTGCTCCTTTCCAGAACATGTCTTCCATTTCAACCTTCCCAAATGTCCTGCATTTGGACCATGACTAAGAAGCATGAATTTGTATGAGTATTTTTAGCTTTTATTTATCTTAAATGTCCTTCATTTTAAGGTGCCTTGTCCTCTTTGATGCTTAGGACATCTACTCACCCTGGCCAAGGATCTCTGGAAAAGGGGCCAAGTTCACGGAGAGCAGAGGAACTCAATTTCCACTGAGATTGACTTACAAGCAGCAGTCAGTGCAGAGAAGATCTGTTTAAAAGAGGGATGAATGGATGGCTCTTGTTCCAGTCCCACCTCATCCATGCAAAGCAGGGCTTGCAAGGAACAGAGTGGCCAGATATCCTCCTTTTCCAGGACATGTTCTGTATTTCACCCTCCTGCCCAAGAGGGATGTCAAAATGTGGAGCATGACTAAGAAGCATGAATTTTATTTGTCTTGAACGTCCTCCATTTGGCGGTCCCTTGGCACTTAGGACATCTGGGAAAGTGGGCCAAGTTCACAGGGAGCAGAGGAACTCAATTTCCACTGAGACTGATTTAAAAGCAGCAGTCAGAGGAGAGAGGATCTGGTGGCTGGCTGGCTCTTGCTCCAGTCCCTGCCCATCTATGCAAAGCAGGGTTTGAAAGGAAACACCACTAGGCTTTCAACCACACACACACACAGTCTCCCTGGCCCCGATCCTCCTCCCAGCCAGCCTCACCTCGGTGTCATTGTTCAGGTTCCAGAGATCCAGGCGGCCCATCCCATCCACGCAGGCAAAGAGGGCAGGATGCACTGGGGACCACATGACATCGTAGACATAGTCGGCATTGTCTTCAAAGGAGTAGAGCGGCTTGTTGTGCTGCAAAAGAGAGAGAGAAAAGGAAGGGGGGAGGGAAAGGAGGAGGAGGAGAAGAAGGAGAAGCATGAAGACTTCGTGGCGCTGCTAGTGCCTGGGGCTGTCTGGCGAGTCTAATTAAAAACTTTGCACATTCATTCAACCAAGTGTCATAAAACTTCCCCGAGATGAAAGGTCCCCTTGGAGAGAGGAGGAGGGGAGGCCTGATGCCCTCAAGGAGAGGTCCAGGGAGGGGATGATGGGCAGCAGAGTGGCTCCCCTGCAAATGCAATGGGGTGGGAGACTTGGGGGGGGGGTGCCCAAGCAGCCACTGCTTGCATTTGCAAGGAACAGGAGCCTCCACAGCCGATTAGGGGAAGAAAAAGGCTTATGGGCGAGTGAATGGCCTTGATGGGCGACCCTGATAAGGATGAATGGATGGGGAGATTCCCCAGGAAAGTTATGCAAAGGCAGCCCTTGGCCAAAGGGAAGACGAACACTGCCACCTAGCGGCCGTGGGCAGGCGGCGCCAGAAGGCAATGGGAAAAGCAGTTCTAAGCCTTCTTCCTTTGCTGACTTTGGAGCAGAGAGGGCTCCTGGAGATAGGATTTCCACTCTGGAGGGCTGGCAAGGGAAGGGCAGAGCTGATCTCCAAGGCTGGGAGTCTTCAGGGCACAAGTTGATCCTCAGTGGTAAGGAAAAAGGGGCAAGGAGACTTACAAGCCTCTCCAAGAGGAACACAATTCATTCTAAGATATAGCCTTGCCAGACTGTAAAATCAGTAAGTAGAGAAATAGGCTGCATCCACACTGTAGAAATAATCCGGTTTGGCACCGCTTTAACTGCCCTGGCTCAAGGCTGGGACCCACAACAAACTCCAATTCCCATAATTCCATAGCCTTAAGCTAGGGCAGTTAAAGCAGTGTCAAACCAGGTTATTTCTCCAGTGTGGATGCAACCATAGAATCGTAGGAGTTTTATCACACTGGGGCTGATTTCAGCATCAAAGAGAGATTAAAGCACATTTAAAGCATCCTGCAAATAAAGCGTAAAGGGTGAGGAATTGCACAAATAATTACCACATGCAATTGCACAAATACAGTTGCATCGTCGCCAAAATCCTAAAAGTAAAAAAGATGCATGTTGATGCTTCTTTGTGACCGCTCCAATGGTGGGTTTTGCGTGATGTTGTGTGAAATCATTTTGCATGATTGCGCAATTTCTCCTGGATATTTATGGGATAAACTCCCGATCTCCTTCGTGTGATAAACTCCATAGAGTTGGAAGAGATCACAAGGGCCATCCAGTCCTAAATTCCTGCCATGCAGGAACTCTCAATCAAAGCATACCCAACAGACGGCCATCCAGCTCTGTTTAAAGACCTCCAATGAAGGAGACTCCACCACTCTCCGAGGGAGTGCATTCCACTGTCAAACAGTTCTTACTATCAGAAAGTTTTTCCTAATGTTGAATCTCTTTTACTGGCGCTTGCATCCATTGTTCTGTGTTCTAATCTCTGGAGCAGCAGAAAACAAGCTTGCTCCATCCTCAATATGACACCCCTTCTAATACTTAAGCACGGCTATTGTATCACCTCTTAACCATCTCTTTTCCAGGCTAAACATACCCAACTCCCTAAGTTGCCACTCATAGGGGATGGTTTCCAGCCCCTTCACCATTCTGGTTGCCCTCCTTCGGACGCGCTCCAGCTTCTCAACATCCTTTTTGAATTGTGATGCCCAGAACTGGACACAGTATTGCAGGTGGGGCCTGGCCAAAGCAGAATAGAGTGGCACTATTACTTCCCTTGATTTAGACACTATACAGTGTGCCCTTACCTTACGCGGGGGATCCGTTCCAGACTCCCTCGTGTAAAGCAAATACCACCTATGCTCGAGCCCCATTTAAATGAATGGGGCTTGTGCATGCAACGGCACAGTGGCGTGTACACACCATAGGCACACACCCCATTCAACTCTATGGGACACGCTGCCCCTTCTCCTCGTGCGGCTTTCAGCATATGCTGAAAGCTGCGTATGAGGCGGGTGCACTGTACTTTCATTGATGCAGCCTAAAATAGCATTGGCCGTTTTAGCTGCTGCATCATACTGTTGACTCAAATTCAACTTGTGGTCTACTAAGACTCCTGGATCCCTTTCACAAGTAGTCTTCTTAAGCCAGGTGTCCCCCATCCTATATCTATGCATTTCATTTTTTCTACCTAAGTACAGTATATTTTATAGCCCTTTATCTATGAGCTTTCATAGATTTAAGTGTATAGTGCATCTGAGGAAGTAAACTTAAGTCTAGGACAGCTCCTGCTGCGAACCTCTTTCTTTCAGTTAGTCTCAAAGGTGCTACAAGATCTCTCTACTTACTGATTTTACAGACTAACATCCTTATCAAGATAGCAATAGCAAGTACATTTCTATATCGCTTATCAGTCCACTTAAGCACTCCCTAAGTGGTTTACAATGTGTAAGTCAATTGCCCCTGATAAGCTAGTGACTCATTTTAGCAACCTCGGAAGGAAGCCAGGTTGGCTTGACCCTGAGCCCCTGGCTGGGATTGAACTCACAACCTTGTGGCTGTGAATGAGTGGCTGCAGTACTGGCATTTAACCACTGTGCCACCAGGTAGCCTATCAGTTAGGCTCAAAGGTGCTGCAAGATCTCTCTAATCAGATGCATTTGGTGATTCTGTGCAATCACACACCAAAACCACAAAACAGTGATGCTCTTATTGGCCGACCCCTAGAATCATAGAGCTGGCAGAGACCTCAAGGACCATGCAGTTTAACCCTCTGCCATGCAGGAACACAGTATCAAAGCACCCCTGACAGATGGCCATCAAACCTCCAAAGAAAGAGATTCCATCACTCTCCAAGGCAGTCTGTTCCACTGTCAAACAGCTCTGATTGTCAAGAAGTCCTTCCTGAGGTTTAAGTAGAATCTCTTTTCCTGTAGTTAGGATCCATTGTTCCTAGTCTTTGGAGCAGCAGGAAACAACTTGTTCCATCCTCAGTATAACATCCCTTCAAATATTGACACATGACTATCATGTCATCCCTTGACTTTCTCTTCCCAAGGCTAAACATGCCCAACTCCCTAAGTCTCTCCCCACAGTGCATATTTTCCAGACCTTTGAAAGCTTTGAAAACTTGCAACATGTATTTGGTGCATTTGAGTTGTCCAATAAAGGTATCACTGTTTTGTGGCTTTGGGATGTTATTGTACTTTCTACATGATCAACACAATTATTATTATCATCATCATCATCATCATCATCATCATCATCATCATCATCATCATTGATTTATATCCCACCTTTTTCCTGATATAGGTACATAAAATGGCTAACAAAATTTAAAACAGTGCAGGTTAAAAACAATACAAAGCACTGAAAAATTTAGATACAAAATTTAAAAAACAATTTTAAAAAGTGAAAAATATTACACATTAAAATTTAAAGTGTATTAAAATTATTTAAAATGTATTAAAATGTACTCTACACAAAACTGTATAAACACTTTACACAGCATTTAAAGTCCAATCCTTGTCAGTTGAGAAAGCCTGGCTATCCCGGATATATTTTTAAAATTGATTCTTAATCAATCTGTTTCCTTATTTTTTCCCCCTGTGACTTTGTATTTGAATTTTTCCTTGCTGTTACCCGCCTCGATCCTGAAACGGGAGAGGCAGGATACAAATAAATAATAATAATAATAATAATAATAATAATAATAATAATTATTATTATTATTATTATTATTATTATTATTATTATTATTATTAAAGTTTTCCTGGACTCAGACTCCCTTGCAACTAGTGGAGTAGGCTGCTGAAACCAGCAACTTAAACCAAACAAAGTGTGACCCATTTATGTTGCCAGAAAGCTTTTTTACCTGTGTCCACCTTACAGCTTAATTGTCGGTTCACAATTCAAAGTAGTTCTGAGTGTTATAACATGCTGGACTAAATAGAGTTTGTGACTTCTGTTGACAATGCTAAAGCTTGGAAATGGGGTTTTGTTTTTGTACACTGTTGTTGTGTGCCTTCAAGTCATTTTTAACTTATGTGACCCTAAGGTGAACCAATCATGAGGTTTTTTTAAACAAGTTTCTTCAAAATGTGATTCCATGCATTGCATTATCTGTATGCATCTTAAGAAGACACATGCTTTTAGGAGCAGTTGCTGGCAGGAACTACCATATTTAAAACAACAACAACCTGCCAGCCTTGCAATCTTATTTACATGATTGAATGCAGATGTACAGGATGCCATCTTCAGTACATAGGAAAACTACCATATGTGTACATAGTCCAGGGATCACAAATTTGCAATCCTGCTCAAGAAAGCTGAACAATCAGTGGTCAGACTTCTTAATCTGGAACATCACAGCCTCTCTGATTTCTCTTGTGTTTGGAAGAGAGGTGCCATTTCTTTCAAGTATGTTTGATATCAGGGAGCAATCCTGAAACTGCAGATTTAAGACCTTAACTGCACATGGCCCCACCTACAGGAAAATGCTTAACCCACATTTAAGAAGGCTGACAATACAATGTTCTAGAGGCCACCTTGGATGAAGCTCATTTCTATTTTGAGAAAGGAAGGAAGTCAGAAACATTTTACTGATATATTAACAGTTCTGTTTGTTAATGACTCCAATGATATGTATTTTAAGTGATTAACTGAATCCTTCTGGGATACAAAACAAACTTGTCAAAAGTACTGTTTGTTTGGGTTTAAATGACATGGCAATGGCAAACCCGCTCTGAAAAAACTTGCCAAGAAAACTCCCATGACATGCTTGCTGTAGGGTACCTTAAGTCTGAAACTGTTGTAGTTGTGCACCTTCAAGTCGTTTCTGACATATGGTGATCCTAAAGCGAATCTATCATGGGATTTTCTTAGCCTGACTTGCCCAAGGTCATCCAGTGGGTGTCCAAAGCTGACCAGAGATTCGAACCCTGGACTCCAACACTGAAACCACATTTTGCCACATTGGTTCATAAGTCATATACAGTCACCTGTCCTTTTTCACGGGGATCTGTTCCAGACCCACCGCCAAAATGGAAATCCACTGATATTCAAGCCCTATTGGCACACACCCCATTTTAAGCCCCTCCATTTGCCCCTTGCAACTAAGCGAGGGGTGCAGATTCAAAGTCCGCACAAATGGAGGGATGACTGTATAATATGCACTGCATTCTCTTATATAAACTTGTCCAATTACTTATTCCCATTACTTTTTTTCTCTTTTTCTCTTCATTTTCCCTTAAGGACAAGATTATCTAGCATCTCAAATCTTCTCCTTCACTGTCTCCCTTCACCCCACACACAGTGTTTAAGATTTTCTTTTCAGAGAGGAGGTGGCAAGGTTCAGAGAGCAAGCTGCTAAAGAGAGTGTGGTGCTGTGATCTGACTTTCAAGTGCCTACGCCCTCATTTCATTTAACAACAGACTGGAAGTTGGAGGCAAGTTTTTAAAAGGTGCACCAGAATTGTAATATATAATTGCATGTCATGAATTATTCATTGCATCTGGCTTGTCTTAGTCTGATTTCTGAATAATGGCTTTGCTAATCCCTGATCAATTAATGTAAAATGAAATTTAAATGATAATGAAAACTCCAGAGATAAAAGAAATTAAATATTCTTATTGCTCTTGACAGAAATCTAAACAGTGGGATTTTTCCGTGTCTGTATGTGTTTGTATGTATACATGCTTATATAGGAACACAGAGCATCACAGAGTTTAATAGAAGCATAGAAGGGAAGGGAATCCAAGAGCCATCTAGTACAAACTCCTGCAGAAATATACAACTAAAGCACTCCTGAGAGATGATCATCCAACCTCTGTCTAAAGATCTCTTGTGAAGGAGAGTCCACCATCACCTGAGGCAATCCATTCAACTGATATACAGCTGTTGCCATCAGGATGTTCTTTCAGATATTTAGGTAGAACCTCTTTCCTTACAATTTGAATACAACAGTCTGTGTCCTGGTCTCTGGAGCAAGAGAAAACAAGATTAATATCCCTTCAGATATGTAAAGGTGGCCATCATGCCACTTCTCACTCTTCTCCAAGCTAAAAATGCCCAGCTCCATAAGCTCTTCCTCATAAGGTTCAGTTTTCAAATCTTTCAACATCTTGGTCACTCTCCTCTGCTCACCTTCCAGCTTGTCAATACTATTTTTGAATTGCTGTACCCAGAACTCAGAATAGTATTCTAGGTCTAATCTAATCAAAGCAGAACATGAATTTCATAGGGTTTTCTTAGGCAAGGAATACTTAGAGGTGGTTTTGCCAGTTCCTGCCTCTGAAATATGCCCTACAGCACTTGGTATTGGTGGTCTCCTATCCAAGTACTAAACCAGGGCTAACCCTGCTTAGCTTCCAAGATCAGATGGGATCTGGTGTCTTTAGGGTATTTAAGCCAAAGCAGAACAGAATGGTTAGATCCAGTGTATTCTAGTAGTTTTGGTGCTGGACTGGGACTCTGGAGGACCAGATTTTAAATCAGAGCCTCAGTGGGTTATATCCATGAAGTCTAATGCAAAAATAAACAGCAATTAGTTTTAAAGGTGCTGCCACAGTCCTTTCCTCTCCCTCCCTCTTCATTTTATCTTGCAAGAGATTGATATGGCTACTTCTTTGGAAACATAACCAGTCTTCAAGGAATTGTTATGTTCATATATTAACATTAGACATCCTTTAGAACAGATAGACAAAGCGTGGTCTATGGACTGCATGTGGCTCCAAGCTTTTTAAATACCTTCTAAAGGCCAAGGAATCCCCCCACCCCCAGCCCCCATTTAATTTCCCCCCCAAGTGATTTGTCATATGAAAATGGGGGAAAAATCCCCAACAAAAATGCCTAAAACCCACTGTAAAATGTGGTGGTTTTGCTCTCACTCCTTATGAACACTGCATACCCAAAATGAAAACAATTTGCTACAACTCAAAACAGAAGAAACATTGTATCACTTTCAGTTCTGTTTGGTAGTACAGTAGTGTGGAGCCTTTGCCTGCTTTAAGAGTTACTTAAGATGACACGTAGGCATTTGTTAAGTATCTCAGGGGCACACAACCGCATGGAATCCCAGAAGCCTGGGCTATATAGTATTTTATTATATATTTTTATATATTATTTTATTATTGTTATTATTAATTGGGAATTTTAAGGGTTGCGTTGGAAGGAGGGATAATGGGTTTTATTTTATATTTTTATTGTATTTTGTATTTGTATGTCACTCTTTTGTAAGCTGCCTCGATCCAACTGGAGAGGCAGGATAAAAAAATTATTAGTATTATTATTATAATATCTTTACCACACATCTGCTTATCAGTTTGGCTATCTTTCTCCAAAAACACTGGCAGATAGTATAGACAAGTGTAATGGCCCATCTGTTTACCTAGTGTATAAACTTCCTTGCTTGGTGAACAGCATGCACTTACTCCTTCCTATGTCAGAACTAATTCTGTTTTTTTCCCTTTAGTACAGAACAACTTTGTGTATGCTTTCGCTACCAGAAGAATCATCTCTGAGACCATTCAAGAACAAAATATCTGCTAGGCTGCTTTCTAAACATGGAGTACATTATCTCTCAAACTGTAATGTGCATTTGTGCAGAGGCACCCAGGCTACTAGGATACTAAGGTATCAGGGCAACATAAACAGGGTGTAATGCCATAAATTCATTTTTCTAAGCTCCAAGTGCATGACAAATGCCTTTCACAAGTGTAACAGTTTCCCTTTTGAAACACACAATTGTGTGTGTACATGTACACATAAATATTTCTTCACCCCATGTCTGTCTATTTTAAAAGGAGAAGACAAACAGCTACATTTTAAACATATACATGCCCCTGCTTAATGCATGTATTATATCCTGTATTTTTTATTTGGAATATGTTGAATACAGAATACTTTGAACACTTAACAGAACTTTATATAAAAGCTATGTTTTCTGCTCGAAGTCAATATGATCATGTGTGCTACTCTGTACACAACTTAAAGATTGTGTATGTGAATAAAAGTTACACAACTGGACTTTGACCTTTGTCCAGTAGAAGCTTGGCAAAATTATAAATCTGTGTATGAAGCATAGTGCTTCCTACCAGCTCCTCGATTAACCACTTACTTTGATGGTCTACCTGTTTTCCATCCTAAAGAATAGTTTGCATGCAGAGAGTTGATAATAAGTATACCTGCATCGAGGGCTAAAGTTCCAACCAGCTCCTCAGCGTATCTACATGAAGGATCTTCCTTAATCCAGGAGGCGCCACACAGTAAGAACTTGACTACTTAGAGGAAGGCATGTGGACATGTTCGCAGGTTTTAACTAGCATTTAACTTCTTAAAAGCTACAGTGAAATCTATCAGCTTTGCTTATTTCATAAAAGAAGTATTTCACACAACAGAATAATAGAGTCAGGCTCTCCTTGATGAAGGGATGTCTCCGAACTCTATTTCCAAATCAGAAAGCCATAGGTCCTTCATGTAGCAGAAATATACATTTCTCTTTTTTTCTTCCCTCAGTTCACTATGCATGCTTAGGAGTATGTATATGCTCAGAAAATAACCTTTTGCATTTGCTTGCTGCAATTCTTTAATCAAGTTCAAATGGAACTGCTCTCAACCAGGAAACTCCAACAAACCATTCTATAGGGCAATTGAAATATTTGCCAGCAGCCTATTGTCATTGAGCCTCATGAAAACAACAGCAGTTCCCAGAGTACAGTAACGGAAGCTGTGATAATTAACCACTTTCAATTTGCTTTAAATCTGCAGCTGCCCATGGTGTTTTAGACAGATCTATCCTACAATTTTCAGACCAGTTTTATACTAGCTTCAGAAATCCTGGCTTCTCCCCCACAAAGAATCCATGAACATCTGGGCCGTATGCTGAGAGTTCTATTTGTCCTGCCTGCCCCCAGCCCCTTATTTCCAGATTTTCTTGAGGAACAGGAATGTATATTAAAACAGACCATTTTGTAGAGTAGATACACCCTGAAATTCTCCGAATGTGTATGAATGGGGAAGATATGTGTGCCTATGTGTGTCTGTTTCCCATGTGTGTTCATGAAACTATGTTGGTAGACCAACTCACTTTGATGAAGGGCCCACCCATGGCTCACACATAACCCCTGGAATACTTAACCAGAGTAAGTGTAGCACTCAAGTTAGAAGAATTTTCCTACCCTGGTTTAGATCCAGATGTAACTTTCAGTCACCAAGGTCTCTTCACTGTTCACCCTTTGGGATTCTTTTTGTTGTGGTCACATTAAATGAGCAATGCTTCTCTTTCTACAACCTTCAAATGCTACTACAGGTTGAATTGCAAAATCCAAAATTCTCCATATGAATGGCTGAAATAATGATACCTTTGCTTTCTGATGGTACAGTGTACATAAACTTTGTTTCATGCACAAGTTTATTTAAATATTGCGTATAAAATTACCTTCAGGCAATGTGTGTAAGATGTATATGAAACATAAATAAATTTCATGTTTAGACTTGGCTCCTATCACCAAGATATCTCATTATGTATTTGCAAATATTGCAAAATCCAAAAAAGCCCCGAAATCCAAAACATTTCTGGCCTCAAGCAGTTCAGATAACAGAAACTCAACCTGTACTTTTCCTTTCATTTTTCTTTGCCTTCCTCCTTCCTTGCCCTATTTCTTTATTTTGTGAACCTCGACTCTCAAGCAAGTTGTTCTCCTACACTTGTTGAACCCATAAATCAGGGATGAGCAAAGTGTGGTCCTCAGCTGTATATTAGTAACATTTCAATTGCAGGTCCTCATCAGAACAATCTCTCAAAAGGGCAAGTGGCTAAGTTGATCTAGAATTATTTCTAGTAGTTTTCATCTGTAATGGGAACAAGTACTTTGTGAGAATCATTCCCAAATATTTTGGGTGACAACAGGATAGCTCATAGCAATGCCTCATTGCCAGGAAAACCCATTTCACTTCCAGGAACTGTGGGGATTTCAGCTAAACTCTGAGAAAAGGGTGTGGGATGGCAGACAATATAGTTATAGTCCCCAGGGATCATAGAGTACTGAGTTATTGATCCTGCAAGTCCTGGTTCCACTACAGCCTTGGTGGCCCTGCTGGAATGTACATCTTACATTTCTGCAAACTGCCTTGAGTCCCATATGGCTAGGGTTGCCATAAGTCAGAACCTCCAAAACGGGACAATGTAGGACAACATTTTTCAAATGTAGGACACTTTTATAAAAATGGAAGACGTGAAAAATTGCTGTTTTTTTAAATATATATTATATAGGGTTAGATAGAAGGGGGGTTTAAATAAGGGGTTTGAGAAAGGGAGGCTATAGAAGGAGGGCTAGATGGGTACCTAGAGGGGGTTAGGGTTAGAAAAGAGGAGTAGATGAGAGGGGTTAGAGGGGGGCTTAGAAAGACTTAAATAAGGGAGTTAGATAGGGGGGGTTAGATTATTATTTATATTATTATTTATTATTAGTTTATTATTAACGTTTTATTTATAAAGCGCTGTAAATTTACACATTTAGATGGGCTTAAATTCTAAAGCACCAGAGTTGTTCTCTCTGCAGGCTCTCAGACTACATACACACTGCAGAAATACCCAGTCTGACAGTACTTTAACTGTCTGGATCAATGCATGGGATTCTGGGAAATGAGTTTTGTGGCTCCAGAGCAGAGCTCTGCTTTTCAGTGCACAGGAGCTGATTGCCTGGGTATTTGGCTTCTATCTGTGAATTTCACAAACTGCTCGATTCCCAGTGATTGGGCGGTAATAAATAATAAATAATAATAAATTATTATATTTATAAATAAGGGGGTTAGACCAGTGGTTCCCAAACTGTGTCCTTAAGAGATTTTGGACTTCAATTCCAGAAGCTCAGACATGTTACTCATAGTCTGAGATTGTGGGAGCTGAAGTCCAAATTACTTTAAGAGCCAAGTTTGGGGATCACTGGGTTAGAGAGAGGGGGAGGTAGATAGAAGGGGGTTAGAGAGGGCTCAGTTAAAGTAGGGTAACAGGGGGAGAAGGAGTCAGAGAGAGGGTAAGAGAGGAGAGAGGTGTGTGGTTTGGGGGGCCTTGGGGAGGGGGCTTCCATGTCTGACGGGGGCGATCCTGGAGGGAGCGGGGGCCCAGGAGGGGCCTGGAAGTGCCCCTTGCCTCTCCCGGGTGCCAGCCCCTTCCTCCTCTTCTGAGCCTTGCCGAGGCTCTTCCCCCTCTCCTCTCCAACGGCTGGGTCCCCTGACGGGCGCCCTCCCCTTTGGTGAGGCAGCTCTCCCGGCGCTTCAGAGCCCCTTCCTTGCAAGAGGAGGAGGAGGAGGAGGGCTGGGGGGCAGCAGGGGTTCCAGGAAATGGCCCTTTCCTTCCCCAGGCCGGGCTGCCCCAGAGGCCAGGGCCCTTTCCTCCCCTCTCCCAGCGGCCTGCCTGGACGGGCGAGGTCACTGCTGCTGCCTGCTTGGCCCTGATCCTCCTGGCACCTTGTTGCCCTGCCTGACTAAGCCTGCTCCTTGGGAGGGCTGGCAAGGCAGAGCAGCAGAGCCCTCCCCTGCCAGCTCCAGCCCTGGCTGTTGCGTTCATCACAACATAGGGATGCAGCAGGGCCAGGAGCCGGGCAGAATTGAAGAGGGCGTGACGTGACCGGGAACACCCCCTAGAAAGTGGGGGGGTCACGCCTCCCACCGGGTTATGGCAAGCCTACATATGGCAAGAGAAACAAGTGATAAATTAAATAAATTCCTCATCACTGACTATAGTGGCTAGAGAAGTACTGTCAAATAGCATTTTGTCCACACCTGATGTAGGGACTGAGGTCTAATCTATGTGGCAGAAGCATAGCCTCCAACTGCCATGATGTGGCAGGAACAGTCCTAATTGATCCACTGTCATCACACTCCTTCAGCAGCTTTTGAAAAGTCCTAGTTTCTTTGTCCTTCTCCTACATTCCCCCATCTTACTTCAAACCGAGTTCAAAGTGCAAAAATAATTTCAGCCAATTAGCTCAACCTGTGGGAAGGATGAAACAATGGTGTAATCTTGCTCTTCCCAGTAAGATCAGGCAAAAACAAATTACTATAGTCTCTCCTAGCTTGAGTGCTCTTCTTCATTGACAATGTTTGCCATCTTGATCACTCCCTGATATTACTTGGCCATATGTGTCCTGTTTTTCATCTGTGAAATGTTGGAGGCTATGCTGTTGGTTTTGGGTATCCCTCTCCTCTTAATAAACCAATATGACTGTCTACAACTTTTGTAGAAGAGAAGGCATCTTTTTTTGTGATAAGATCCTCATCATCTTTAGCATTCATTTCTATTACACATTTAGTCACTTTTTTTGTTCTGTTCCATTCCCATCCACCATCCGTCTCTGTTGCAGCTTGGTGGGCTTGAACTTGCATTCCATTCCAGTTTCAGTGTAAGATTCCTGCATTTATAAATCACTCTTGCTGCAGAGATGCTAACAAATTGTTGGTTAGTTTGCTTAACTGAGCTCTCCTGTGCTGCAGATTTTTAAGAGTACTGTATTTTTGCTTAAACATGTGGAAACTATTATAAGTAGGGAATAAAGGAAGGCAACAGAGAAGGCTTCCAAGAGCAGACTACGTCTGGAGATAACATGATGATTAGGCTTTTGTGGTTTCCTTTAAAGTCAGGGCATTGTAGCTGAGTGTACAGGAAAGAACCAATGAAAAGGAGTCTGGCCAATAGTAAAGGAGATTCAAGTGCATTGTGTCAAATGAGGCTTTCACCCCAGTAAGTGTTTTTAAGGCTGCAGCCAATCCCTTAAGGGACAACCAGTCTTAAGGCCCAAGGGCATTTCTGTAAGTTCACAACCCCTTTTGGTCTCCAATGTCTTACTTGTGAATATTGCAAATGCAAGCAGTTCCTCCAATAGTTAATAGAGCTGTTGAGCATCATCAGAGCTGTAACCAAGCCAGGACCACAGAGAAATACAGAAGGAGGTATCAGAATGTTTAAGGAAACCTCAAGGTTTGTAGAAGTTTTTTTTAAAAAAACACACAAAAAACTGAGAGTGGGCAGAAAAACTCTAAGGGACAAAATTGCTGAAGGAGGACTGAATATGCCCAGTGTTGGTACCTATGGAATATTCTTGAAGTATCATAGAAGACAGTATAGCTAGTTGGCTGGCATCTCATATAAGAGGACTCCAAAAGCCCCAATTTTATTACTGGACCTACAACTTTAATAGCTGATCTTTTCAGAGTCTTTCCAACTCTTTACATACAAGACACTTTTATTATATACAGGCTGAGTCTCCTGTATCCAAAATGCTTAGGACTATAACTGCTTTGGACTTTGGATTTTTTTGGATTTTGATATACATGCATTTGTATTTATGTACATGATGAGCTTTCTTGAAGTTGGGACCCAAATCTAAATACAAAATTCATTTATGTTTCAAATATACTTCACACACATAGCCTGAAGGTCATTTTATTCAATATTTTTAAACAAAAATTTGGTGTATGAAACAATGTATACAAACTTTTGAATCATCAAAAGCAAAGGTATCACTATCTCAGTAACCAATGAAAATGTTTTGGATTTTGGAATATTTCGGAATTCTGGATAAGGGAGACTCAGTCTGTACTGCAGTCTCTATTCTGTCTTTCTTTCTTTTTGTCTTTGCTTGCTGTACTGGTTTGGGTGTTGGACTATGTACTTTATCACATTAGGAAAATTGGAGTTTAAATGGACATTATCCCATGAAAATCATGCAATCACAGTGGAGATTTTCACACAACATCGTGATTAAAGAAGACTTATCTCAGCAATAACCAGGTAATAACCAGCAACAAATCATTCATGAGTAAATCCTGTAAATGATTTCTTGCTGGTTATTGCCGGGATAAGTACTCTTTAATCGTGCTGTGCGTGAAAATCTTTACCATGGTTGCACAATTTTCATGTGATAATGTAAGTTTAAACCTCCGTTTCCCCCGTCTGATAAAGTTCTATGACTCTGGAGACTATGGACTCGGATTTGGCATCCACACGGCCAAGAACCCTAGTCCGCTGCCCGGGCGGCATCAAAGTGTGCACCCGTTTACATGGAGAATGCCATGATGAGGCACGGGCAGGGCAGGGCCAAACAGCGCTGGCCAGAAGGGGCATCATCATAGAGTGTGAGTGCCACTATGGCGTCTCTTCCAGGAAGCTACTTATAGCAGCTTCTTTTTTCTCCCAAGAGGGAGTGGATTGTTGCTGCAGAGTGCGGTTGCCGCGGCACCAATCCAGGGCAGAAAAGGGTGGTGAGACTACCCGTCTGTCGAGTCCCTATGATTTGTTTCCCTGCTCAGCCATGAAACTGACAGAGTGACCTTTGGCAAATTACATGCTCTGAGCCTCAGGAGAAAGCAATGGCAAACCTCTGAACAAATCTTGCTGTAGTCTTCCTAGCTTGCATATTCTTTCTCATTAATAATGTTTGCCATCTTGATCACTCCCTGATGTTGCTTGACCCTGTGTCCCAGTTTTCATCTGTGAAATGTTGGATGGTATGGAATACAGAGTGCAGAAAATAGAGTTCTGGGAACAATAAAATCTAATTCAGATTTCCATTCTCCATTTCAATTCTGGATCTCACAGGTTGATCTGGTGCCAGTTACTCTTTCCCAGCTTATCTTGAGAGAGGAAAAATTGGCCAGACAAAAAAGGTCTCCCATTCTCATCTCCTTCAAGAAGGGTGTACAAATGTGTGAAATATAAATGGTTTATGCCTCACCTGTGATATGCTAATACTGAGACAGAAGTAAAAGACAGTGAATTCCTTATGCCAGACATCACCTGACTTTTGGAAGTGTCAACCTGTCAGGCAACAGAGATCTGAAGAAGATGAAGTTAGGGTATTGGGAATGGGGAGGCAAACTAGTGATTTAGTTAATCTCCATAGCAGTTTTCAACTGCTAAGAAGTGACTCATCTTGGCTGGTGTAGCAAAGCATACAGCAAATTAACTCTTTTCTCTCTTTCTCTGTCTCTCTTCTTTTATTCCCAATAACTGTATACTTTTTCAGCCAAAAAAAAAAAATAATAATAAAAATAAGAAGAGCCTTCCTGGATAAGACCAAAAGCTGTGCTGGTTGAAGGAATTCTGAGAGCTGTAGTTCAACAAAGAAACTTTTCAAAGCCCTGAAAATGGCATCTATCATCACATTCCCCTTAGGGCAGAGGTCTTAGCATAGGTCTGTGGGGCACAGAGAGACAGGATACACACAACCAGAAGTGTAGCTACAGTGAGATTTGGCCCCCAAGTATGAATTCTGCTACATGAAATGAAATTTTTCTTCAGTCCCCTAACGTAGAAAACATATACTTGCTGTATATTTCTAAATGCTCAACTGAAGTTTTAAATTACTGCAGTGTTTTCATTATGGAGAATTCGTATTCTACCTCACTCTGTCTGACAGTAGAGCTGAGCACAGACCACCAGCCATGTATGGAAGCCCACCAGAGACACAGCAAATCTCCCTTTTCTTGGGACTGCAAAAACAGGGAGGTTGATGTGAACATATATCTAGCAAAACACAAGCAGAGTCTGAAAAGTTACTTTTTGTAGCATTGTTTTGGGGATACTAAGAAGTGTACTTAAAAAACCCTTTAACTTTTCTAGGCTTTGAGTACATGGCCAAGCAAGGATTTGACACTCCAGAGTCACAGTCCAATACTCAAACCACTATGCCATGCTGGCTCTTACCAGCAGACATTATAAAGCATGTAGGCATGGGTAAGCACTGCAAGACTATTACTACTGACTGCCCAGCACAATGGCAGGGCCTTTAGAGCTTACACTTGGCACTTCTGGTCAGTTTAGCCATGAATGCTTCCACATGCTGACTGAAAAACTCCCACACACCTATGACACACACACAAAAAAGATACTGGACTCCTCTGAGTTGCCTGTCAGTTATTATGAATTAACTTGCCAGAACATTATGTGATCTACTGCTGCTTTCATTACATCTGGACCAACAGCTAGAGTGGCATTATGTATCTTTTTTTTTTTTTTAAAAGCCAAAATAATGTCCACAAAGAGAGTGAAGGTACTTGGAATCAAGGCTATACTGCAGAAACAATGCAGTTTGACACTGCCTTAACTGCCATGGATACAGAATTCTGGGGTTTATAGTTTTGTGACATATTAAGCCTTCTCTGTCAGGGAACTCTGATACTACAAATCCCAGGATCCCATACCGTTGAGGCCTGTCAATTAAAGCAGTGTCAAACTGCATTATCTCTGCAGTACAGACTTAGCTAGCAAGCATATCCCAAATTGATTTAATAACCATAATCTTACATGGAATAACCTTTTGACCTAGATTACCTACCAGCTTCATCTGAAGAAGAAATGTGCAAGATATATGACATGATGGAAATGGACAGATTAACTAGAATTATTCAGGGAATAGATGAGGAAGAAGTGGAAAGGGAATGGGAGTCACTAAAAAATTTCTGTGAAGACAGATGGAAAGATGTCTAAATCAATGTAAATCTAATAGTACTATTAAGCAATCATAGTTAACATATAGAAAATAGGGCGTTATAAAATAAGTAAGCAAATGTTTAGACTGGAGTAATAGAAAAAATGTAAAGTGTTATAAGGGAACTCTAATATGGAGAGTAACAAACACATAGGCAAGTGTTGTACTATAGGAAGTTTATTTGTTATCAAGATCTTTGAAGATACAGGATCATCATATGTAATAGTTCTGATTTGAGATGTTGGAAGCCTCTGCTTAGTTTGTGTTGATAATGTGGAATGATGTATATCTTCGTATTTTAAGCAATAAAATTTATTAAAAAAAAGAAGAAGAAGAAATGTGCAATTTCAAAGGTTTGCATAGAGAATACTTTGCCTTTTTGGGGAGGTTGGCCTAATTGAGTTATTACGATAATACGGACTTTTAAATATTTCCCAGAACACCACCAACACTATGCCACAATATTCATTAACATCAGGGAGGGGCATATGTGATGTCACTAGGGTTCCCGTATGATAAGTCTGAGCCCTTAGTCTGAGGGCCTGGTTTCCCTCCGCAGAACCTCAGTATAAGAGGATGTCTCAGAGAAATAGTGCTGACTTAAAATGCCTTAAAACAACATTAGCAAGTCCCCATTGCTGCAGGCCACTTCAAGGCAAAACTGTCTATGCCCCAGAGGGTATCCCTTCTCCCTATCCCAAAGCTTCTCAAATCACAGCTGGTACCAGAGTTCAGTGGGAGAGAGCAGTCTGCAATCTGGAAGATTCTGGAAACTGCAGTCCAAAAAAGGAATTTTCCTAAGTTCTGCTAGGCTAGGATACCAGATAAACCAAGATGCCACATACCCTAATTGTTTGATTTTCCTTAAAACTCTACATTAGTGTTGACAAAGTGAGACATATAGGCTACATGTGGCAAGCTCTGACTATTTCTAAAGGGGGGGGGATCATGTCAGTATTCAAGCGAAAAGCACCCAAACCTGCCACACATGCAATAGTTTATTTCCTGCACCCTAGAGGCCTCAATCTCCCAAAAACCTCTCCGAAAGGAAAAAGCCCCAAAATTGGTCAAAATGGTGGCTGGAAGTGACATTACATCACTTCTAGAACACCAAAATACACTGGCACAGTCCATTGGGGAAGCACTGTGCAGCATAAATGGCCTCCATCATCTCTGCAGCTGCTCTACACACTGCAATAATGTTGAGTTCCTGAGAGAAAATCATATATGGACCAAATAATCTCAACAGATATTGTTGGCCCTTTCACACTACATAATTATAGCACTATAATTATAAAGTGGAAACTGACTGCCATGCCAATATTCCAATGGAAGCCTGCAGTTTGTTGTGTGGCTACAAGAGAATTCTACATACCCTTCCCTAAACTACAAACCCCAGGATTCCATGGAATGGACCCATGACAGTTAAAGTGGAATCAGTGCTATAACCATGCAGTGTAAAAGAGCCTAGTGTCAGATGAACCGTGGAACAGAGAAACCCTTCCTTTCAAGCAGCTCCATTGACATGTTTGAAGGATTCTAGATGTGAAATGTTCATAGAGCTGACTGACCTTTCTCCGTTTACCTCTGCTGTGCTTTTAAATTTATATTTCAGGATATTGCTTATCGTTATAGTAGTTTGTACCATTCTGTTATATCTACAGTATTCTTGATTTGTTCTGTTCTGTTTCAGACTGGAGAAAGGCAATGAGGTTACAAGTAGGGTTCAATACATAAAGAAAGAAATAAGCAGAATACTTGAATCACCACAAAGTAAGTGCTTAACACTAAGCGTGTTTCAGGATCAACATCCCCAAACCATGTTGTTACATAGAGAAAGGAGAGGCATGATGCCAGCAGTGCCGAAGGTAGAGGAGCTGCTACAAGCATCCTGATTCTGTCTACAACCCTCCAGCTACTGTCTGCTGGAGAGCCCATTAACTTCAAAGGGACGTCTCTAAGAATAAGTGGTTTCGCAATTACAGCTGAAGGCTAAATCTTCTTGATTCCCAGCTTTCTTTGTCTCAAAACTGTGTATCAGCAGCCAACACACCAGCCAGCAGTGGGCTGGATGGGCAACTGTGGAAGGGTAGGGGCTGTATTAACTCCAGAAGAAATGGGAGGGCCACCTCATCCCACTGAAGCCACTCCTACAATATATATATATATATATATATATATATATATATATATATATATATATAT